>NC_086157.1:20846024-21157048 GCF_035149785.1 Candoia aspera
ATAGATGTCCGCCACCTTTGGCTGCAAAGGATGTAGTCAATCTGGTTTTGGTGTTGTCCATCTGGGGAAGTCCATGTATAAAGCCGTCTCTTAGGTTGCTGGAAGAGATTGTTTGTTTTTCACATTGAGTTTTCTTGGCAAAATTCTATCAGCCTATGTCCTGCTTCGTTTCGTTCACCCAGGTCATGCTTACCTGTAATTCCAGGTGTCATTTGACTGCCCACCTTAGCATTCCAGTCTCCTGTGATGAAAATAACATCTCTTTTAGGCGTGTTGTCCAGTAGGTGCTGCAGGTCCTCATAGAACTGCTCTACTTCAGCTTCTTCAGCATCTGTGGTTGGGGTGTATATTTAGATCACTGTGATGTTAGATGGCTTGCCCTGAATTCGAATTGAGATCATTCTATTGTTTTTTGGATTGTATCCGAGCACTGCTTTAGCCACTTTACTATTAATTATGAAGGCTACTCCATTTCTTCTGTGGTCCTCTTGTCCACAGTAGTAGATTTGGTGGTCATTTGATTGAAGTGTCCCATTCCAGTCCATTTCAGTTCACTGACTCCCAGAATGTCTATCTTTAATCTTGACATCTCATCAATAACCACATCCAATTTGCCCTGGCTCATAGATCTTACATTCCAGGTTCGAATGGTGTGTTGATCCTTAGAACATCAGATCCGCCATTCACCGCCAGCACCGTCGGCCGCTAGCCGTCCTTTCGGCTTTGAGCTAGTTGCGTCATCACGTCTGGGGCTAGTTGAACTCATCCTCTGTTCCTCCCCAGTAGCATTTTGACCATCTTCCGACCTGGGGGTCTCATCTTCCGATGGTATACCGACATATCTCTCGTTGTACTGATCCATTGAGTTTTCACGGCAAGAATACTTGGGGTGGGTTGCCATTACCTTCCCCAGGGATCGCATTTAGTCTGACCTCTCTGTCATGACCTTCCCGTCTTGGGTGGCCCTTCACGGTTTAGCTCATGGCATCATTGAGATGCTCAAGCTCCAGCACCACGACAAGGTAACAGTCCTTTGCTGAAGCCATTACTTCATACATTTGCAAATTTAGGGAGAAAAAAAAAAACCCTACACATTTTTTTGCTACTTTATAGTACAAATTATTTTCCCCTAATTGAAAGTAGTTCTATATTTCCTATTCCCAAAAATGCACATTTAGATGCACTCTTTCACACTAGGTGAACAATTCTGAATGCTGAATCACATAACAACACTGCTTATTTTGGTGTGCAATGACTCTGCAATTGATTTGCGTGTAGGTTTGGGAGATACAAATTAGATATGTTTATGTAAAACGTTCAGACAAATGAATTACTCCCAGTTCAGCTGACATCCCCAGTTACCAAATTTTCAATTGTCTACCAATTTGGTAACTTCAATAGTTTTTTATGTAAGCATTTCCCTCCCTCCTCCCCTTCTAACCTTTTTTACCATGTGTTTTTATACTAAATTTACTTTTTTATTCTATTTTATGTTACACTTTGAGAGTTTTAAAATAGGAAACTGTGCTATGTGTGTGTGTGTACTGTGTGTGTGTATGTATGTATGTATATAGTTAACAAAATTATATATAAAATAATAATTTTAAAATTACCAAGCAGCTCTGATTTTCCTAACTCCCAAAATATGTAAAAGCTACTCAGATGTGATCATCCATTGGTTATATCCTGACTCAGAGATGCAATCTGATAATCTGTCATCTGAACCCAGTGAATCAGATAGAAGTGAGAGGAAGAAAGCCACAGGGGAACAGTGGCAAGACACCCAGAAGTGCCCTTCTGGATGACAAAAGGAGTAAAGCAAGAGTGGCCTTCAGCAGAGACCTGTCCACATCACAACTTCAGGGGGAAAAAAAAAACAACCCAGCAAAACTCTCTTAATGCATTTCTATTGGAACGCCTGTTTAGCTAATTAACCTCACAGCTCAGCATGTGAAGACTTCTGGAAGCTCTGCATCATCATGGAACTACTGACTTTGGATCAAAGCAGTCTTTGCACATGTAAGGGTTTTCTAGCTATAAGTCAGCAGGCATTTAATTATGTATAGAGAGTACAAGTCTTTGTGGGTTTGGAAAAAAGACAGAAAGATGGGGGAAAGAGAATTTCTTGCCAGGTCCCTGACAATATAATAGGACATGGAAGATACATAAAGTAGCCGCAGCAGCTGCAAGAAAGCTTTGAAGTATTTGGAGTCATCAGGTGTGGTATCCATCTGACGAGTTTTGTTGTTTGTTTGTTTTGTTTGTTTTATGAAGTTGTAAATGTTAATGCATATGTGGAGAGAAAAAACAAAACAGAACATCAACATTTGATTTTATGGAAGCTGCTACTGTCAAGAGCAGAAATGTGTCTTCTCAGCTACCTCTGGTGTCTACATGAAATGCATAAATGCAACATCCCATAAAGGTTGTTGCAGACCCTGATGGTTCTGTTTGTTCTATTGTGCTACATACTGCACAGAAGTACAAAGAAAGAGTTTTGTGATTCAATCCTATTCATTATGAACTTTCCCTGAAATTCTAACTATATACCTCTTTGGAGAAATCAGACTTTGATACTCACAGTTGTACAGTCATCCAAATTTCCCTAAACCAGCATGCCATGCATAGCCCTGCATTTAAAGGCAGTTTGAAAATCAAATAATGCAAAATGCTGCTCACAGAGACTGGATGGCTTGTTGTTGTTGTTGTTGTTGTTAAAAAGGAACAGTTTCAGAGAATTTGGTTGGGGGAGAGAGGCTAGAGCTCCATTAATAGCCCTAAATGGCCTGGGACCACATTATCTGAAAGAACCCCTATATTTTATTTATTTACAGGACTTACGTGGCTGCGTAATTCATATGATGACTCTAGGCATCTCACAACAATCCATAAAAAAAAATGGATTGGTTAAAAACACCCAGACTCTTCCCCCAGATGCCAGACCAACCATCCTTGCAGCTCAACCCCCATTCTAGCCCAATACCTGGAGGAAGATCCAGGTCATCACAGCCTTCTGGAAGGCTGAAATATATCATCATCATCATCATCATCATCATCATCAAATAGTCTTTATTAAATTATTTACACAAATAATACAAACAAAAAATGACAAATCAACAATAAACATAAAATGCAAAAACAAGAGAAAGAAAAAAGGAAAGGAGAAAGAAGAAAGAGAAGAAGAGGTTTAAAAGAAAGGAAATGGATTTCCAACTCCCTAAGTAATACAATTTTATACCTTAACTAAATAATTTCTTTTCACAATTCACTAATTTGGTCACAATAATTCTACAGTTCTGTTGAGATTATATAAGTCAAATACATAATATTTACATCATGTATTATATTCATATATTTTACACATTTACGTTAATTTTTGGGTACTACATAGTTGAAGAAGGGGGTCCAGTCATTTTGAAAATCTTCCACATTTTTATCATATAGCTGGTCCGTAAGTTTTGCCATCTGTGCCAGATCCAGGGATTTAAATGTCCATTCTTCCATTGAGGGGGTCAGTTCTTCCTTCCACTTTGATGCATACATAATTCTAGCTGCGGTGATCAAATATCGTAAAAGTTTTCCATGTTCATGTTCCAAATCCTTGTCCATGATGGCCAATAAATAGAGTCCCAGTGTTCTATTAATTTCTTTAGTCAACATTTTACAAATTATATTGTGTATAGATGTCCAAAATTTTTTCACCTTCTTACAAGTCCACCACATATGATAAAATGTTCCTGTTTCTTTTTTACACTTCCAGCAGACATTTGAAGTATTCTGAAACATTTTGGATATTTTGTCCGGAGTAATGTACCACATGCACATCATTTTGTAAAAAAAATATTTTAAATTATAATTTAAAGTAAATTTCAGCCCTTTGGTCCACATTCTTTCCCAAACATCATAGTCAATGTGATGTCCAAGATTTCTCTCCCATTTAATCATACATTGTTTAATTTGTACATTTGCCATTCTTATTTGTAATAACATTTTATATATTTTGGAAATCATGTGGTCATTGTTGGCATAAACTACATTATCCCACCAGGTTAAATCTTTTGTGAATTTGTAACTTTTGGCATCAATTTTAAATTGTTCCTTTAACTGAAAATACAAAAACATTGGCATGGATGTCCTTCATTTTCCAATTCTTCTCTTCATTTTATATATAGCCCCTTCAAATTTTATTAAGTCCAAATATCTTAGCCATTTGCAAATTCCTGTTTTTTTCTCTCCTACTATACACTTCTTGCGGGGAAATCCATAATGGTAGAGTGGGTGTTAGAGTAGATTTATATTTTTCCCAAATTCTAAGAAGGGACTTTCTAATACAATGATTATTAAATACTTTACTTACTTTCAATTTGTTATACCATAGGAATCCATGCCAACCAAATTTCAGGTCGTGGCCTTCTAGATTTAATAATCTATAATTTTGTAAAGTATTCCACTCTTTTACCCATAATAATCCACATGCTTCATAATATAGTTTAAAATCTGGAAGACCCCAGCCTCCTCGTTCTTTAGCATCCTGCATTAATTTAAGTCTAATCCTTGATCTTTTCCTTTGCCAAATGAACTTTGATAGGTCTTTTTGCCATAATTTAAACATTTTCTCAGTTAATAATATTGGAATATTTTGAAATAAAAATAACATCCTTGGCAAGATATTCATTTTGATTACAGAGATTCGCCCCATAAGTGATAAATTTAGTTTTTTCCCACTTCCCTAAGTCTTGTTGAATTTCCTTCCATATTTTTGCATAGTTGTTTTGGTATAGATCGTTTTAGCTGTAATCTCTATCCCTAAATATCTGACTTTTTTAACACTAAAGAATCCTGATTTATTTTCTAATATATTCTGAATATTTTGTGATGTATTTAAGTTTATCATTTTTGTTCTTTATTTATTTTGAAACCAGCTAATTCTCCATATTCTTGTAGCATTTTTAACAAGTAGTCAAGAGATGTTAGTGGATTTTGTAGAGTAATAACTAAATCATCTGTGAACGCTCTTAATTTATATATTTCTTGTTTTACCTTTATTCCCTCAATCTGATTTCCCTTTCTAATATTCTCTGTTAAGACTTCCAAAACCAATATGAATAGTAAGGAGGAGAGTGGACAACTCTGCCTGGTACCTTTTTCTATTACGAATTCTTGTGTTGTATCTTTATCACAATTTTGGCTTTTTGGAATGTATAGATTGCTTTGACTGCCTTTATAAATGTGTCACCAAAATCCATAAATTTCAAGATTTTAAGCATAAAATTCCAGTTTAAATTGTCTTTTTCTGCGTCTAAAAAGGGTAGTATAATCTGTTTTTCATTATGAATTTGGGCATACTCTATTATATTTATGATAGTCCTTATGTTATCTTTTATGTGTCTTTGGGGTAGGGATCCACTTTGGTCATGATCAATTATTTCTTGTAATATAATTTTTAATCTTTCAGTTAGAATTAATGTAAATATTTTGTAGTCATTATTCAGTAGCGAAATAAGCCTATAATTTCTACATAGTGTCAGATCCTGTTTCTCTTTCGGAATTAATATAATATTCTCCTCAGACCAAGATTGAGGTATTGGATTTCCTGATACAATCATATTCAATAAATCCTTAAATGGTAGTAGTATTTGATCTTGGAAATATTTATAGTATCCTGCAGAAAAACCATCTGGTCCTGGGGCTTTGCCTGTTTTCAGTTTTCTAATAGCATCTATAATTTCCTGTGTTGTAATGGGGTTGTTAATTGTTGCTTTTTGATCTTTAGTTAGTTTCTTTAAATTGTGTTTTAGCAAATAGTTTTCAACTTTGTCAATTGATATTTCTTGTTTCTTATATAAATTTGTAAAAAAGTTATAAAATGCCTTCTTAATTTTTTCATTGTCAACTAATTCTTCCCCATTTTCTTGAATGTTGGTAATGTTTTTTTTTTCCTTATCTTTTCTTAATTTATATGCCAACCATTTACCCGCTTTATTAGCATGTTCAAAGTTTCTTTGTTTGATATATCTGTTTCCTTTCAATTTCATCTGTTGTAAGTATTTTTAATTGTTGTTGCAAAATTTTTATTTGGTGATTTATTTCCTCATCAGATGGCTTTAATTGGAGCTCTTTTTCTTTAAACTTAATTTGATCTAAAATTATTTGAGTTTTTTGTTGTGCTTTCCTTTTCAAACACCTATTTTGATACATAAAGAACCCTCTCATATAGGCCTTACTAGTATCCCACACAGTACCAATACTTACTTCTTTATTTAGATTCCATTCAAAGAATTCCATTAGTTTATTTTTGCAATCTTCTACAAATTCTTTATTTCTCAGCAAAGTTTCATTTAATCTCCACCTATAATATTTTGGGTGGAGTTTTATGCTCAATTGAATCGGGTTATGGTCTGAGAAGGATCTGGGGGCGGTTGTTACATCAGAGATTTTATTTGCCAGATTTTTAGATAGCCATATCATATCAATCCTGGAGAACAATTTGAATCTATCTGAGTAGAAGGTATAATCTCTGGCCAAGCCATTTTTATGTCTCCAGGCATCTACTACAGCCAAACGTTCAGTCATATCAAAAAAAGACTGAGGTAATTTTCCTTGATTTTTTTTTTTTTTAATTTGTTGTTCAGACTTTCTATCAATGATAGGTAAAGTAACCCCATTCCAATCTCCCATCATAATCCAATTATTATAGGGTAGTTCAGAAAGTACATTAAGTAAATTCTGATATATATTTTTTTCTGATTATCATTTGGGGCATATATTCCAACCACTAGTACTTTAAGGCTTGGCAGTTCCACTTCTATTATTATATATCTTCCATTTTTGTCAGCACTTATCAATTTAGAGTTTAAATGAGACTTTGCATATATTACAATTCCATTTGTTGTTGTTTTTCACTTGCTGCTATAAATTCATTTCCTAATTTCTTGTTTATCAAATATTTATCATCTTTTTTAGCAATGTGCGTTTCCTGAAGACATATAATATTTTGTTTCAATTTATATAAATAATGAAAAACTTTTTTCCTTTTAACTGGGAAGTTGACTCCATTTATGTTCCAGGAGAGGCATTTTGGTTCATTCATTTGAGAGAAGTATTGTAAACTCTTTAGAGCTAGAAGCTAATTCTTCTACACTGGGGTCTTCAGAATCGAGACACTTTCCTTTACTTTCTTTACTTTTAAATCTGTCACTCCCCTCTGCATCTGTTTCCAGATCTTTCTTATGTTTTTTTAAGAAATTCCTGCGCTTTTGAGATAGTATTCAATTTGTATCTTCGTTGTTTAAGCATAACATTAATTCCCTCCAGAATTTCCCATCTGAAGGGAATTTTATTTCTTTTTAAGACATCAGTAAGAAAAAAGTCTTCTCTTTGTAAGTATTTTCAGTGGTATGTCCTTCAGTATCATGATTTCCACTCCTTCAATGTTATTTTTTTTACCATCAGAGCCCTGTATTATCAATTTTATTTCCTCTTTCTTGCAAATTCAATTATTATGTCTCTTGGTTTCCTATGAACCTTTGCACATTTTGAGTTAACTCTATATATTTTTTCTATATTTTCTTCTAATTTTTATTCATCCCAGTCAATTAAATTGGCAAGCATTTGAATCACTATTTCCCTAATTTCTGGCTCTTTTTTTTCTGGTACTCCTTTAAGCCTAATTCAGTATTCTTTTTTCTTTTAACTCTAACACAGTTAAACAGTCTAATTCAGTGTCCTTTTCCCATTCTAATTTCTCCACTCTTTCTCTTACTTCTTGGATAACTGCTTTTATTATTTTGTCCATTGTCTCTAACTTATGGTCTAATCTTTTCTCAAAGCCATCAATTTTCTCTTCCAATAAATGAGTTAAATTTTGAGTGATGTTTTGAATTGTTTTCTGTGTAAAGTCTTCAAACATGGCTTTCAACCATTCACCTTCCCCCACTTCTGAGCCTCTCCTAATCTGTCTTCTTGTATTCATTTTGTTTTGTAAATACCCTTAATTTTTTAGCTTATCTTAACTATTGATCCTAATACACTATTTGTTTATATGTTACAATATACAATATCTATTTCTACTTATAAGTACAAAATATGCTTAAGTATTTATATAAAGCTATAGTATATTACAATATGGCGTGGTGAATTAATTAAATCAATCAGTTTTCCCCTTATCGCAGCAAGGACTTATAATAAAGATTTTTCCCCCCAATCATAAAGTTTTTTTTTCCCCCTACTTAGGAAGTTTCTTCTTTTTCTTTATTTAGTCAGTAATTATTGTTCCTTTCATCGAAGTGAAGGGGGCAGCAGAATTGCCAGGAAAGCTAGGCTTCTCACGCAGGCTCTACAGTTCTTGCTTCCTGGCTTCCCAGCTGCTCTTTTACGGTGAAAGTGAAAGTGACAAGAAGAAAGTTAAAGCTTTCGCCTGCCATTCCAAAGCCACTGAAGCTCTTCGTTGGCAGAGCTCTTCTTTCAGTGCTGCCTCCGTGGTTTGCCTGTCTCTCTGACTCCGCAAAGCCACCTTCATCCTGCATTGTAGATGAGAATATTCTCGAGCTCTCACATCGCTCATCCTGCTGCCATACTCCTTCACCCCCCAAAGGCTGAAATATATCTTGAACCTACTCAGGTCCTATGATCAACCATAGAAGATATGCTTAAAACTTGCTGGGAAGATTTCTTAGGCTTGCAAACAAGCATAAATGTCTCCAGAGAGGAGGAAAATGGTGGTGGGTGGTGTCAAGTAAAGGAATGTGTGTTACAACATCACATTGCAAATACTGTGACTTACAATTTGCATCCAAAAAAGGGCAGGGTTTGCCTTGTGTTATTGTAACAGATGTTTTGTCATTTGTTCCCCCCATTAATGTAGTTTGTAACTGATACCTATGGATACAAGTTGTAGATTTTTTCATTGTGGTGGCTCCCTACAAAATCCTAAAGGCCTGTTTTAAATGAATAGATATCTTTTTTAAAACTCCATAACTGGACTTTTAACTGACGGTGGCTGCTACTTTAAAAGTACAGTATTATGCTGCTGTTTTATTTAACTGTATATTTGATTATTTTGTCATGCTATCTTATATATTTCTTGTGAGAGACTTTGCTTACAGAAGCACTATACTCATATTTTAAATTAATAACAGTCTAGCAGAACAGGGCTGCAAATGCAGATATGCCAACCAGATGGCAGCAAACATTTTCTCTGTCTCTTTGCTACCATCTAGTGGTTATCGAGATTCTTGAATTCCTCATTTGCTAGCTGAATACAGTGAGGTGGATAGGGTGCTTTCTAGCAGGAAGCTTGGATGGGATTGCACCTCTCCTAGTACCACTGGACCTCTTGGCAGTCCATAATTCCCTCAACTGTGGAAATCAAATAAATGTGTCTAAATAGAAAGAAGCAAAAATGACAACAAAACGACAACAACTCAGAAGAAAACAATTGCAAACCATTTCTGTACTGTTGCCAAGATCCTGAGCTCAAATCAGATTTTACTTACAGTGATTTAAAAAATACAAAGAAACAGCACAAGTATATCAATTTTGGCAAGGGTGGTATCAAAGTGTGTGCATACACCTATACCCTTCCCTCCTTATCACATTTGAACTACAGAAATTGGGACAATCATCTGATGGCAACAACAATTTATTTATTTATTTATTTTTCTATTCTATTTTGGTGCCATTTAATTGCCTCTCTCTCTCTTTCTCTCTTTGTATGTCTCTCTCTCTCTCTGTGTTTGTGTGTGCATGTCTGTGTGTTTCAGTTTAGATTTGGTGGCCCTATTTGATATCCAAATTGTATGTTTTCATGCCTGGACTTAAACAAAGCTACCCACAGACAAAATTGTGCTGCTGTATATTTAAGGACTCCTCAGAAATGCAGAAATTGTGTGTGGTTTTTTTGGAGGGGAGGAAGAAACTTTAAAAGCAGTACCCTGTCTCATCTTTAATAAAAAGGCAGCATTTCTTTGTCATTTATTTATACATTTAAAATATTTAAACTGTCTTCCATTTTATAGCAGAACAGCTTGTTCCCCAGCAGGAAGGGATGGCTATTGAGGACACTTGTAACAACAACTATTCAAGATCAGCACCAGTGACATTAATGTATACTGTATGCATCTACAACAAATTGGCATGGAGGGAAAAAAAAAAAAAAAAACAATTGTTTGATTCAAAGTTTTTACACCAAATTATCCATAAAACCTTTTATGAATTTCTTTTCATATTAGTGTATCATTTTTGTTCCGGACTTCAGCACCTGCAGCCTGCTAATCTATAATCCTTCTAGGGCTGCAAAATTATATTCCTTATTTTCAATATGAAATAGCCTTTTAAGGCTGAGAACTTGGGAATATATCTGGTGGAACCAGGTAGAATTTCGTTTGGAATAAAAACTAAGAAAACTAATCACAACCTTAATTGACATCTAATTTCTGTTGCTTAAATAACCTACAGAACATAGGAAGATAAGTTGTCTTTTATGATCTTGCTTCCAGAAGTCTTCACATGGTAAGCTGTTTTTACCCTGGTGATTGGCATGGGAACTGTAACTTTAAGTACTGTATTAGTGCCTGAGCTTGCTATCCACCACACATTTTTTCCCCCCTCATGTGCCATGTTGTTTAGGTTGTAAAGCTAATGGCAGTCTCTAAAAATCTTTGCTACAGATACTTTAAGCTACTGTAGAAGCTATTTAGTCTAAAGAGTGAGACTAATCTTTCAGGAACTGCTTAAGTATATTAAATACAAGGCAGCAGAAAAGTGGTTTGAAGTCAAAAGAACTAACAGATGGAAAACTATGCCAGGCTGTTGAAGGTGCATATTAAAAATATTGCTATTTATAAGCTCTCATTCTAAGTATCTAAGTCACATCGACACTGAATTGGTTTTTGAGATTAATATTTAGATTAGACATTTAAATCCATATTACATGACAGAACACATGACAGAATTTCTGAAAACTTTTGAAGTTTGATTTGATACAGAAACTTTTGACCAAAATAAGTTGAAACAGATGCTGACTAGTATGCTTAAAATTATCAAAATGTTGCAACGTGTTGGATTTTTGTCTCGGATGACTGTTTATAGAACCCAGATAAAATTGACAACCAAGGACAGCCTTCAGAACAGCAACATTAAGCCTCCAGAAGATGCAGCTGTTTTAACATTGCAAGGCAAGTGCTTCACTTATGCCAATGCCATTTATGATTTTTAAAATGTATTATTGATTTTATTTTTGTTCTGCTCTGGCCATAATTCAGCTAATGATTAAAAAAGCAAAAACAACAACTAAATTAGAATATAAAAAGATAAAAATGCAGATTACAAATAACAATCAATAGTATTAATATAAAATATTAATACATATATTAATAAATATATGTTTTTATTGATTTGAAATCAACCCCTAATTTGAAATCAGTTCATATATACTGACACAAATATTTCCTCAAGATAGTAATAGTTATGTAAAAAATGAATGGATTTTACAATGTAGTCAAAACATTCCCATATTTTCATCACTTTTGCTTTCAGAGTATTTGCATATATATTAAACACATGGGAATCCCTTTCAAATGACTGATCTGCCTGTTTTTTTGTTTAATTTTATTTTTGTAGTCAGTAGAAATTATATCTTTGTGTTCTCTTGCCTTTAAATGTATCACTGAACATTTGTTTGCAACTGTTTCAAATAAAATGGATTGTGGAACTACTGAGTTTTCACCTGCATGCTCAAGATAGTAATAATCTGGGGGTAACAGTCCATGAAGAGATGCATCAATTCATTAGGGACATTTCCACTGAGTGACTAGGGAAGCAATACATGCTGAATGAATGTTTGGATGCTTCCCTCCTGAGTATACCATTGAGCTGAAACATCAAGACACATACTCTAGGAATGTGCCAGCCTGTGTGTGGAGGGACGACATTCCCACCTCCAACTCTGTGAGATAAGACAGGGCAAAACACAGACTTTACAAACTCTTATTACATTAGGTTCTTAAGCCCAACAAGAACGTTATGTTTGATTATACTGCCCAAGGTAATTCTCTTGGACTCCAGAGCAGGGTCTGGCTTTTTCTGTCAACTGTGTTCTAATATATTGAGCAAAATGTATAGCTTACATGGCACAGAAATTAAACTGACTGCAGTAACTAATAACTGTCATGTTTTCTGAACATTAGTGAAAATGTTTGGAACCCTAACTTCATCTTAAACTAAAGCTTTCTGAATACTTTTTATGTCTGATTAAAAATGATCCTCTGTTATAATCACAGTGTTGGATAAAAGGTAAAGGTTTCCCTTGACGTAAAGTCCAGTTGAATCCGACTCTAGGGGGTGGTGCTCATCTCCGTTTCTAAGCCTTGGAGCCGGCGTTGTCATAGACACTTCTGAGTCATGTGGCCAGCATGACGACTCGGAACGCCGTTACCTTCCCGCCGAAGCGGTACCTATTGATCTACTCACCTTTGCATGTTTTTGAACTGCTAGGTGAGCAGGAGCTGGGACGAGCAACGGGAGCTCACCCCACCGCGCGGTTTCGAACCGCCGACCTTCCGATCGGCAGCTCAGCGGTTTAATCCGCAGCGCCAACGCAGTCCCTGCACAGTGTTGGATACAACACTAAAAATTTTGGCATGATTTCTTATAAATGGAAGTTAACCTCATTAGGTGAAATTTGAACTACCAGTTCTGGACAATAACATCTGAATGACCTCTGGATGGCAGCAAAGGGACACAGAAAACGTTATTTTTGCTACCATCTAGGGGTCATGTGGATTTTTTTAGTCAATATCTCATAGTACTAAGTGTTCCATCTCTCAGGTTACGTTACAAATGGAAATCCGCAACCGAATAAAACAAGAAGAGAGATAAACTTCATATTCAGCCAACACATCTGCATTATGTTACAGTGGTTGTTTAAATTTCAGATTAATGTAATTGCCAACATTTATCAGTAGCCAACTGATACTTCCTTAAAAAACAGATGGAAAGACTGAAATAAAATATGATGAAATAATTACAAAATTTATGAGGCATCATAAATTAACTTGCCCATCCATCATAGCGGAACATTTTTCAAAATGTGACCCACTCCGCAAACATTTCAAATGAAGGGACAGTAAAGTTTTGTGACCCAATTAACAGATGAAATAGCTTTATATCTACATTCCAGTGCTCCTCTTGGTTGCTGCTCCTTTACTGAGCTGAAATGGATGAGACACAGCTGATTATGAGATGGTCAAAGGAAGTATGCATGTGTGCAAAGGATATGTCATTTATCCTACAGTAAACATTGAAGCAGTCAGCAACCTCCACAGTATCTTGTGCTTTACTAAAACGTCAGTGGAAGACAAAAAAAAAATCCTTTGATTTTCTATTATGTTTTTTGTTTTTGTTTTCCAATAGATCAGGAACAATCAGCTGCTGAGAATTCTACAGATCAATGGAAAGAAAGGATAACAGAAACAACATCTATAGTGACCTTGCAACAAAAGGTAAGACATTTTCACACTTCCACCATATCTAATCCCTAAAAGAAATCATGATGATGATAATGATGATGATGATGATGACGATGACAAATCTTCAATTGTCTTCACTTTGGCTAAGTTCAAAATGCTGATCAGTAGTGGACTTCTATATATATTGGCCCAGGTGATGTTAACCATGGATTGCATCTTGGAAGGTGAGACAAGTATATAGAAAAGAACATGAATTAATGAAAAGGGAGGGAGGGAGGGAGGGAGGAGGGAAGAGAGAGGGGGAAGAAAACTAAGATAAAGGCAAAGAACTAACAGATCTGAATGAAGGTTGTCTGATCTTGAGATATGGAATTAATGAATACAGATGTCTGCGAAGCTAAGAGAAAGGCAAAGGTAGCAACATGTCTGAATGAATGTGGGCAGATCGTGAGATATGGAATTGATGAATATAGGCAGGGAAAAGAACATGAAGGTTTAATTTATGAATGAAATGGCTAAAATGTATACTCAGAAAGTTTGAATTGTCATCTAGTTTGTTGTGGAGCTTGTGAATGTTGGAATCCATAAATTTGTGATAACTTTTTTTGCATTCCAGTGAATGGTGATAATGGAACAACCAGAGATAATTTTGAGGAAAAATTATGCATCATTTTGAATGAATGTGAACCAGAAGAGGTATATTGAATGGTATCTGTGTAAACAAGCTCTCTCTCTCTCTCTCTCTCTCTCTCTCATTCTTTCTCTCTCTCTGTCATCTCATGTCTTGGCTACCTATTCTTTATTCCTTTTCTGTGCTCTGCTAACGCTGCTTAAACCAAGAGAGAATTGTTTGAATATGTGTCTCAGATACTGGCATATATCTGTTTTAAATCATCCTACATTTAGTCTACTACAAAGTAGCTTATAGTTCTAAAACTTTCCTGCATGTCATTTAAATTAGTTTTCAATAAGTAGGTACACTGATTTTACTGGTTATACTGCGTCTGATCTCTTTTTACTGCCTTTGCTGTGTCAGTTTTATATTTTATTGCAACTGAGCAATGTTTTAACTTACTGGCCTTTGGTGGTTGGTCAGTTCCAAAGCAGTATACAAATGCTTTAAGAAAATTCATAAAAATATTAAAATAAGATCAACATTATTGTACTGGTAGAGACTAATTTTACTGGATATAAAGTGACTTGCTACAACAGCCCTTTGAAAGATCTCACTGCCATTGGTTTCATTATCATTTCATTTATCCAAAATGCACATACTGTACATTACTAGAAGAATTTCCATTTTAGAATCCCAGAAATAAACCCAAGTCAAAGATATGGGGTTTTGGAAATGAAAGCCTCCCCAGTTTGTTTGTTTCTGAATGTGTGTGTGTGTGCGTGTGTGTGAATATGTATGCATATGTATGTATGTATGTGTGTGTGTGTGTGTGTGTGTATGTATGTATGTATGTATCTATGTATGTATGTATATATATATATATATATATATATATATATATATATATATATAAACAAACAAACAAACGAACAAACAGATTTATAAGGCCACCCAACTCATATATGGTGACTCTGGGCAGCTTACAGAATTAAAAACCATAAAAACACAATAGACACCCCCCAGCAGCAGCAAACACATTCATAACAGCCACTTGGTTGGCTCCAAAGCAGCTTGGGTCCCCAGGCCCATTGACCCATTGGGGTTCCCAAGCCCATCTTCAGGTCCTTCCAGAACAGGAGCAGGGAGGGGGCCAATCTTATATCTGGGGGAATGATGTTCCAAAAGGATGGAGCCACTACAGAGAAGGTCCTTTTCCTTGATCCCACTAGATGTACCTCCCTAACAGAAGGGACCTGCAACATGCCCTGCCTTCCCATTCTGGTGGGCTAAGTGGATGTGACTGGGGAAAGGCAGTTCTGCAAATTATCTGGCCCCAAGCCATGTAGGGCTTTAAAGGTGATAACCAGCACCTTGAATTGGACCCAGAAGCAAATCAGCAACCAATGCACCTCCTGCAAAAGAGGTAACACATGGACAAGTCTAGGCTTGTGCAAAACTATGTGGGCTGCTGCATTTTGAACCAATTGAAGCTTCTGGATAGTTTTCAAGGGCAGCCCCATGTACAGCGCATTACAATAGTTCAAATGGGAGGTGTCTAGAGTATGGGTGACTGTGAGAAGGGCCTTTTGGTTCAGGAATGGGCATAGCTGGCACACAACATGCAGTTGTGCAAAGGGTCTCCTGGCCACTACTGCCATCTGTTCTTTGAGCAGGAGTCATGAGTCCAGGAGAACCACCAGGTTATGTGCAGGGTCTGTCTAGGGCAGTGCAACCCCATCCAAGACCAAAAATGGTAATTCTCTGGAAACCAAAGAGCCCAAACCCACACCATTCCATCTTGCCAGGGTTCAACTTCAACCTGTTGCTCCTCATCCAGACCTCAACAGCCTCCAGGCATCTGGAGAGGGTGGTCGTAGCATCGCTTAACTCACCATGGGCAGAGATGTATGACTGAGTATCATCAGCATACTGATGATATCTCTGTTGGAGGTTTTGGCAAATCCAGCATGCCTCATGTAAATTAAGTTGCCCCACGAGGAGCAGAATCACACCAAGCTGTGTGGGCCAATTCAGGCATCTGTTGGGGGTAACAGATGGGGAAAAGTAGCAATGACAGTTACTTACCTACAAAATAGATTACCAAGAAAAGCAACAGATGAAACAGAGCCAAGCAAGAATCCTCTAACCAATTGCACTGCAGAAGGGGTAGGTGATGATGACTTGTTCAAAGTACCTTACTTATTGTTTCCAGGTGCAGCAAGGAGGCAAGCCCAGAGAGAGGACATCGAGATGGAGACTCTGCCTGAGTCAGATGATGAGGAACCAGGAGGAACAGAAGGGGCAGAGATGCAGTGTCATCCAGACCTGAGTCCTGTTCTGGACCTGAGGCACTCATCGTGACCCAACAAGGTAGTTCCAGCCAAGTGGCTGTCCTACCTCACAGGAGTGGTGTTGCCAAAAGAGCCTGCATCATGGAAGGAAGTGCAACAGCTCCCGCCAGCTGAAGCAAGTTAGTGGAGGAAAGCAGCTCAAGAAGAGTTTGAGGCTCTGCAACACAACAACACTTGGACACTCACAAAGTTACCTGTTGGCAAAAAGGCAATTGGCTGCAAATGGGTCTTTAAGGCCAAACAGAATAAAAAGCGAGAAGTCCAAAGGTTTTAGTGTGTAGGCTTCAGAAGGGGATCTATAGGCTGAAAAAAGCAACCAGGGCCTGGAATGTGAGATTAAACCAGATGCTAATAAAGCAGGTTTCACTCAAGGCAAAGATGAAACCTGACTTTACACATGACACAAGAATGGCAGAGATGTGTTCATTCTGACATTTGTGGATGATCTGATTCTCTGTTATGAGGATCAAAAGGGACATTGATAAAATTGTATACAATTTGAACAAAGAAGTAGAGGTGAAACACCTTGGAAAGGCGAGCTACTACTTGGGGATACAAATTGACAGAGAGGAGGATGGACGTTTCCTCCTTAGTCAGAGGCAAAAGATTCTAGAGTTATTGGAGAGCCTGGGGCTGGAAGATGCAAACACAGTGGCAACTCCAAGGGAAACTGACTTTCACAAAGTCAAGGACACTAATGAACTGTTGCCTCAGAACAATGGCTAGAGAGGCCATTGGGAAGATGTTGTATCTGTCAAACACAAGAAGGCCAGATATCTCAACTGCAGTGGGGATCCTCTGCAGAAAAACCAGTGCACGCACCCAGAGGGACTGGACAAGCGTTAAGTGGGTGGCGAGATACCTGAAGGACTGCAGACCTAAACTAGTGGGAATGTCTTTTTGTTTGGGGGAGAGGCTGTGAGCTGGACTAGTAGCAAACAGACTATATTGGCATGCTCAACTACTGAAGCGGAGTATGTCTCAGCGGCTGAGACATGTGCAGAAGTACAATGTCTCAAGTACCTATTTGAGGATCTGAGGGTTAGTGTTCCTGCTCCAATAAGAGTCTTTGAGGACAACCAAAGTTGTATAAGACCCTATTTACCAAAGAAGGTGGGAGGGCGGACCAAGCACATGGATGTTCGTTACCACGTGATTAGAGAGGCACAGGAGACAGGACTAATAAATTTGGAGTATTGTCCCTCAGAGAACATGATTGCTGTCATCCTGACAAAGCCACCTGCAAAGGGTCTCTATCAAGGCATAGGAAGTGAGTTAAATCTTGTGTAGGCATGATTCATGCAGGATTTGAGAAGGTGTGTTGGAGGTTTTGGCAAATCCAGCATGCCTCATGTAAATTAAGTTGTTCACAAGGCAATTCTGAGGAAGCTTTTTGTTTGCCACTCCCATTTCCTTTTTCTCTCTTCCTCTTGTCCACCTAGGGAGAGGCAGCATGGATGCTGCTCTCTTCATCAGGGCCATGTGCTTGGGCCTTGATGAGGGATTCTACCCCTTTCTTTCACACACCTCTTGGCAGCTGTAGGGCTGAGAGTTTAGGGCAAACTATGTAATTAGAAAGAAAAGAAGAACAAAGGAACTTCATATTTTTTTCCACCAAGATGGATGTATCAGAAGCAACAATGAATAAAGTCAGTAAGCTTCTTTTTACTTCTTAACCTAATGTGTCTAAGCATGTGATTCTTTATGCTTGGGAGGGCTGAATGTGTAAGAGCAATAACCTGTGTTTCTCTGGCATGCTCATTGAAGCTATCTAAGATAATTTCCTTTTTCTGTCCCAGCTTCTAAGCTGTGTTAAGCTCTGCTCCATTTCAGTGGTTCTAGCAGGCTGCTGACGGGGCTTCAGTCTCACCCCATGGTGATGGATGATCTCATCCAGAGGCTTCATGTAGATGTTAAACAGGAGCAGAGAGAGCACCAACCCCTGCAAACCCCACAAAGCAGGGGCCGAGGGCGGGACCTCTTGCACCTAATCAACACTGACTGGAAATGGCCCTGGAGGAAGAAGATTAACCAGAACAATACAGTGCCCCCCATCCCCAACCCCTGAAGCCATTCCAGAAGGATACCATGGTTGATGGTATTGAAAACTGCCAAGAGGTCAAGTAGAGCCAAGATGGTCACACACCCTCCATCCTGCTCCTGCCAGAGATCATCAAAAAGCATGACCAATGCCATTTCTGTCCCATATCCAGCCCTGAATACTGACTGAAAGGGGTCCAGATAATCAGTTTCATCCAGGAACCTCTGGAGCTGCAGCGCAACCAGCTTCTCAACAACCTTCCCCAAAAAGGGGAAGTTGGAGACAGGACGAAAACTGTCCATCATGGTGGGATCCAGTGATGGCTTCTTAAGTAGGGGGTAAACCACAGTCTTTTTAAAAGGTTGGGGCACAACCCCATCCTCCAAAGATGCATTAGTCACCACCAGTATCCACCCACACGTCAACACCCAGGAGGCTTTTACAAGCCAGGAGGGACATGGATCCAACACACATGTGGCCGAGCTCACAGTCCCTAGGATCACGTTCAGTTCCTCAGGAGCAACAGGGTCAAAGTGTTCCTAGGCAAGAACTGGGCAAGAACCTACTGCAGGTATCTACATATTCTGCATTTAGTATGACTTTAGCACCCTATAAATGTAGCACCATAATCTAGTGCAACTTTCAGGGAATTTCAAATTATGATTTATTCTGGGAATACTGGTATTTGAATAATTTATTCAAGATTCTGTATCTACTTTTTTTTTTCCTCACCTCCATCTTCCCTCAAATCTTGGACATTTAAGGAGCGTGAGTAGAAAAAAAAAGGTCACCTTTTCCTGAGGCTGGTATTAAATGCTGTTCCTTACCCCATCACATAAGAATGATGCAAATTGGAAGTGAGTGGAAAGATCACTTCTGCAATGTATCATAGTCATGTTGGCCCAATGAGCAGAAGACCTGAGGCAAAATGTACCAAAGCTCATGTCTCCAGCAAAAATACAAGCAGCTTTACCAAATGAGCCACCAAACATCCTAACAATCTTTCCTGGGAATACTTCTGGCATTTAGTATTGCCTCCCAACTACATTCCTTGCAGTCATCTTTTCTCATTTCTATTTTTTCTTGCTTTACACTGCAACCCACACTTCAATAGATTATTATTGTTGTTACTGTTATTGTTATAGTTTTCATTCATTCATTCATTCATTCATTCATTTAAACTCTCAGTTTTTGGGAGAAATGTGCATTCCACACAATTATGGCAGATGGATCAAAAGAACTTTATTATGTTTTTTCTACTAAGTTTGGTCTAGAGTGTCAGAGTGCAAGAAAGCGTTTGGCCTGAGAGATCAGGAAAATCACACACCAGGCATTTCTATAAAAATAAATTTCTTTACAGAAAGCACAAAAACATTTTTAAGCTATGCATTCACACATGCTCAGAGAGGACTGGGCTGCTTACTGAGCTGGATGGCTATAAAAGCAAAACTGAAACTAGTAACAAGCCCAGGCAAGCTGCCCTCCCCCAGGCAATGCAGCTTTAACACCCAACCTGAGGACAATTAAGTTCGACCTCTTCATCCTGCTGATACTTAAGAAAGTACTCAATCACCATGGTAACCTAGTGGCTTGGTCCATGCAAACAAACAAATGCCAACACTCCCCTTTGTTTTGCTAAGGAGTAAGACACAAACCAATTTTCTTTGTCAACTCTGTATGTCTTGGTAGAGCAAGAGGTTTGGTTAAAATATCAGCAATCATGCCTTTTAATTCACAATATTTTAACATCATTTCCCCTTTGGCTATCATATCTTTGATATATTGATATCTAATATCTATATGTTTTGTCCTATTCTTGCAGGCTTCAGATTTTGCCATTGCAATGCAAGCTTGATTATCCTCATAAACAGTTATAGGCTGGTTCACTTCCATGCCTATGACTTTTAACAACTGTTTAAACCATACAACCTCATTACAGGTTTGTGCTAGAGAATAAAAGTCTGCTTCTGCAGTGGAAAGAGCAACAAGTGTTTGCTTTCTTGAATGCCAGCCTAAGCTTGATCCAGCAAATTGAATTAATATCCCAGAAGTGGATTTCCTGTCACTGACATCTGCTCCCCAATCGGACTCAGCAAAAGCCTACAATTTCTCTGTTCCACAGACATTTAGCTTCATACAATAATTCTTTGTTCCTTGCAAATACCTCATTAACCTCTTCAATGCTGCTTTTCCAATAGATGTAGGCTTCCCTAGCTGTCTACTTAAAATGGCCACAAAATTTGAGATATCTATGGGAGAGTGATTTACAATGTGCAGTAAACTTCCAATTGCATATCTATATTTCTCTGCCTCAGTTGAGTTTCTCTTACTTCTTTCTGAAAATCTGGTATCATAGGAGCAGAGACTGGTTTACAGTCTTGCATGTTAAAATCCTCTTGGACCTTTTGAATTTTACAATGTTGGCTTAACAGAAAGCTACCATCCTTCTCCCTGTGTATTTCCAAGCCTAGGTAATGTTACTGTTCCAAGGCTTTTTAATGTGAAATGGCTTTTCATGCAGGCTTCAGAATCAAGCCTTGTTTTTCTGTTGATGTGAACAACAGCAAATCATCAACATAAATGCACAGATACATACAGCCTTGTTTGTCTTTCTTCACATATACACATGGATCTGCTTTTCCCTTTTTCAAAACCAAAAGTCTGCAGTTTTTCATCTATTTTTTGCTCCAGGATCTAGCAGCCTGTTTTAACCCATTGATTTCTGCAGTTCACAGACTAGATTCTCCCCTTTTTCATAGCCAGGGGTTTGCTGCATGTATAATTTGTGGTCTAAATCACCATAAAGAAATGCAGTTTGAATGTCATAGTGGTGAACTGACATTTCTTTGAGTGCAGCAATTTTTAACATTAATCTAATTGATTCATCTTTAGTAACTGGTGCAAAAGTCTTGTCAAAGTCTAAATCTTTCCTTTGAGTGAACCCTTTTGCAACCAACCTTGCTTTATATTTTTGGATTTTGCCATCAGCATCCCTTTTCAGTTTGAAAACCCACCTACAACCTAGACAATGTTCATTTGGAGGTAGATTTACCAGTTTCCATGATTTATTTTCTTTCAAGGATGCTAAATCCTGTTGCATGGCAGAATGCCAATTCTGTGCAATCTCAGGTGGTAAAGCATTCACTTGTTCTAAGGAGTCAGGTTCTGGGAATATGTGAAAAACCTTTACAGTTTCAGCCTGAAAACGTGATGGAGGAACACCTTTATTACTTCTCTGAGATCTGCGAGGTAATACAGGGCTTAAATTTTGACTCCTATCACTTTCCTGAGAAGCATCTGTCTCATCAGACAGATCTTCAGTTTGCTCTTCTGGCTTAATGTCCTCACCAGGCAAAAGATCACTTTCAGCAAGTCTGTGCTGTTCTGTTGTAGATAGATCAACTGGAGAGCTAGAATTTAATCTCCCCCAGTTTTGTTCAGCAAAAGAAGCACTTTTGCTAATTATTAATTTCTCTCCGACTATGAACCTGTAGCTCCTTTGGCATTGTTCATAGTCAACAAAGATGGCTTTCTTTGTTGTGGGGCCTCCTTTCCTTCTCTGCTGTTTTGGAATGTGAACCCATGCAGTGCTACCAAACACTCTAAGATGGTTTACCTTTGGTTTCACACCATAAAACAAACAGAATGGAGTGTCTTGAATCACAGAGTTATACAGTCTGTTTTGTACATAAAAAGCAGTGGACATTCCTTTTGCCCAAAATCTGAACAATAAATTCAAATCTTTAAGCATGCATTCCATCACATTTTGCAAGGTTCTGCCGTTTCTTTCAGCAACACCATTTTGCTGAGGGGTGTAAGGGTTAGAAATGATTTGTTCTATCCCCTTTTCCACTAAGAACCTTTTGAATTTGTGAGAAAGGTACTCTCCTCCTCTGCCACACTGCAGTGGAGATACAGGCCTAGGGAATTTTCCATTTGCCCATGTCACAAAACCTTTAAATTTCTCAAACGCTTCATCTTTATGTCTTAAGATGTAGATAAATGTGTATCTTGAGAAATCATCAATGATGGTCATTGCATACCTTGCTTGTCCAAGACTTGGAGCAAAAGGACCAATAATGTCAGAGTGTACAATTTCCAAAGGTCTAGTTGTAACTCTGTCACTGTGCTTACTCACAGGAGCTCTTAGTGTTTTGCATTCTTTGCAAACTACACAGTCTAAATACTTGTCACAGGGTTTTATCTTCAGGTCAGCACACAGCTGTGGCATTTGTGCTATATACTTGAAATTAGCATGACCAAGTCTCCTGTGCATCAGGTGTACACATTGGTCATGATATGGAGTGTTGCCAACTGCAGCCTTGCAGCTTAGCTTCCTTGCATTTTGCACAATGTACAAGGAGTCTTTTAACATACCAGTAGCACACAATTCCCCATTTTTATATATCTCACAACCATTTTTATTAAATGTTATGATATACCCTGTTGTAGCCAATTGTGTCACAGACAAAAGTTTTGACTGTAAAAATGGCACATACAAAACACCTTTCACAGTTTCTCCCAAGTAGGATAAATGCATGTCACCTTGTCCCATAATTTTGGTCACAGACCCATCAGCCAAAGACACACTTTGTCTGACTGTTTTAGACAGTGACACAAAAAAGCTTTTAAAATTACATAAATGACAATTGGCCCCAGAATCTGAATACATCAGAATTACCCTTCTCATTAACCTGTGCAATTTGGATTGTCTGAAGAGCCTTCTTCTATGTTGCCCTTGTGTCCTTCTTCTCTGTCTTTCTACTTTTGGGTCTCAAGGCACAGTCTTTCTGCAAATGTCCAGCTGAACCACAATTGAAGCAGTGCTCGCTGGCTAGCGCTGTTGCCACAGCTTCTTTTCCCTTTGCTTTCTTGTGCTGCAGCTTTCCAGAACAGGTGGGGGGGGGTCTTTCCTCTCTCTTCTCCCATTCAGTGAATAGGTGCTGTGTTACATACGATGGGGTGAGGTCTCCTTCAGGCATAGCCTCCAGGGTACAAATCAGCATGTCCCACGTTTCATTCAATGAGGACAGCAGTATATACGATTTTGTGAGAGATTCCAATCCTCTCTCCTGCAACTCAACAAACAGCTGCTGAATATTATGCAGGTGCTCAGGAAGTCTATCTCCTTCTGCTAGGTGGGCTTTGTACAGCTTTTTTGTCAGGGTAACTTTACTCCCTGCTGTTGCCTTTACATACAAGTCTCTTGAAGTGTCCCACAGCTGCTTTGCAGGCTGCATGTCTCTCACTTGCACTAGCTGATTGTCCTGAACTCCCAGGATAATTGTGGCTCTAGCCTGCTTATCCTGTCTAAGCCATTCAGCACTGAGATTTTGTGGGGTGTCCTCACCAACTGGCAGCCAGAGATTCTCTCTGTGAAGATACATTTCTATCTTCAGGGCACAATTCAAGTAGTTGGTCTCTGATAGGTGCTCCAGAGGCATCGCTGAGGGCTGGGAGGTAGCCATGGCTTCTTCCTTCTTTTGCAAGTCACCTCAGCTGTCTTCTTTGTCCTGCAGACTGGAAGTGGCTGTGAAATCTCCAGGGGGCTCCAAAGGAAAATCTTCACAGGTCTTTGCTACCTGCCTTTAAATTGTGCATGAGGTGTGGAGCTGATCTCTCTGGTCTCTCTGGACTGGGCCCATAATTTGTCAGAGTGCTAGAAAGTGTTTGGCCCGAGAGATCAGGAAAATCAGGCATTTCTATAGAAATAAATGTCTTTACAGAAAGCACAAAAACATTTTCAAGCTGTGCATTCACATGCACTCAGAGAGGACTGGGCTGCTTACTGAGCTAGATGGCTACAGAAGCAAAACTGAAACTCGTAACAAGCCCAGGCAAGCTGCCCTCCTCCAGGCAATGCAGCTTTAACACCAAACTAAGGACAATTAAGTTCGACCTCTTCACCCTGCCAATACTTAAGAAAGTACTCAATAACCATGCCTAGTGGCTTGGTCCGTGCAAACAACCAAATGCCAACATAGAGCAGCCTAGGTTACATTCCATCATCTGTACATGTAATGACTCAGTGCTCTAATAAATAAATATCCTATTTCCTTGCTTCACACACACATGGAGACACACACAGACAGACACACAAACACACACACACAGAGTACTTTTTCCCCTTCTGTATGTATGTATGTATGTGTGTGTGTGTGTGTGTTTGTATGTATGTATGTGTGTGTGTATGTGTGTGTGTGTGTGTGTGTATAAATAAATAAAATAGGTCTTTTAAAAGAAAAAAATCTATGCATATTTCTACTATATTTTTATGGTTTCGCATCATATATCAAAATCCTTTGATATTCTGGCTGAAAACTAACCCTTTCACTGATATAATCAGTGCTAGCAGAACCTAACCCTGATTTCTTTCTGGAACGAAGTTATGGTTTAATTTAAAGCTATATGAATTCTGTTGTTCGAAATAAACCCATTTCAGCATGTTGCCTGTGAACTAGAACCTTCATGTGAACAAATATGAGTTCTCACTTTCATTTTCAGCATGTGATTTGGACTATCAAATGATAAGAGCTAGGCAAAACAATTCCATTGAAATTTCTAGCAAAATTCAGTAGTCCCTCAAAGAATTAAGTAGAAGTGGTCTTTTTGAGTTTTATTTTAAGTATCAATCTCACTAAACTTTCTTTTTATGTTTTCTTTTTTCAAAACCTGTATAAAATAAGACTTATAGTATTTTAATTCATACAGTAGGTGAACTCTTTATGCCCCTTCAGACATTCTTCAAATTCAGCTCATTTAGCAGCTCCAATCAACAAAACCACCCAGAGTCCCTCCTCAGGGGGAGATGGGCAGTGATAAATTTGATTAATAAATAAAAAATAAAAAACAATACTGAGGGAGATCAACAACATCTAGATAGCCTTGGGTTCTCCACACAACCTAAAAGATTAAGAGATTTATGATTGCAAAATAATAAGATGCAGTATATTAAGTGTTATCTTGAATTAGAACTATATGTTTCTCTAACAGTGAATCAAATGTTCAAATAATTGCATATTACCGATACCAACTGCATATGAATGATATAGATACTTATGAGATATATGTCCATACAGTCAAGAGGTTTTTTTTTTTTTAATTTTAAAGGGATCCACCTTATTATTTTTACATGTTGATACCTGCAAGTGATAAAATACCTATATCAATAACTATGCCATTTGCTGGCCCTATAATTTTGAACAGCAAGCAGCAAAACTGTCTGCAGCTGCATGGGTGGCCTAGTTGAAACAGATAAACTGACATGTTCATTCTTACTCTCTCTTTCCCTTCCATGCATACACACAAACATAATATTGTGTGGATATTACAATAGCCCTGATTTTTTTTTTCTCTCTTCAAGCTTTGCTTAGCACATTCCAAAAACTGTCAACCATAGCAGTTTGAGGTTTCAGGGGGTATTGCCTATGTACTTCAGGCCACTTCAGGCCCATCCTGAGCCTTGGTGGTCTTACCTGACAGTGATGTAAAAACAGGTCTGGACAGATATCAATGATTGGTTTCATTGGGTGGCTGAGGCCTTGGCAGCTGCCCTAAAAGATTAGGCACTGGTTACTCATCAGGTTGGAAACAGACAGTTCAATTTCCCAACATTGAATAGCTTCCTGGGCAATTAAAGGCAAAATGCTATAGGTAAGCAATGGATATATGCTATAAGCAAGTCATGGCTCAGATGGCAGTGACTATAGACATCTTCTGATATGAACTGCATCAATTAATATCACAGCAGAATATAGTGAATTATACAATATATTATTATATTCTATTTCTCATATGCAATAGATCCAATGGCCCTTCTAAGAGTGCATGCATTCCACTCTTCTTGCCTTCAGTCCTCAAAATCTACACATTTGAGAAGACTATATAGAGAGAGGAATATGGAGAAAGAATAATACATAATTAAATGGTCAATATCTGTCAGGCCAAGCCCAAGAACAATGAAGAGTCAGTCCATTCAAACTTCAGTTCTTTATTTGCCCACGGTGTATAGACAGAATCTTGCCAGACTAAAGCTAGTCTATCTAACCTTAAGGGGAAATAACCTGGGAGACTCTAGGGCAGGACTATCCTGAACCTCTTCGTTTTCCCACCATTGCCTCCTGGACTGTGCCTCCTCTTATCTCCTCCAACTCCTTGGAATGTGTTCCCTCGTTCCTGAGAACCAGCAGCACCGACAAAATCTACCACAATATATCTCTCTCTATCATCTGTCAATCTATCTATCTATCTATCCATCCATCCATCCATCATCTATCATCTATCACATACAGTATCACATATCAACACGTTATGAAAGAAGTTGTTGTTTAGGCAGTTGTCCAGGCTTTTTTTTAGCCCTGCATATTCACACTGGTAATATTTATTTTAAAGTTTATGCATTGTGTGTGTGTGTGTGCGCGCACATGTGTGCTTTAATCACCTTTAAACAGATCTCAAAAAAATTCTGAACAGATCTGGCAAGTATTTCAAATCTTAATGTCTTGTTGTATTTTAAGACAGAGATTTTAACAACTGAGAGACACAGTCCACCAAGTAAGGATTAAAATGTGAGCAGTTTTGACATGCTTGGTAAAGGAAAAGAATAATTCACCTTTTGCAATCAAGGTTATATAGTTTGTGTTGGGCAAGGCTATATATTTCAAAATAATTTAATCATGCACTATTGGGTGGTACTGTATTGTTCTGTTGCAGTGTTTGAAGTTACAAATTATAAATGCCTTAAATGTTTTGCAATATCTTTATAGGGGCAGGTCAGACTGTGAAGCACATCAGACCATTGAAAAGAATGAAATGAGTTCATTTTAGTCAATCAGAAATATTTTGGCAAAGTGATCCATACTTCTATCCCTTATAAATATTACACAGTGATTGAAAAATCAATGCATTATTCCTTCAATTTTATTGCATTAACTTAAGAATCAGTTCTCAGTCTGAATTGATTGTATTTGTAGGTATTATTAAAGATCCTTTTAATGGCAAACAACAAAATAAAACAGCTTTTAAGTGGTACAGTATAATATTAGATGTTCTTCCTGCTATATTAGCATTTCAGCTAATGGGAGATTGTTAGACCGCACATCTGCAATTGAAGTCTAGTTAATATAATCCTGGAACTGTGTCACACTTGATTTAAGAGCAATTCTGCATATATATTTTTTTTTCATGCATCTGCTCACCACTCATATCTTTCAGCTGTTTATCACTCCAACATAAACTATTAAAAAAAAGATGGTTTGTAAGGCCGTGGGGAAAAAAAAATGGATATCCATATGCAAAACAGATGCACTTGAATGAGTATTTGTATGAACAGTTTTCATGAGGTTATAATATATGTGGTTTGGCCTGAAAGATGCTATAGCAAAATGATCAGTCATCATTGTGGAATGGGGTAAGTTCTCCCAAACTGAATCTATGCACTGTATACCATAATGCTTGTGAAACACAGGGTTCCAGTCTCATAATACCACTCAGAGTCTGGTCTATATACTGCAGTTTCACTCTATCATTTAGGGTGAGGAAAGCAGCAGAGAATGGAAATAGGAACCATCTGGTAATCAATGTCCTACCCAGTTCTAAAGCAGTAGAGAAAACAGTGCAGACCACTGACCTCACCACTCAGCTTTGGCATACTGTGAACTTACAGTAAGTCCTGTGCCTTAACAGTTGCTAATGAAGTGATAGTAGTTTAACTTGTTAGGGTACTAAGACTACCAGTCAGGGTCATGCTTTGGAGAGTTTTTATTCATTTTATTTATTTATTATATTTATATACTGCCCCTCTCACTATAAAAGTGAATCTGGGCAGTTTACAAATAAAGTAAGAGTTTGATGGGTTTGGAATTCATGGCCTTCAGGTTAATGCTGAACTACAACTTTTACTGTACATGTTGTTGTTGTTGTTGTTGTTATCTATATATTATTAGATCAGAACACTTGGAAGGGCACGGACACTCTACTCTGTCCTAGGAATTATACAGAAGTATCATAATCTGAGCAACACACCATATTCTGGATGTCTCACCTACACATGCTACAGTACATACCACATATTGCATATTTTCACCTAGGAATGGAATATCCAGCTCTTGCATTTACAAAAAGAATATAGTCTTGCATGTGTTTTATATCTCTGTATGTTTAACATTTTCTTGGCATTTCTTATCTAGGCAATGCAATGTTTCTTGAAGGAATAATACTTTAAAAAAATGCATCTGGTAGCATGATGTGTTCACACACAGCAAATGAACAGCATGTGACAAATGTGCTGAAATAGTTTTGGGGCACTAGTAAACATAAACTATACATAGATCAGTGCCAGGACTGTACACACCTAGATATCCTATTTTCCCAGATGCAAGAGAAGCTTTTGCATTGATACCTATTCAGGCCTGGAGAAGAATCTATGCTGTCACATTTCACATCACCAGCCTTTCTCACCAGCTGCCAGAATCATAATGTCCAGAAGGGTAACATGTAATTTCCACCCCTTTAATGATGTCTGATATGATGTCTGATGGTGATGAAGGGATGGGAGGAAGCCAAGGTATGTTTTGATTCACCTACTAAAGTGCCTGATAACACTGTCATTAAGAGGGGAAAATGCAAGAGAGTTGAAGCTCTTGAGGTTTCTGCCGTTTGAGAATCTTAGACTTTGGATTTAATAGGCCTTATTAGGCAGCACTTTAACCCATACCTGACACTTTCACCTCCCTCCCTCCCTCCCTCCCTCCCTTTTTTCCCTCTTCCTACTCCTGTTTGCTCAGTTTGCTTGATTAGTCCCACAATATCTATCTCCAAATTTAGCCTGATGAAAGAAAAGTAATCACAGAAAAGTCCCTAAATGTCTGCTTGAACTGAATGAATCTTCATTCAGCATTTAGGGAGGATGGAGAAATTTCAACAATACTGGTGTCTACTGTCTACTATAAACTTTTCCCTCCTGCTTATAAATATGGCAAATGCTATACAGGTAGTCCTCATTTAGCAACCACAACTGGTACCAGCAACTTGGCCATTAAGTGAAGTGATCACTAAGTGAAACTGCAAGTGTGATTATACTCTTACTTAGCTTTCCTTTGCAAAGGTCATAAACATGAGGACTGGTTGCAAAGTTACTTGTTCATCATCTCTATAACAGCAAACAGTTGCTAAAAGACTCAGTCACTAATGAGGACTACCTATATAGGAAAATCAATCACAGTAGATAAGCATAATCTTCATTGGGTAATACAAACTTTTCTTATTTCCAAACCTTCAAAAGACTGCATGATACATTAGTTCTTCAGAATGCTTTGCCTTTTAAATCAGTGTAATTTCATTGACAGTGATTTATAGAGCATCAGTCTTTAGCATATTCTCTGGAAACATGAAGCACTGGCATTCATTGCTTCTTAAATGCTTCCAATACTTAAGAAATGTCTTTGTAATTGCAAGGACATTGTTATGAATGGGGTGGAAGTACAACACAATGCAGATAGTGAAAAACAGAGCAGAGGGAACTTTCTCCTTATAAAGAGTCAATAAACATTATCTTGATTCTTCACTTGTAGCTACAGTATGTAAGTAAGAAATACAATAGATTATGCTTGATCCAATCCCTTATATTAACTACTCTGGTTTTATTTTATTTTTATCTTTTACTGTTCAGTCTCTTTGACTTGGACAGACCTATTTTAACTCTACTTAAAAAGAAACAACAACAAAACCTCAATCTGATTAATTACCAATCATTCACACTTTCTGCTTTTCTTTTCTCTGTAACATCTGAAATTGTTCTCAAAGTTTAAATTATCTTTCCTCTGAAACTCCTGTTGATGGTTTACAACTTTTTTTTTTAATCAACTGGGACAATTTCATTATCTTATTAATTCCCCTTTGCTCATGTTTCTCATAACATTAATTACTTTTAAATCATTAGTCATGCCGGCCACATGGCCACAGAAGTGTCTACGGACAAATGCCGGCTCTTGGGCTTTGAAATGGAGATGAGCACCACCCCCTAGAGTCGGACACGACTGGACTTAATGTCAAGGGAAACCTTTACCTTTACCTTTACTAAAGGTACCTACACATTACATTGATTATTATTATTATTATTATTTATGGAGATAACCAAAACAACAAGCTGAGATTCCTTAAATATGAAAGTCATAGGACAAATAACCTTATTCATTCGTAGGAGTTTTTTTCTCACAGATATATCTGAAAGCCCTTAATTGGATTGTGCTATATGGCTTCATTATTTATTTTACTATAGAGTATATAGCATAGATCTTCAGCAAAGGATCGTTACCTTGCCGTGGTGCTGGAGCTTGAGCACCTCAATGATGCCATGAGCTAAACTGTGAAGGGCCACCCAAGATGGGAAGGTCATGACAGAGAGGTCAGACTAAATGCGATCCCTGGGGAAGGTAATGGCAACCCACCTCAGTATTCTTGCCGTGAAAACTAAATGGATCAGTACAACCAGAGATAAGTCAGTATACCATTGGAAGATGAGACTCCCAGGTCAGAAGATGGTCAAAATGCTACTGGGGAGGAACAGAGGATGAGTTCAACTAGCCCCAGATGTGATGACGCAGCTAGCTCAAAGCCAAAAGGACGGCTAGTAGCTGACGGTGCTGGTGGTGAACGGCGAATCCGATGTTCTAAGGATCAACACACCATTGGAACCTGGAATGTAAGATCTATGAGCCAGGGCAAAATGGATGTGGTTATTGGTGAGATGTCAAGATTAAAGATAGACATTTTGGGCATCAGTGAACTGAAATGGACTGGAATGGGCCACTTCACATCAAATGACCACCAGATCTACTACTGTGGACAAGAGGACCACAGAAGAAATGGAGTCGCCTTCATAATTAATAGTAAAGTGGCTAAAGCAGTGCTCGGATACAATCGAAAAAACTATAGAATGATCTCAACTCAAATTCAGGGTAAGTCATCTAACATCACAGTGATCCAAATATATGCCCCAAACATAGATGCTGAAGAAGCTGCATTAGATCAATTCAAAGAGGATCTGAAGCACCTACTGGAAAACACGACTACAAGAGATGTTATTTTCATCACAGGAGACTGGAATGCTAAGGTGGGCAGTCAAATGACACCTGGATTTACAGGTAAGCATGGCCTGGAGAACAAAATGAAGCAGGACATAGGCTGATAGAATTTTGCTGTGGTGTTGGAGGAAAATTCTGAGAGTGCCTTGGTCTGCAAGAAGATCAAACCAGTCCATCCTCCAGGAAATAAAGCCAGACTGCTCACTTGAGGGAATGATATTAAAGGCAAAGCTGAAATACTTTGGCCACATAATGAGAAGACAGGACACCCTGGAGAAGATGCTGATGCTAGGGAGAGTGGAAGGCAAAAGGAAGAGGGGCTGACCTAGGCCAAGATGGATAGATGATATTCTAGAGGTGACGGACTCGTCCCTGGGGGAGGTGGGGGTGTTGACTACCGACAGGAAGCTCTGGCGTGGGCTGTTCCATGAAGTCACGAAGAGTCGAAAACGACTAAATGAATAAACAACAACATATAGAATAGATAGAGCCACCAATAACAAAGATCTAAAATAATGGTTTACTGTATATTGCCTTAGGAATAGTCTGAATTTTTTTTCAAATTTTGCTTTAGGCAAACTTAAAATATAACTAGATCTGGGCTGTGGAAGAGTTGTCTGCCATGGGCATAATAGAAAAGCTGGCTGTTTTATCACGGAAAGAAGCAAACAGTGAATTTGATCAGTTGATTGATGTGGCGACAGGCATAGAAGTTGACCCCCCAAAATTATAATATCTTTAATGTTCCCTTAGTTGGCATCTTCTCTTCTCTTCTCTTCTCTTCTCTTCTCTATTTTATGTATTGTTATTTATTTACAGTCCCAGACCAATAAAACACAACTATAATCCTTAAAAGTACAAGAAAAACAAACCTGAAAGAATCAGTGATGGAAAGGATATAGCAAATGGTTTCTGCAACCCATAGCCATTGCTAAGAACTTGGTAACCTTTGATCTTGCAGAAGGAGGTCAGTGACTTCTTGATTAGAAAGCCAGCTAAGATTTATGACAATTGGATTTATGAGTCCCAGAAACCACAAGTGTTACAACAGACTTGATCTTTGTGGCTGAATACCTACAAGTGTGCTTATAGTAGGGGAAATTAGTACATTTACCTATTGTCTCCATAATGGGGTAGGGCATCAATCTGAGGCAAGGTGAAAAACCTCCTGTGTGGAACATGTAAGGCATTAGAAAAATATCTAGAGATCATCCGTTACTGTGACTATGACAACCTGAAGTTACATTCAATGTTCAATGCAATCACCTGAATCAGTTTGATGTGATGAATCATATTGGGTGCTTTTCAATCAGTTTGAAGATTCAGTAGAGCTTTGTACAATTTAAAACTCAAGTTCAAGTTGATTTTACAATTTAAACTGGACTGAATCTCATGTATAAATTGAATCACAAATTGATGCTGGATTTTGACTGATTCACAAATTCCTAGGTGTTAAGTCTTCCAAATATATTTAAATAATCATAACAGTGATTATTACAATTACTGTCAGGGTCCTCTACCACAGACTAGCCTATAACCAATTGAGTACTCAAGAATCCAGGAAGTCCAGATAAGGAATTTTATTATAAAAAATCTAAGAAGTCATTATGAAGCCAATGCAATTCATTTGTATCAAAAGCAAGACCTACATATAGTGAAATCAGTGTTAAAATTTTGCACCTCTTTCTTCTGTCTGGAAAATGGGATGCAAAGGGCCACACAGCCTTGCCTTTGGGGTAGGAGACCTGGTTTCATTTATCTCTTTTATTTGATCATAACTAGATCTGATATCAAATCATTTTCCTCTGATCTTGTGAGAATTAACTCTCACAATTACAAAATAATGTTTACTGGAGATGGCATCAAAGTCAGATGAATCCTAAGCTGAATTGGTCAAAGGTAAAGCAGAATCCCCCTGAAGATTACAGAATCAGACCATCAAAAGGCTTCATGCAAAAGTTTTTATTCTGACACACTGCATATGTCAAACCTTGCAGAAGAAGAAGAAACTATCTTTGATTTTCATTTTTTTTAAATTAAATGTTCACATAGAGAACAGGAAGGGAAAAATGTAGAATAGAATAGAAGGACTGACAGTTTTATGCAAAGTTCATTGGGAGTTCTCCAGTCAGTGTTGTGTTCTTGACTAGATGTTTCTGTCCTAGTGGCACCTCTATAATGGGTAGAGTTTTTACACATATTGGCCAACAAAAATGGAGGTTAGAAAATTTCTCCCTGATTCCAGTATAAATATAATGCCTTGGACAACTCTTCCTGCACTAATATGCCTGAAAATGATCAGGATTTATTTATGTGTTTGTTTGATTGATTTCTATAGCCACCCACCTGAACAAGTGACTCTGGGTGGTGTAGAGTCAGGAAAACATAAAACAATTAAAACAATCCAAAATAAATATATATGGTTGCTGAATTATTGCCATAGATGTTAATATAACCAGGAGATGGGGCCCTTAACACACTCAGGGCCCTAGGCCTGGGCCCATAACCAGGTCTTCATGGCTTTTTGAAAGGCCAGTAGGGTTGGGGTCATCCTGATCTCTGAAGGGAGAATGTTTCAGAGGGCAGGGGCTATGACAGAGAAGGCATGTCTCCTAGTCCCTGCCAGCTGACATTCATTGGCTGATGGGACACATATCATACCCAAATTGCTGGACCGAATTGGACAAGTAGAAACGACTGGGAGAAGATGGTCCACAGGTAACCCAGTCCCAAACCATGAAGAGTTTTCAAGGTGAAAACCAACACCCCGAATTACACCTGGAAACATACCAGCAACCAATGCAGCTCATGCAACAGTGGTGTTAAATGTGTCAAATATCTGACACCATTTACTATCTGTGCAGCTGCATTCTGTACCAGTTGAAGCTTCCAAATGCTCTTCAAGGGCAGCCTCATGTAGATCACATTGCAGTAATCCAGATGAGAGGTCATGAGGCATGAGTGACTGAGAGCAAAGGCTCCTTATCCAGGAATGTGCACAAATAGTACAGAACCCAAAGGTGTGCAAAGGCCGTCCTAGCCATGGCTGCCACCTGCTCTTCCAGCAGGAGCTGTGAGTCCATGAGGACCCCCAGATTGCACATCAGGTCCATCTGGGGCAGTACTACCCCATCCAGGACCAACAATGGAAAAACCTTGTCACTGGAAGGTCCAAATACCCAAAGCCACTTAGTCTTGCTTGTGTTGAGTTGAAGCCCATTGCACCCTATCCAGACCCTTACAGCCTCCAGGCACTGGGACAGGATATCCACAGCATCATTCAGGTGGCCTGGGGTAGAGATATAAAGCTGGGTATCATCAACCTATTGATGATACCTCACCCCTCACCCCAAACAGTTGGATCACCTCACCCAGTGGCCTCATATAGATGTTAAATAGGAGAGGAGAAAGAGTCCTGGGGCACCGCACAAAGTAGGTGGCATGGACTGGATGTCTCCACGCCCCCCATCAACACCAACTGTAATTGACCCTAGAGGAAGGAGGAGAGCCAGCGCAACACATTGCCCCCCACCGCTACTCATGAAGCCAGTCCAGAAGGATACCATGATCGATGATATTGAAGGCCACTGAGAGGTCAAGAAGAGTAAACATGGTCTCACTGCCCCATCCTGCTCCCACAGAGGTCATCTAAGAGTGTGATCAATGCCATCTCAGTCCCATAACCCAGCCTGAACCCTGACTGAAAGTGGTCCAGATAATCCTACAAAAGGGGCAACTATGGCTGTATATGCCATCTAATTCTATTAATGGCACTTACAGCCATAGTTCCTCTTGTATGGGGGAAAAAAATGGTTGGAGCCTCCCTTTTTCTTTTTGTTTTTAATAAATCTGAATACTTAACTCCAAAAAGCCTCTAAAATTGTGGCAGATGTATGTATGTATGTATGCATGCATGCATGCATGCATGTATGTATGTATGTATTTATTTATCATATTGATTTGTATAGCCACCATGCAGTCATGGCTTTGGGTAGTAAATACAAGATTAAAACCAAAGGAACAAGAACAAATAGTAATAAATAATAACACAATAATGACATGTTGGCACCCAAAGAGAATGAATGCCAATCTTATAACTCCAGTTGTGTGAGAGAGAAAGCTACGAGGACAGCTCACCCAACCTACAGCGGCCATGCCTGGGGAACGTTTGGGTCTTTAAGGGCGTAGGAAATGCTAACAGGGTTGTGGTCAAACTAATATTGTGGGGGAGGGTTATGAAATTGCTTAGAAGGATCTATTATGCCAGTTAATTCTATTCTATTGTATTATTTTAAAATATCATCATCATCATCATCATCATCATCATCATCATCATCATCATCATAGCAAATTATAGCCACTTACATTTTTCCAACAAGTTCAATGTGAGGCATAGACTTTAGTTTCTGAATTCTGCATTGGATTTAACTCCATGATGACCTGGACACTGGATCTGAGCTATCATGGACTACTTTTTTCAATTTAATCCTGAAACTGGTGTGCATTTCTCATATTTATGCATCCTTAACATTTCAAACTTTATCTCCCATTGCACCCATAATCAGAAATGCATGTGCATAAATGTATATGCCCGCTTTCCCAACCATACTGAAGTGTTGTCCATTCAAAAAAAAAGAAAAAGAAAAAGAGAGGGAAAATATTTAATCAATTATAAACATAGCTAGGGAATGTATGTGTTTGATAACAATATATCCACCTGTACTTATGCCATTCTGAATGAACACTTTATCAACATATGCTCAGGGAAAAATGGGTGGCATATTCTCTCAAAGGCCCATTTTATCCATAGGGATAAAGAAGTGCTCTCTTCAAAGAGTGATTGTTTCTTTCAAAACATTTATGCCCCAATATGAGAAAAAATAAAATTGCCTATCTGATCTATCCAATTAATTAAAAAGTACCAAGTTGTTTTAGTTAGGAGGTCAGGAATAAAGGAGAGAGAGTGAGTGAGAGATCTTAGAAATACCCAGCTATTTTAAAAGCCTAGCTTCCTTTGTGATGATCCATGAAATAGATTTGTTGTCTAAATGCCTAAAAGGAGAACAGAGGTGAGAATTTGATTCAACAGATGTCCTCAGGCTTACAACAAAAAGGCTTGTACTGTATCTTGTCCTACGGCTTCAATAGCAACTGAACCTGCAGTTGTTGCAATGCTAAATCATCATCATCATCATCATTATTATTATTATTATTATTATTATTATTATTATTTTATAAAATATTTTTATTTTTATAAAATATAGGATTTTATAAAACTCCTAAATCCTCTAGGAACAATTTATAAGCCAATTTAGGCTGGCAACCAGCAAAGCCATGAAGTTATTTCTAAATCACATTTTTGGCAGTTGTACTTATTGCACATATTATATAATTATCTGTTTAAAAAAATCAGTATGATGAATGTTTTATACAGAATATATCAAGCACTTAAAACGTTTAAAAGAAAAACTGGCACAACGGATTTTAAAACAAAAGAGGTGTGATGGATAAGCTACTATTCTCTCTCAATAAGGACTTTAAAACATAGGTGACCAATAAATAACTTCTTAATAAATGACTACTGCTGGTGTGAGTTCCAGGCTTCTCTTCAGATATAAAGGGTACAATCAAGGACAACATTTAATGACTGGACACTTTCTATGAAGCATTTCTATACTGTGTTTCCACTACTAGGTGGTTGATAAACAATGCATACTATTGTTGAGCCAACAGCCAGTCATATGCATTGCCATTTTGATCAATCCTAGGACACTAGAACATGGTGTTTGATTTCAGATATATCATTGGCTGAACCATAAAATACAGATTCAGTTTTAATGGGCATCCAAATGCACTTTAGGGGTACATTGTCTGTGTGTGTGAGAGAGAGAGGGAGGGAGAGGGAGGGAGGGAGGGAGAGAGAGATTTCTATTAGTACACCCTGCAGACTGTATAAGAGGAAAAAGCTTGGGAAATCTGTATCTCTTTCATAAGAGAATTCATGTTTTTTTATCTTGTAGAATACATTCATTGGATGTGCATCTTTTTATTATTTTATGGTTTCTTAAACTGCCAAAATGTGCAGGGGTAATAAAGTATCAGATTTTATTTGACTTGCTCAGTTAGTAGATGAATTAGGATTCAAGTATTTTAGCAATAATCTTATAGAAATAAGAGGTGAGGGGGATTACGGCTAATTTTCTTCCTTGTGCATTTTAATCATATAACATGATATAAGTGCTTCAATAGCCATTCTCCCTCTCCCTCTCCCTCTCTGTTTTCTGCTGCATTGGAAGATAATTATGGATTTTGTTTGTGTCTGGAAACAGATCAGGGATATCTGGTTGATTTTTGGTAACTTGAGGAACAATTATAACAATGTTTGTTTGTCTGTTTAAATAACACATTTTCAGTGCTACCATCTTGCGAACACTTGTACATGGCACCAAAAGACAGAGAAGGGGTCAGTGAAGCATTTCCTTGGTGGGCATGATTTCTCACAATTAGTAGTAATACAACTTATAGCAGGCAGCACATATCCAAACAGCGCTTTGATCTAAGGAAAGACTGTCTATATGCACTTTGCCCAGACACATTCTGACTTCACTTTTGCCTCATTACACTTGATATTGATACATTTTAAGTGACTCACTAATTACAGCTACAGCCTTAAGCGATGCTAAAATCCAACATTCATCCCAGCCACCAAACCAAAAAAAAAGAGAGCAGAAATTCAACATATTTCCTTTTTCATCTTTTTTGAACAGAAAGTCATAGTTCCACAAGAATCCAAAAGAAATTCTTAAAATACTCAGTAAAAGACTGATGCTTGATTAACAGTGAACTTCCAGAATTTCTGCTTTGGCCATAAACTCCTGGTTATGAGGATGTTGGGTGTACCAATAGATATTAAGTCATAAGAATGAATTTGAATATCTATGTTCAGAGAAAATGGTGGCATCTGGGCATCACGCTAAACCAGAATTCCCAATGATTTGTTCCTGCCTAAGAAGGTAGCAGTAGCAATCAATTAGCTTTGCTTGAGCATGTTATACATATATACTAAGCAAAAATTTGCATCTCTGATTTACAGGTAGAAGGGAAAGACTTGTTTGTATTGAGTTCAGATCCTAGTAATTTCCATATAGCTTTTGGGCAGACAACAAAATCAACTAGAGGTTATTATCTTCATGTTCTGCTTACAAGATGTCTGTCTATATGTGGACTCCATTCTCTGTTGATCTATATGTATACCATAAAGCCACATGGTTATGTGAGTTTCAAAAGCCTATGTAGGTAGCTACCAGAAGACCAGAATAACCACCAACTAAAATGTTTAATGTTACAGAAGAGGCAAATTACAAAATACATTAAGAATAATGGCTAAGGCAATGGGCTAGAAACCAGGAGACTGAGAGTTCTAGTCCTCTCTTAGGCATGAAAGCTGGCTGGGTGACCTTGGGCCAATCACTCTCTCTCAGCCCACCTCAGTGCAATGTAGACTAGCCTCCTCATGGTGCACCCCAGGCAATGTGATTTGTCATGGCTAATTAGTCTACATATCTGGTTGCTGGACCTCACAAGGGTTTCCCAGCAAGGAAAAAAAAAAAAAAAAGCATCATGAATACTGAACTGCTATACCATGTGATTAAAACAACAACAACAAAAACTCACAGGGTTGCTGTTGTGGGGAAAATAGGAGGAAGGAGTATTTGGTATGGTCACTGTCTTGAGTTATGCATAAAAATAATAAAGGCAGGAAATAAAATAAATATTAACTGGAATTAATTGGAATTGGATTGATTCTTTTAATCTGCCCTTTCCTACTTTCTCTAGTGCTACCCATGGGGTACAATTCAAAAGCTAGCAGCATCTCCTGGACTAAACCTACTAAAGCTAATTTATGTTAGAGTTCAGGGGAAGAACTGATTCTTGTGCTTCCTGCACATACAACCATTTTCCTTGAACTATGTCCTAAAGAAGATGCCATTTCTCATAATCCTTCTACCAGAAATTTGAGGCCAGCACTGTTTTATTGTACTAATAGTAATTTATTATCAGTCAGACAGTTTAAATGAATAAATAAACTGCAAGCGGACCTTGTATATAAAATATCTCTTTTCTTGTGCACTGACAAAAAGCAGTATCAAAAAAATTTTCAACTCACCTCTGCCAAATATATTTCTTCTTTTCTGGTGAGATTTTGATGCAATATCAAAGAGACACCTGGTCATTCTCCTGGTTTGTTCTGTGATATTGTATAGAATCATGGATACATTTAGAAGAATATGAAATCTGCTTGGTTTTTAAGTTCTTCAAAACTTCTCATGAAAATCTGTAAATCTGTAATTCTGTTTACACTTGTAAAAAATGAGGAGTAAAGAGACTTACCAGGATGTCTTAAGCCAGTAACTATTCCCTAGTTTTCCTTCAAAGAAACAGGTTTGACATTCGCATCTAAGACTGTAAAGGTGTCCCCCAAATATATCCCCAATATATCTACAGTATATCTAGATCTCCTCATTGGATTTGGTTCTTACTAACAGGGATAACTTGACTGAAGGTATACAAGTGGTGGGAACCTTAGGTACAAGTGACCATACATTATTAGAGATCTTGATTTTAATTTAAAAAATGTTTTCCCCAAATATTGGTCTCATTGCTTACTTCAGATGGAAAAGTTTTAACAGCTGACCAGTAAAAAACAGAGGAACTCAACTCCCATTTTACCTTGGTTGTTACATCCAAAAGAACTTGTGATTTGAGGAGCACAGACTGGGAACTAACACAACAGGGGCATGTGCAGGTCAGTAAGTATGTAGTAAAGGCTCTTCTAGCTAATACAAATGCTTTCAGCTCTCTAATGAAATACACTCTAGAATACTGAAGAAATTGCTGAAGAGCTTTCAGGACCTTTGTTAATTATGTTTGAGGAGTTCTGGAGAACTGAAAAGGTGCCAGAGGACTGGAGAATTGCAAATGTGGATGTCAGAGCAGATAATAAAACAGGGTGCCTCTTGAAGCCCATGCTGTGATTCCTATGAATTAGCATAATTTTGTAAAAAAAAATGGTCATATGAGACAAATCTCACCCTCTTTGATAAGGTAGGTACTTTAGTGGACAAATGTAATGCTGTTGATATAATCTACCTTGATTTTGTTTGTTTGTTTGTTTGTTTGTCACATTTCTCTACCACCATCTTGCATACACTGACTCTGGGCAGCAGAGAGATTTTAACAAACTTTTGAAAAGATTCCATATGGTAGCCTCATGAACAAGCTAGATGGCACTGCAATAAAATGGCTGGCTAACCACATTTAGAAAATCAGCATTAACAGCTTTACATTGAGTGGAGAGCAGTAACCAGTAGGATGGCACAAATTCCTAGTAATAATGATTAACCAATTCCCATAACTTTTCACCAGCTATGCTGATGGCATGTAAATCCAGAATAACTAGCCATTTCTTTTGACCACATGATATTATAGCACAAAGAGCAGGGTTTTCAGAATTCCTAGTTCCATATGCTTAATACCTTGCACAGGATGGAGACATTTTAGTTTTTTTAGGCTTGTAGTAATTATTCTTGGGTAAAGACCTTGGGTAATTAAAGTACATTCTTGAACAGAGCAAGTTAGCCACCTAGCCTGTAAAGAGACATAAACTTAGCTAACCTGAAACATGTAAACCTACGCCCTAAAGCATAATACAAGTTGGAACCAACTGAGTGGGGAGAATATACAAGTACTCTCATGCTAATACATGCTCTGATTGCTCTGATAAGAAACACCCAAGTTACTCATATGCAGACATGTTTTAAATGTAAACTGTTAAATCATGTTTATTTAACTATGTAGTAACCCACCAATACATATGCATATGGAAATCATTTATAAACTTATATTTCTTTGTCTAGGGTCCTTTTTCACTGAATAATAATGCTTTGTTATACCCTCATCAGCCTATTGGTCTTTCTGCAGCAGAAGCTGCTTTTCCTGAACCACAGAGACATAAGCCTTGGAAATCCACATGTGGTTTTTCTTGGAAAGATACAGGCATGATGTACCATTGCATCCTCCTGCGCAGTATGGAATTATCCCTTTGCCATGGTCACAAAAGTGATCATTGGCTTCAGCATCTTCTTATGTTTCTGCTGCCCAATATAGGTGCCTGCTGGCTTTAGCTGGGCAGCTGGGATGACCATCATGCCTTGGGTGACCCTGCTGGGAGTACATACTCTGGGCATACACTCCTGATGTTATTTGCTCTTTAGGCAGTTGAAAAGAGGTTGAGGGGCCCCTTTGATTAGAAAACAAATCATGCCTTGTACTCTTAAGTAACCTCATCTGCCTGCAGAATCTCTCTGATGGTGGCTAGATCATGCTTGGCAGGGTTTGGTCATTTTTAGAGGATGAGTTGTCAGTCTCCTTCCACAGATTTCTCATAGAGATCATACAATGCTATTAGAGATGAAACTGACTGAAGTTTCTGTATTCTGTGCTGACACCTGACAGCCAGTCCCAGAAAATGAAGGACATTATGTCTAAATTGGTAACATGAATCAGTCAAGTATGTCTGTCTATAGTGTGCAGCCATCTCATTAGAGGCTGCACAGCAAAGAAACAGAAGGAATCAGAACTCTCTATAGCCAGTCTCATGCCCAATTCATTTAATTGGATTTCACTTTAAGGAATATAAAGAATATATTCTTTCTATGTTTCTCTGCCTAGTATTTATCGTGCTAAAATCTGTACTATTTCAAATACTTGGATTCTTTCTATTTTTCAATGTTTTACAAAGCTGGTTGTCAAAAGTCTCATTACTTTTTATTTCAGGGGAGCCATAGATTTTCCATGCAAGTGCCTGAGAGCAGAAGGTGCTCAAGGGATACATGTGTGACAAGGAAACTGAGAAAAATGGCTACAACAATTGGGCAAATGGATGCTTTAGATTGAGACTGAATAGTATTTTACCAGAGATTTGTCAAACTTGTAAAACATGGTGAGCTAATCTTTGTATCTGATCTAAAACACACACATCATCTATACCGTTGAAAATATCCTTGACAATTACCTATTATATGAATGCATATTCAGTTATATGAATTATACCCATTATATGAATGTTGACTGTATTTTTAGCAAGCAAATAATTAGACCATTATCACATCAGTTATAATACAGTAATTCTTCTCCAACACAGATATTGTTCAACAACAGAGTAAAGAAGATAAAGACTCCCCTGAATCAGGATCATCTGGAATTCTTTCCTAACAATAAAGAAGTATTTTACCTTTAATTTTTTTTTAAATTTCTCAGTCTTCCAAAGTACTAACCCATTCTGATCCTATTTGCTTTTTTTTTTTTTTTTTTAGATCAAGCCTCCCTCCCCCCATGTGATTACTTTAAACATCAAGGAATACAGGCTGGGGAAGAAAATAATAATAATAATAATAATAATAATAATAATAATAATAATAATGGTCCAATACTCTGCTCAGTTGCTTAAGATGGGCTGAAAGTGTCTCACTTCCAGGTATTAATTAGGTCTGCCTTGATTATGTTTCCCTCCTGCACAAGTGCAAGAGGTCTGTTCATGGTGGCTTATTGCCACAGACTTACACATTCCTGACTTACCTGTTTCTTTGCATTATTGCTAAATTGAATCTTAAGGACTGAGCTGAGAAAATGTCCAGGGGAGGCATGGTGAACTAGCACATCTCCGAGTGAGTGGAGATGACGATTGCAGCAAACACCAAAGAACTTGTGTCAGGGCAGCCTTGCTCTGAATAAAACACGGACTCACTTAAAGGGTTTAAGGATTTCCGGGTTTATTGAAGCAGAATGCATGCGGAGAAAAAGACGGGAATGCGGGTGTGGTATCAGGGTCTCCCGTTTATACTCCGGTGGCGGACCTTGTTCTCCTCCACCCCCTATTGTCCCCCAAGCCAGGTCCAGATGGGTGATTAGCATTGGTATGGATTTGACGATGGGCAATTTGGGCGATCTCCGACATTCCCTTTTGTCTCCTTGCCTTCGTCCCCCGGGGTAATGGGTGGGAGTTCCCCCGATCTGTTAATGGTTTCCAGATCCTGTCTGAGGTGTGGTTCTATTGTACTGTTGATTTATTTATCGGTTTGGGTGCTTAAGGGATGATGTGTGTGTTTAAAGGATAATGGTTATCCCTTCCTCTTTCCTGATGTGCATGTTCCCCATTGTGATGCACTTATGCCTTGCAACGGGGAACATGACAACTTGTGAGTAGACTGGTTCTATGGAACCTCTCCAGTTGGCTGCTTCTCATGAGGAGACTTCAGGACAGTGGTCTCCTGTGGATTTAAGTGCCAGGAGATGAAAGGAACAGCCATCATGCTCATAACCACAGCAGAGCCTTTTAAAGGATACTGAGTTTGCTAATCTCACTTTCTAATCACTTTGGAAATTGCCTATTCAACTATCTTAAGGCTATTAGAGATCTTTGGAATGATAAGTTTTAAAAGCCACCTGGTGAGTTTACTTTTATTCTTGAATAAAAGAAAAAATGAATTATAAGCTTAAGAATTTAAATGATTAGAAATAAGCAGCAAAAAGCTAAATACGTTTTTGATCCAAGAAATTTATAAACCAAGTAAGGGTCCAGATAAATTTGGAATATTAAGACTTTTACTAGAAGTTTTGGAAATAATTATAAAAATGAACAGCCTTTCATGGAATTACAATTTTGTCTATTGTAAGTCATAACAGAGATTAGAGACTTTATGGTTTAAGTTAGACACTAGAGGAGACTAAACATTCCAGGCCAAAAAAAAAAAAGAAGTGTAGACCTGCTTTTGGTTTTGATCAGTGTTGGAATTTCCAAAATGACACAAAATGCTATAACATTTGAAATTCTAAAGATCTTTGAAGAATAAGGCCAAAAATTAGTAGCCACAATATTAACAATATAAATAATGATATCTGCTTCTATGTTTAGACTATGTTCAAAAGATGCTAATGAAGGAATGACATATGTGAAACAAATCTTGCTTGATGCAGAAATAGTAGAATCAGAAATACTGGAATAAAAAAAAAGTGTGGATTACAAGAGAAGGCATTTAAAGTGGAAATACAAGTAACAGGGCAACAGAATGACCCAGATAAGGAATCTTTACAGGCTATACAAAAGAATTAGCTACAAACAAAAAAACAAATAGGAAATACAAATTGTAAACCAAGAGAATAATCTGGATAATGTATTTTTATTGGATATTAAAAAGAGGTTAGCTAAAGACTTGAAGAACCCTTTGGGATGGGGAAAAAGAAAAATTGAAGAGAGGTCAAATCATACAACAACATCTGAATGAATTAAAGATCAAGATTGTTTGAAGTAAAAGGAAGGAATATAAAGTGGGTTTGTTTGACCAAGGTTAAAATAAGACATGTTTCTGTAATGCTCTGGTAATCCTTTATGGACTTTTTGCTGAAATCAGGAATGAAACATTGATGATTTTTGGATTTCCATATAGATAAGGGATGGGTCATGGGAAAAAAGATACATTTGTTTGTAACTTTATAGGGGGTGAAGGGTTACTACATTTGTTTATACTGGTGATGAAAATTGGAAGTCACTTCTTTAAATGTATTTGCTTTTTCTTTTTATCAGTTTTTCTTTTCTTTTTCTTTCCTTGCACTTTTTATTCTTTTTTCTTTCTTTTGATCTTTCTTTCTGTCTATGAATTTAGTTTATTTGCTTTTACTATTGTAATCAAAATTTTCAATAGAAATATTTTTTTTTTTTAAAAAGGACTGAGCTGAAATGATACTCTGTTTGCCTATAAACAGGAGTCTCTGTACCATTAGGGACTTCTATGTTATCAAGATTTTGTGGATGGGACCAATATTCATGGACTCATTCCAAGCACATGGGTCAACCCCCTTTTCAGCCTAACCACTGAAAAGCCTTAATGTGCAACCCAGCTGTGATTGATTGATTGATTGATTGATTGATTGATTTTTGAGAACCCCTCAATTCCATAAAATTCTAGGCAGCATTATGAGCAACATTAAAAGCAATGGAACCCAAAATATAAGAAAAGCAACATATATGCCTCAGAAGGAAGTATTCGACGAACATATAAAACCCTAAAAAAGACTGGCCACCTACCCAGCCCAAGACCTTTGGAAAAGTCCAGATTCTCTCTCTCTCTCTCTCTCTCTCTCTCTCTCTCTCTCTCTCTCACACACACACACACACACACACACATATGTATGTACATATGTATGTCAAGGTAGAGGCCGTTATGATCTGTGGGGGGATGCTATCCCACAGAGCAGGACACTGTGTGCCTGGACAATGAAGTGGCCCCTTATTCCATCTGGGAGTCCCGCTTTATAATTGACAATGTTATATAGGTTCAACAGACATGTCTGAAAACTTTGGCTTTCTGTTTTCATCTTCCATAGAAGTAGATGTTCTGTCAGTTGTGAATCAGGCTGTTCCACAACAGAGTAAAACAAAAGAGACATTTTGTTAGGTTGCAATGATCTTCTGGGCCATTGCCATTCTAAAGGAAAGAATGTTATTTTTGTATCCTTGCTGTCAGTGTAATGAAAGAGATGTGTTGGAACAACACTGCTTCCAGTCTTGCATTTGGCAAGAATACCAATTCTGGCATTATTCCATTAAAGCTGATCACATGCTTATACACAAAAATTATGACCCTATAAAGAATCAAAGGTAAGATTGTATCAAATTTAACTATGGGGAATAAAGCAGTAGGGTAAAACTTGGGCACGCAGATGACATCTGTAAAACCAAGCCCTTTTAGTTTTATTATTCCTCTGTTGGCATGTCAAGACAGCAAATTAATTAGAGGTAACTTTGTTATATATCAACTTTAGAGTAGTCTCAATACACACACACACACACACACGTGTGTGTGTGTGTCTGTGCGTGTGTGTACATTTGTAACTTTGCTGGTTTTTGACATTGTACTACAATTTCTTCTCTATGAAACAACAACTTTTGAACAAACAAATGATGATGATCCACTGAACATTCATAAATTATACTGGAAGGGAAGCAAACAAACACAACCCCGAAGAAATGGGCTGTTCAAGCTCACATCAAAAACAAGGCAAGGCATTTTTTGAAGGAAAAAAAAAATAATTGTGATAGCAAAACCAACAAAACATTAGCATTCTTATCAAGACAATCTGGCATGAAAACAATTCAGATAGCCTGATAAAAGAGTTAGAAAGATGACAAGTTAATGGCATTGAGAGGAGCCAGCCGCAACCTGTTTCTTAGCCTCTCTTTTCTCCTCCACTGTTCAGCCGCTTGAAATTATTGCTACTGAGCAATAAATAAATCCCAAATTGGTAGAATGAATGTAGAGAGGTTGTTAATATATCAGGCCCAATCCCCTGTACTTATGAGTCAGGACTATCAGCAGTTCCTTAACATATAGCACCATGTTGGCACCTGCAGGAGAGGGTGGATATTTTCAGTAACAGATATAGTCCAGGGAAATATAGACTATTATTGAATAAACATAGCAGAATGGCTGATTTTTTTCCAATGATCCAACCTGGAAAGGAAGAAGAGGGATTTTTTTTTTTTAAAAAAAATTCTGAATAGGGGGAAAGAGGTTTGCAGGAAAGACAAGAGGGAACTGTTCACTATGTCCCTAATGATCAATAGGCATTACATAAGCCCTCGTGACTGGTGAAGAGAGAACCTTTCCAACTGAGCATTCCTTCAAGGTAAAGACAACTAAACCACCCCAGGTGAAAAATTAGAGGAATAAACCCTGAGGTTTATTTCCTAAGCTCATGTTTTTGTTGATTAGGATTTTGTACAGTAAAATAACTAAGATCTAGATTTCCAAAACTGCAAGATTTTTAGTAGATTGCACCAAACACCAAACTAGAGAAATTTAGATTCAACACATCTATGAATAATATGAGTACATTTCTAATGCAGGCTTGATCTTTACCTTTTTAAAGGTTTCCTTTTTGTTTTCCAGATGTGACCTTAAGCTCCCTTCTGATTAATATAAATCTGACGTTTTGTACATTATGGACATCTGGTTCTTGTGGAAGAATGGAAGCAGGGATAACTTTCTTTTGTTGCCTTTCATGCACTATAACTGTAGTATAAAGCTTAGAGAAGAAAACAAATGGCTGTTACTTATAAGAATGGAAAGGAGCAAAAAAACGCTATTAGTGACATACATGCACGTGGTTACAGTTACTCAGTATTGCAGACAATGACACTGTCTCTTTTTGGAAGACAAGAGGGCATGAAACAGATTAAGGTAAAAAATCTCCAGACTCAGTTTTTAGCTAGAGAAATGAGAACTATATTTAGAAGTGGCAGATGTGTTTTAACAATTATATTGTGGCATTCATGAGCTCACTGTGTAAAATCTCTAGTTTTACTGTGGTGCAGTCCACAGTTCTCTACAGTTTTCCCACCGAGTCACGACAGAAAGCAATTCTGCAGATTCAGCTATTCCTGGCACAGTAATGCAATGAGGGAGACAGCTGTCATATGGTGAATTTCTGCCTGATAAACCATTATGCAAGATAGTAAGTCTCAATCAGTTTGAAGGATCTGATTATTCTTAATTCCCCCCTCCCTCTTTTCATTGCACAGTAATAGGGAGTCGTCTCTTCTCTTGGTGTTACAGTTGCTGAGTTCAGTTTTTATTTTTATTCTATTCAATTTTATTTCTTTGCTGTTAAGTGCAACCTGCTGTCTCTTAGCATTAGTTTGTGCTTTCATGAGTGCAGTTAGTTTATCTAATTGCTTCTGGGTAAAAGCATCAAAGACTTTTTTTAAAGGATCCACACAATTATTTATTGTTGTTAATTAGTCAGAAACAAAGATTGCTGTATGTGCTGTTAAAATGCACTACCTAGATATAAAGTCCAAGGGACTCTCCTTTGTGAAATTTTTGATGTGTCCTTCCCTAGTGGAAGCATATTTGCCAGACAAACAGTAGAAGCTTCAGGACAGGATTGTTTTGTTAAAGCATTTCGGGCATCTTCTGGGAGAGAGGAAGAGAGATCTAACAGTAGTTGCTAGATGGTAATTGGTGAGATGTCAAGATTAAAGATAGACATTTTGGGCATCAGTGAACTGAAATGGACTGGAATGGGCCACTTCACATCAAATGACAACCAGATCTTCTACTGTGGATAAGAGGACCACAGAAGAAATGGAGTAGCCTTCATAATTAATAGTCAAGTGGCTAAAGCAGTGCTTGGATACAATCCAAAAAATGATAGAATGATCTCAATTCGAATTCAGGGCAAGCCATCTAACATCACAGTGATCCAAATATACGCCCCAACCACAAATGCTGAAGAAGCTGAAGTAGAGCAGTTCTGTGAGGATCTGCAGCACCTACTGGACAACACGCCTAAAAGAGATGTTATTTTCATCACGGGAGACTGGAATGCTAAGGTGGGAAGTCAAATGACACCTGGAATTACAGGTAAGCATGGCCTGGGAGAACAAAATGAAGCAGGACATAGGCTGATATAATTTTGCCAAGACAACTCATTCTGCATAACAAACACACTCTTCCAACAACCTAAGAGACGGCTTTATACAAGGACTTCACCAGATGGACAACACTGAAATCAGATTGACTACATCCTTTGCACCAAAGGTGGCGGACATCTGTACAGTCAGTAAAAACAAGACCTGGAGCTGACTGTAGTTCTGATCACGAACTTCTTCTTGCACAATTTAGGATCAGACTCAAGAGATTAGGGAAGACCCACAGATCAGCTCGATATGAGCTCACTAATATTCCTAAGGAATATGCAGTGGAGGTGGACAATAGATTTAAGGGACTGGACTTAGTAGATAGGGTCCCAGAAGAACTATGGACAGAAGTTTGCAACATTGTTCAGGAGGCAGAAACAAAATACATCCCAAAGAAAGAGAAAACCAAGAAGGCAAAATGGCTGTCTGCTGAGACACTAGAAGTAGCCCAAGAAAGAAGGAAAGCAAAAGGCAACAGTGATAGGGGGAGATATGCCCAATTAAATGCAAAATTCCAGAGGTTAGCCAGAAGAGATAAGGAATTATTTTTAAACAAGCAATGTGTGGAAGTGGAAGAAGACAATAGAATAGGAAGGACAAGAAACCTCTTCCAGAAAATTAGAAACATTGGAGGTAAATTCCAGGCCAAAATGGGTATGATCAAAAACAAAGATGGCAAGGACCTAACAGAAGAAGAAGAGATCAAGAAAAGGTGGCAAGAAAATACAGAAGACCTGTATAGGAAGGATAACAATATCGGGGATACCTTTGACGGTGTGGTCAGTGAGCTAGAGGCAGACATCCTGAAGAGTGAGGTTGAATGGGCCTTAAGAAGCATTGCTAATAACACGGCAGCAGGAGATGATGGCATCCCAGCTGAACTGTTCAAAATCTTGCTAAATGATGCTGTCAAGGTGATGCATGCCACATGCCAGCAAATTTGGAAAACACAAGAATGGCCATCAGACTGGAAAAAAATCAACTTATATCCCCATACCAAAAAAGGGAAACACTACAGAACGTTCAAACTATCGAATAGTGGCACTCATTTCACATGCCAGTAAGGTAATGCTCAAGGTCCTGCAAGGTAGACTTCAGCAATTCATGGAGTGAGAATTGCCAGATGTACAAGCTGGGTTTAGAAAAGGCAGAGGAACTAGGGACCAAATTGCCAATATCCGTTAGATAATGGAAAAAGCCAGGGAGTTTCAGAAAAGCATCTATTTCTGTTTTATTGACTATTCTAAAGCCTTTGACTGTGTGGACCATAAGAAATTGTGGCATGTTCTTAGTGGTATGGGCATACCAAGTCATCTTGTCTGAAGAATCTGTATAACGACCAAGTAGCAACAGTAAGAACAGACCACGGAACAACGACTGGTTTAAGATAGGGAATGGAGTATGGCAGGACTGTATACTCTCACCCTACCTATTCAACTTGTACGCAGAACACATCATGTGACATGCTGGGCTTGAGGAATCCAAGGCTGGAGTTAAAATCTCTGGAAGAAACATTAATAATCTCAGATATGCAGATGATACCACTTTGATGGCTGAAAGCGAAGAGGAACTGAAAAGCCTTATGATGAAGGTGAAAGAAGAAAGTGCAAAAGCTGGCTTGCAGCTAAACCTGAAAAAAAACAAGATTATGGCAACCGGCTTGATTGATAACTGGCAAATAGAGGGAGAAAATGTAGAAGCAGTGAAAGACTTTGTATTTCTAGGTGCAAAGATTACTACAGATGCTGACTGCAGTCAGGAATTCAGAAGACTCTTAATCCTTGGGAGTAGAGCAATGACAAATCTCGATAAAATAGTTAAGAGCAGAGACATCACACTGACAACAAATGTCCGCATAGTTAAAGCAATGGTGTTCCCCGTAGTAACATATGGCTGCGAGAGCTGGACCATAAGGAAGGCTGAGAGAAGGAAGATCAATGCTTTGGAACTGTGGTGTTGGAGGAAAATTCTGAGAGTGCTTGGACTACAAGAAGATCAAACCACTCCATAATCCAGGAAGTAAAGCCAGACTGCTCACTTGAGGGAATGATATTAAAGGCAAATCTGAAATACTTTGGCCCCATAATGAGAAGACAGGACACCCTGGAGAAGATTCTGATGCTAGGGAGAGTGGAGGGCAAAAGGAAGAGGAGCCGACCAAGGGAAAGGTGGATGGATGATATTCTAGAGGTGATGGACCCATCCCTGGGGGAGCTGGGGGTGTTGACGACCGAAAGGAAGCTCTGGCGTGGGCTGGTCCATGAAGTCACGAAGAGTCGGAAGCGACTATATGAATAAAGAACAATACATACAAACACAAACACACAGATTTCATATTAGAATTATATTTCATTAGAATGCTTTTATTTTGTATTCACAATTTAAATTGACCATTCCATACTTCAAACACAAAAGGAATAAGGGAATTGGGGAGAAAGAAAATGGGGGAGAAAGAGAAGAGAAGAGATTAATATCAAACTGGCTTGCTTGAGATAACATAACAAAGTTTTGTCCTTCAAAAAATATATTTATCTTGAAGACCTACAAGAAATCATTCTACTTTCTGATTTAAATATTCAACATTTATCTGTCAGCAGAGATAACTCTAAAATGTTTTGGGTTTAGTGGGTTAATTCTGAATTATTTCCAAACCATGGTCTGTATGACATTCCTTCATTATGCTTTCGTTAGCCTCCATATATCCAAAAAGCTTTCAGACAAATTTAATTTCACTAAACAATATTTGGGCAAGTGCCATAGCTACTTCACATGCATGTTTTGTTTTGCCAACTCCTTTCTTTTTGAAAAGATCAGACTTGTTAGGAAACCTGCTCAAGAATATGAGCTGTGCACACCCAGATCTTCACATCACTCTGCCCATCCCCGATGGAAAATTGGGCGTATCTCGTCCAGGGTAGCTTTTGACAACTTCTGGATGTTCCAAATTATATTATTGGCAGCTGAGTAACAACAAACTGATCCAGACTGACCCATAAAGGTTTGCTGCCTAAGTAGAAACAATGAGATGTTACCCAAAATATTTCACCTCCTCAGACAGAAAATACCAAGAAGCATTTCTTCCCTTCACTGACAATAAAAATATAATCATAATATTGGTAGCTAATAACCAGCTGACACCCCACCGTGTTAAACTTAAACATAAAAGATCCATCAGGAGCCCTCCAAAATAATGACAAGGCAAAAGAAGCTGGTCTGAATGATGAGCACATACTCAAAGCTAGTTTGATTAAAGCCCTATTTTAGTCATTTTAAATAAGTGAAATAAAATATATTGTCAGAAGGCCTGAAGGAACTTAGTAGGTTTTGGAAAATGGCTTCCAGACCCAAGAGAATAAATTTGTCAAGGTGAAACAAGTTCATGTGGAATAGGCTATTCTTGCATTCAAATCAGGTAGAATCAGAAATCTCCAGAAATGTCTGTTTAATTGAAAATGGGAGTTCACAAGGGTAGGAGAAAATAGTCTGCATCCTGTGGTAACAGAATCATGCAAATACCATGGAAGTAGCTAAAACTTACTGGAAAAATGACTGAACACTGGCATTTCTGAAAATCCAACTGGGTTGTTAATTTTTCTTTTAAGGCACAAGATAATAATACTGTAAAATGTAGGCAACATCACACATGTTCTCTTCATTTCCTTTATTTTTCTGATAATAGCAGTACTGATATTCAAGAGAACTAAAACTTGCTTTTCTACTGACTAATACTTCAATGAAACATCAACTAAATGCTTCAGTGAGATGGTGGTTGTTGTTGCTGTTAGTTGCAGTCAAGTTGTTTATGACTCATGGAAACCCTATAACTGAACAAAATGCTGTTCGGTCTCGCTTCATATTCCTGACTATGCCAATGTTTCCATCCATTGTTGCTGTAATTGTATCAATCCATTGCATTGAAGGTCTTCCTCTTTTCTGCTAGCCCTTGACTTTACCAAACATGATGTCCTTTTCAAGCGATTGGTCTTTCCTGATGATGTGCCAAAAGTATGAGAGGCTAAGCCAAGTTATCTTCACCTCTAGGGAACATTCTGGTTCTATTTCTTCTAAAACTGATTTGTTTGTTCTGGCAATCCACGGTATTTTCAATAATCTTTGCCAATACCACAATTCAAATGCATCAATTCTTCTTCTAGCTTCCTTTTTTAATGTCCAACTTTCACAGGCATATGTGACAATTGAGAAGACCATGGCATGAGTCAGACACACCTTTGTTTTTAAACTGACATCTTTACTTCTGAAAATTTTAGATTGGTCTTTGATGGCAGATTTTCCCAGCTTGATAAGTTGTTTGATTTCTTGGTTACTATTTCCCTTGGCATTGATCATTGATCCAAGTAGAATGAAATTGTTGATGACTTCAATTTATTCTCCATTTATTGTGACATTGTTTATTGGTCCATTTGTGAGAATCTTCGTCTTCTTCACATTCAGGTGTAGTCCGTATTGCTGACTACAATCTTTGATCTTCATCAGCAAGTACTTCAAGTCTTCTTCATTTCCAGCAAGCAAAGTTGTATCATCTGCATATCATAGGTTGTTAATGAGTTTTCCATCAATTCTGATACCTGTTTCCTCTTTGTACATTCCTGCTTCTCCAATTATTTGTTCAGCATATATATTGAATAAGTAGGGTGAAAGTATACAACCTTGTGTCATGCGCTGCCTACCTCCGAGTAATACACAGACGCTGGTTCCGTGAAACAGGCTCTGGTTTATTCGCAGTGTAGATACAGTATAGGAAAAAAGCTGAGAGTGACAGGAGTGTGCCGGTGCGGGGTTTAAATACCCCGCGCCGGTCAGCGCCCCCTCACTCGCGGTTGCGTCACCCCCCTTTGTCCAACACGCTATCCTGCCGGTAGGTGAGGGGATGCGAGGCCCCGCTGGCGTTCCAGGATCGCCCATCATCGGTTTCCCTATTCCTCCGGTGATTGCTGTCAGCTGGGCGATCTCCGTTGCGTTAGCGCTAACAGCTTGGGTGTGCCTCGCGATCCGTTTAGCCATTGTCTCTTGCCCTTCAGTCTTTGTAAGTTGATGGCTACTTATCTTGAGCCCCTTCCCCTGTTTCCTTGTTATTGTCATGTGTGCCATTGCGCTGATGTCTTCAGCTCAACGGCACTCATGACATACTGCCCCATGTCCGAATAGTGCCCCCCCCCCGGTTTTCTGGTTTTTTACCAGGAGAGCTGTCAAAATGGTTTTTTTTTTTTTTTTTTGAATTTCCCGCCGGAGTATTTTTCGCCCCTCCCTTTGTTCCGCCCTCTACCACGTGCCTCTCTAGGGTGTGTTCTTAGGCGCATGCCCAGGTCACACCCTGGGCGTGCGCATGCTCCAGCCACACCCTGTTTGTTTGGCTCAGTTCGACGAGAGAGGCGTGGCTGTCGGGTGCTTATCAGCTCCAGGTAGGGCCCTTCTTTTTTATTCTAAGTGCGTCGCCTTTGTTATGTGTGCTCCTGGGCGTTGCCCCCAGGATGCACTGTTGACTTGCTTGCCACTCCCCCGTGGGCCCGGGGCGGGGGGAGGGTGCTGGCGACCGCTTGTTACTGCCTCGTGGGCCCGGGGTGGGGGGGGTGAGTCCCGGGGGGGGGAGGTACACCCAAGTCGCGGGCTTGGGGGGGCTCTTTCCCTTGGGGCACGGTAGGCGGGGGGGCCCTGCGGGGGAGGGGTTATGCAGGTGACGGTTTGCTAGTCTTGGTTTTGGCTTGTCGGGGTATGCCCGGTGAAAAGCCCGGGTCAGGTCAGGCGCGTTAACGTTGTGCGCCGCCACCCATTCTGGGTGGGGGAAGTGTTTCCACCTGACCAAATAGTGTAAAGTTCCCCGTTGCCTGCGAGAGTCGAGTATGTCCCTTACGTCAAAGTGATGTTGCCCGTCGATCATCACCGGTGAGGGCAGTGGCGTGCTTGGGTGCCATCGAGAGGTGGTTGCCGGTTTCAGGAGGCTGGTGTGGAACACCGGGTGGAGTCTCCGTAGGTTGTGTGGCAGGTCCAAGCGTATTGCCACCGGGTTCACTATCCGCGTGACTCGGAACGGCCCAATGTACTTAGGCCCCAGTTTTTTCGAGGGTTGGGGTGACTTTAGGAATTTGGTGGATAGGTAGACCATATCCCCTGCCTGGAACGTCGGTTGTTGGCGCCGGTGCTTGTCGGCCTGCTCTTTGTAGGCCGCCTGTGCATCCTTCAGCGCTGCCGTGATTATTGGCCACGATTCCGCAATCTTCCGTCCCCAGTCGCTAGCGTCCACCTGGGGTTCCGGGGGTTGTGGTAGCTCCGGTATGGGGACGAAGTCGTGCCCCGAGACTACCTCGAACGGAGTTTTCCCCGTGCTCGTGTGGACGGCGTTGTTGTATGCGACTTCGGCAAACGGGAGCAGTTCGGCCCATTCGTCTTGATGATAGTTGGTATATGAGTGTATGAATTGCTCTAGGGTGGCATTGAGGACCTCTGTGGCTCCGTCCGTCTGGGGGTGCCAGGCAGTGGATAGGGCCTGTTGGGTCCCCGTCAGCTTTAGGAAGGCCCGCCAGAATTTAGAGGTGAACTGTGTGTCCCTGTCGGTCACCACACGTGCGGGACATCCGTGTAACCTGTACACGTGGATGAGGAAGAGTTTGGCTAGTTGTTGTGCAGATGGGACCGACGTGCAGGGGATGAAGTGGGCCTGTTTCGAGAAATAATCCTTCACCACCCAAATGGCCGTTTTCTTCTGGCTGGGTGGGAGGTCCACTATAAAATCCATGGAGATTTCCTCCCATGGGCGGGAGGGTTCTGCCACCTGTTGTAAAAGCCCCGCGGGTTTGCCTGGTGCCCGTTTGGCCCTAGCGCACATTGGGCAGGACGCTACGTATGCTTTCACGTCTCGTCTTAGCGCGGGCCACCAGAATTGACGTCTTGTTAGGTGTAGGGTCTTAAGGAACCCAAAGTGTCCCACTTGCTTGGCGTCGTGTGATCTATGCAAGATCGCTTGGCGTTGCGAGTCCGGGACATAGATTCTGCCTTCCCCCCATGCCAGGTCCTGTGCCATCGTTACCTTGTCGGGGTTTGCCAGGAACCAGGGGTCGGTTTTGAGGGCGGCGGCGAGGTCCGTGCGTATCCCCCCTGGTAGTTGCGGTTGGCGTCGTCTGGTCACAGGTTGTCCCGCCGTCGGTTGCGCCGTAGAGTCGAGCTGCTTCCGAGTGCCACTTCGGGTGGTCACGGCCATCCCCAATTGCGAGGCGGATAGGACTGTCCCAATGGTGTCTGGGGCGGGCTCTTCGTCTTGGGGCAGTCGGGAAAGGGCGTCGGCCAGGAAGTTCTTTTTACCCGGCATGAACTTCAGCTGGAAGTTGAAGCGGCTGAAGAATTGGGCCCATCGGACCTGTTTTGGGCTGAGGCGTCTGGGCGTTCGGAGGGTCTCGAGGTTCCGGTGGTCGGTCCAGACCTTGAATGGTTGGGTGGCTCCCTCGAGTAGGTGTTGCCATGTTTCTAGCGCCGATTTTACCACGAAGGCTTCTTTCTCCCAGACGTGCCATCGCCTTTCTGTCTCGGAAAATTTCCTCGACAGGTAGGCGCATGGTTTCAGGAGTCCTGTGGGGTCCTTTTGGAGTAGGATGGCCCCCAGGGAGAAGTCTGAGGCGTCGGCTTGGACCACGAACGGCCGTTCTGGGTCCGGGTGCGCGAGGATTGGCTCCGTGGTGAACAGCGCTTTCAGCTTGTTGAATGCGGTCTGGCACGCGGGAGTCCAATTCAATACTGTGCCCGGGTTCTTGGCGCGTCGGGTGTCCCCCACCCCTTTGGTTTTGAGGAGGTCCGTTAGGGGGAGGGCTATCTCTGCGAACCCCCGGGCGAATGACCTGTAAAAATTTGCGAAGCCGAGGAAGCTCTGGAGTTGGCGTCTGTTGCGGGGGCGTTCCCAGTTCAGCACCGCCTCGACTTTTGCGGGGTCCATTTCTATGCCGTCTCCGGAGATTCGGTACCCCAGGTAGTCTAGGCGCGCTTTATGGAATTCGCACTTTGTGGGTTTGGCATAGAGCTGCGCCCTTCTGAGTTTGTCGAGGACTTGCCTGACTAGGGTCACATGTTCCTTGTGCGTTTTAGTGTAGATAAGGACGTCGTCTATGTAGACAAGGACCCCTTTGAACAGGTGTTCATGCAGAACCTCATTGATGAGCTGCATAAAAACCCCGGGGGCCCCCGCGAGTCCGAACGGCAGCACTTTGTACTGGAAGGCGCCTAGGGGGCAGTTGAACGCAGTCTTCCATTCATCCCCCTCCCTGATTCGGATGCGGTAGTACGCCTCGCGAAGGTCCAGTTTGGAGAAGACTTTGCCCGTGGACAGGTGGGCGAGCATGTCTTTCACCAGGGGTAAGGGGTATTTGTTTGACAGGGAAGCCGCGTTTAGGCCCCGGTAGTCGGTGCAGAGCCGTAGGGTGCCGTCTTTCTTCTCCCGGAATAAGACGGGGGCTCCGACCGGTGAGCATGCTGGCTCTATGAATCCCCTCTCTAGGTTTTTATCGATGAACTCCCGGAGGGTTGCCATCTCCTTCAGGGTCATCGAGTAGATCTTCGGTCTAGGTAAGGGGACGTCGGGCAGCAGGTCGATCCGACAGTCCGTCTTGCGGTGGGGGGGTAGTTGGTCAGCTTCCGCCTCTCCAAAGACCTCGGAGAAGTCGGCGTATTGTTCCGGTAGGTCTGCTGTGGTAGCGGCATTGTCCTGTGTAGTCGCCTCTGCTCGTCCCACAGTGGGGTTGGTTCTGCCCGCCGGAACTGGTGCCCGATACTCGCCGTCGCCAAATGTGAAGGTGCGGGTCTCCCAGTCGATGCGCGGGTTGTTTGTCGCGAGCCATGGCATTCCCAGGACTGCAATGGGTCATCCGATGTGGGTGACGACGAATGATGTGCATTCAGTGTGAGTGCCCATTTGCAGGGTGACCGGCTCGGTTTGCATCGTGGCTGGTTTCCCTCCCGCTGTTGAGCCGTCCAGCTGGTGGAATGCCAACGGCGTGGGGAGGGGGAAGCAGCGGAGGTCGAGTTTGGCGACTAGGTCGGGGTGGATGAGGTTTTTTGAGCACCCCGAGTCCACTAGTGCCGCGGCCTTGGTGGCTCCGTTGCCGGCAGAGAGTTTGATTGCCGCCATTATTACGGAGCTTTCGCCGTTCCGTCGAGGTGGTCCGCACTGCTGTCCCACCGCCTGCCTCGCAACGCGTTTCAGGGCAGGCGGGGAGCGTTTCCCGCCAGCTGGTCTGGGTCTACGTCGTCCTCTTCCCCCCAGTAGGCGTCCCAGCCTTCCTCTGGTGTCGCTGTGGCTCCGGTCATTCGGCGGTGAGGGGGCGGCGGCGGGTTAGGTGGTTTGGGGCTAGTTTTCGGGGTGGGTTTAGGCACACTGGTCGGCGGTCGGTTGGCGAAGCAATCTGCCGTCTTGTGCCCTAGTTTTCCACACCTCCCGCAGGGCCCCCGATTAAATTTCTTCTTTGGGTATGTGGGGCCGGCCGTCCCCACGTGTGATGCGGGTACCTTTTTGTAGGTGTTGTTCGTGTCTTCCGTAGTTGTCATGAGGAAGGTGCGGTGCACGTGTTCTGCTTTCCCCGCGAGGTGGATCCACCCATGTAGAGTTTCTGGGTCGTCGCGGTAGAGGGCCCATTGAAGTACGTCGCGGTTGAGCCCCCTTTTGAACATTTCCAGCAGGGTGGTCTCGGACCAGTCGTTGACCGTCCCCGCGAGGGCTTTGAACTCGAGGGCGTAGTCTGGGACAGTGCGTGTGCCCTGTTTAAGTCTTTGGAGTGCGCTTTTCGCCCTCACTTTGGCTAGTGGGTCCTCGAAGTAGCTTTTCATCTCATTGATGAAGGCGGGGAAGTTGTCGAGGGCGGGGGAGCTGGACCCGTACAGTTGGACGTACCAGTCCGCCGCCCGGTCTTGTAGTTGGATCGCCACGGCAGCGATCTTGTCCGCTTCGGAGTCGTAGCAGTGTCCGTGCCTCCCCATGAACTCCCTGGCGTTCGTGATAAAGAACGACAGTTTCGCGGGGTTCCCATCAAAGAAGATGGGGAAGTCCTTTGGGGCCCGGGCGTTTTGTGCGCCCCTTCCTCTCGCTTCCCGGCCTGTGGTGTCGTCCGCCTGGGCCATCTGTTGACCTTCATTTGGCCCGTGGCGGTTCGGCGCTTCGCTCGGGGTGTGGACCTGTGCAGGGACGTCGTTGGGTGGCGCGGGGGGCATGAGCGACTGAAGCATGGTCCGGAGTTCCTTCAGTTGGGTCTCCATGGCCGCGAGTCTGGCTTGTGCGTCCTCGTCCGCGATCCGCGCCGCCGCTGGGGCCGGTTCCGTCGGTGTGTCGGCGGGGGTGGGTTGCCGGTGGGGTTCAGTCTCTCTCGGCCATTGGTCCGCTTCCTCCGCCGTCTGCTGGGTTGCTTCATCGTCCTCCCCCGTGCTTACCGCCGTTGGGCTGCCGCTCCACGCCCGTTGCTGGGGTGCGATGTGGGGCGCGGGGTTCTCCGCTGGTCTCGGGAGGTATGTTGCTCCCTCCCGTGGCCGGGTTGCCTCCGTCGCCATCTCCCCTTGGGGTTGGAGCTGAGGCTCGGGTTGGGTCGGGTGGGCGTCCATGGCTCCGGGAGTCCGCGGTGCCTCTGGCCTCGATCGGTCCTCCTCTGCTTCTTGCCGTGCGGCTCGCCCCCCTTGTCCGCGTTGCGCCGGCCTCATCTTCCTGGTCTTCTCGCCATCTACTCCTCCCGCGGCTCGTTGTCGTCCGGTGGGGCTCGGCGAGGCTGAGTTTATGACTCTCAGCTTTATGTCATGCGCTGCCTACCTCCGAGTAATACACAGACGCTGGTTCCATGAAACAGGCTCTGGTTTATTCGCAGTGTAGATACAGTATAGGAAAAAAGCTGAGAGTGACAGGAGCGCGCCGGTGGGGGGTTTAAATACCCCGCGCCGGTCAGCGCCCCCTCACTCGCGGTTGCGTCACCCCCCTTTGTCCAACACGCTGTCCTGCCGGTAGGTGAGGGGTTGCGAGGCCCCGCTGGCGTTCCGGGATCGCCCATCATCGGTTTCCCTATTCCTCCGGTGATTGCTGTCAGCTGGGCAATCTCCGTTGCGTTAGCGCTAACAGCTTGGGTGTGCCTCGCGATCCGTTTAGCCATTGTCTCTTGTCCTTCAGTCTTTGTAATTTGATGGCTACTTATCTTGAGCCCCTTCCCCTGTTTCCTTGTTATTGTCATGTGTGCCATTGCGCTGATGTCTTCAGCTCAACGGCACTCATGACACCTTGCTGCACACCTTTTCCAATTTTGAACTACTCGGTGTCACCATTTTCTGTTCTAACAACTACCTTTTGATCCGTGTACAGGTTCCGCATGAGTACAATTAAGTGCTCTGGAATTCCCATTCTTTGTAATGTTAGCCATAACTTGTTATGGTCCACACAGTCAAATGCTTTTGCATAATCAATTAAACAGAGGTAAACATCATTCTGGTATTCTTCACATTCAGCCAAGATCCATATGACATCAGCAATGATATCTCTCATACTGTGTCCTCTAAATAGATTAAATACCCTAAATGATTGTCAACTCAGATATTGTTCCTCTAATCCAAACACATTATCCTTCAACATGTCCTCACTGTTTTTCAACAATCATATAATTTTCTTGACCAAGTTTCTACCCCAAGGCAGTATTGTTTGTAAATTATCAATCACCAATAAATAAATAAATAAATAAATAAATAAACAAACAAACAAACAAACAAATTCAGTATCTGCAACATGATTTAAAGAGCAACTTCTCTCTTTTGTTTATCATCTTAGTATATACCCCAAAGAGGAGAGGGAAAAAAATGCTGCAAATTTTATGACAGTAAACTGAGCTTTAAAGTTCATCACTGAATATCTCAGGGGAGGCTAGCTAGTAGAATGGGTGACATACAAGACAGTCCAGTATACATGTTTGTGTGTGACTGCTATTGTATCAGTCTGATGAAAAGTCCTTCTGTTTTGCAATTTCCATAGAAAGTTAACAGTCAAGACAGCCTTTAATCCTTGAAGAGGAAGCATGTAGCACTCAAACTTTAATTTCATGGACATCCATTTTCATCATAGTTTTGTTTGGCCATAACACCTATAAAGGGCTTCAATAATTCTAAGACCTGATTCAAAGCCTGATAAAAGTCACAATCTCTGATTCCTTGAATGAGCAGGTCAAAAATATCTCTGCCCAAGCACAGATATTGACAGGATTTTATTTCTCCATCTATTTTATTATCTTTACTGGTTCTATTTCTAAAGCATCCGTTTTTGCTGCCACAATCAAAGAAATCCCTTCCAAGAAGCTGCACTTAGAGCAGTGACTAGTCCAAGCCAGTTTCTAAACTGAAATAGACCCAATACAATCAGCCATTACTGTATCCATTGTTTTATGCTTCTTTTTCAATGTTGTGCTTCTCACGTATCATTGGCCATGAGTATCACTTTGCTGTGCCATATAATACCAATGCAAAACAGTATTTTGTGCTATGCGTTAAACATGACATGTGCTGATCAACAAAGTAACAAAAACTGCACACCCCTAAATACTATACAAAAAGAATCCTAATATTATCACAAGGAGGATGACCTCAGAGCAAGGTTAGTAGGCCCCACTGTGCATGTTTAGCTTGATGGATCACAAATTGTGAAGTTACATATTCTGCCAGTGCTGATGACTGAGCTACTCACATCTTTTTAAACTTCAACCTGTCTCTAGTGTTGCTCTCTTACTGTATAGTCTAAATCTATACACTGATTTTATCCTGGAAGGAATTTGCTTTTTGAATGTGCCTGACCATCAGAATTAAGTTGAAATGTTTTCCTAGCTCTATTAGAATTGAGGAGGATTTGAAAAAAAAAAAAATGACAAAGCAAGTAAATAAAGAAAATGACTATGGCTTTAAATTTGCATGCAATTTGATTGTAAGGAAATGCATATGTTCCATTGCTTTACAAATTATGAATCAATTTGTATAGCTTTTCAAGAAGGTTCAGCTTGCATAAGCAGTGGAAGATTGGAGAAGTCGAATCATTTAAGATGCAGTGGCAGTTTCCATGAACCAAATTTTCAGATCCTTCACTGATCATAATTCTATCTTCCACTTAAACCTCTCATAATGAGAGGTTTAGGGCACATGCCAGAAATGATTCAGTACCTGAAATTCATTTATATTAAAGGATTCCAGAGGACAATTAGGTCACATGCTTTGAAGATTTCAATTTCAATTTCTACTTTTGTATGTATTAGAAATTAATTCTGTAGTAAATTAGATTTAAATTATTCTGACATCTGTAAGCAGCCCATGGACTATTACAATTAATTGATAGAATACCAACCTGAGACCTTAACCCAAGAAGTCAACTCAAAGACTAGCAGAAAGGTATTAACTCTTATATGGTGAATATATGCCAACACTTTCATAAAGTAAAGGAGAGAGCAATTGCCAAGACTACACTGAATAATTTTTCCTCCAGCAAGAGTGGCAGAAACTCAGCCAATCAGATTCTCTCTTCTGGGAACAGTGAAAAAGTGAAGGTCTATCCAATTTCTGTAATTGGCTAATATCTGTCAATTACATATAAGAAGATGGGAAGGGATAGAAGGAACATACCTAGTTATTATGCATTTTAGAATGACAGAACCAGCTCATGAAATATTGTAGAATTTAGGACCGAAAGATTGATTGATTTATTGATGATTTGATTTGATTTGATTTGATTTGATTTGATTTTTATGGCCAGCCATCTCCACAAGTGACTCTTGTTGTAATGGAATTGCAGATGATTTGGTGGAAAGTTGTAATCCTTGATCTAACTGCTTGGATTGCTGTTTTGTATACCTTTTGTGTTCTGTTATTTATAAAACATTCAAAATGTTTAATTGGTCCAATTACAAAGATTAATGGTCTTACTGATCTGTTTCTAATGTAGTAACACTTCCACTGGAATTGCTCAATATTATTTCTATAAATCCTGATATCTAGCTCTGCTACAGCAGAAATGTGTGTCCCTTGAGATTTTGTTAAACTATAATTTAACAATAAATAAACTTTCCACTTTTCTGCTTTCTCAAATGGCATTTGAACTGGTAAATTCATGAGATCTTATTCAGAACTTCAAAAAGAAGACAGATAATCATAGGGTAGTTGCTTTTTATATTAACAGAATTATAGTATGTCTCAATATTTGAAAAGATATTGAAATCAAAATAAAAAGAATAGCTAAAGATAATTAGTAGTTCCTCTTCTTTTTCTTGATTATTATTTTTTCTTGAATTATTGATTCAATTTTCATTGGCCCAAAGTCAAACACATGTTATATGAATTAAATAACTGCAAAAGAACAGGTCAAATTTTAGTGTAAGATAATGAAATAATGACATGTATTCTTCTAATATTGAACTTCAATGGTGGGTGCCATAAAGACTGTGATCTAAATGGGACAGAAGGAAAAAGAATGCAACAAGAAAAAGGTTTCAGAATGCTAGAAAGATGCAGTGGTTTGCTAAATTATAAACATTTAAATTATATATTTAAATTTTCATAGAACAAGTAAAGCACTAACCTACAGAGAAATGTGCATAGTCAGTTATGGAAAATTGAAATAGAAAATAGTGTGAGAGAGATGGAGGAATATTTTACTTGGAGAGACTGGCTGATTAGAACTTTGAATACAGACAGAAATGTAATGTAAATCCATACAGATGGACACACAGCACACACACAAACATACACCCTAAATGCCATGTATTGGGTTGATGCCAAAAGTCTGTGTGTGTATTTCTGTGTCTGTGTGCACATGTGCATACATTATGGAAAAAATATTGTGGGATTTTGTGTAAAATCTTGTGAGGCATTAGTATTATCATGTGGCATGTCAGATTATGTGACAAGGTCTGCAAAAAATGGCCAATTCTCGTTTCATAAACAAACAGCCTTCCTTTGCTACCTTCTTAAATTTAGGAAAATACATAGGTTGTCAGTCTCTTAGCAGGCAAGTGTGATTTACTATCTGAGCTTAGTGGGTCAGATGTTGCGTTACTCTGTCCATATTAGTACCTCTCTAGAGATTTCTAGAACATTATGGTTCTTAAGAAACAGTATGTGGCAATCTCTTTCCATGGATTATTTTGCAGTTTTATCTAAGCATTTTCATCTTTTCATTTTAAAAGCAATAAGTATACAATTTGGAATTTGCTGTGGGGAAGGTGGAATGAAGAAAGGGATCTTGGGAAGGGTGTGACTTAGAGTTACTGACAGAAGAGAGTCCTGTGCCTACTGACAGGCTTCTATTCCAAATTAATCTCCCCCCCCCCCTTTTCATGGTATTAAAATGATGGCTTGAAAATACCAATTTTATCTCTACTGGGAGGGAAGGAGCTAGAAGGAAATAAAACCAAGTACCACTGAAATTAGCAGAAGTCAGTTGTGATGGACTATCTTTGACTGGAAACATAGTCCTTAATAATGACATGAGGTGACCAGATGGTTCATGCATACACATTTATCATTCTTTGACTTAGACATCATGTTTAAAACAGCCATCATCACATTACAGAAGGCAAAAAGCACAGCTGGTAGCATCTTATACCTTCTATCTCTAGTCGAATACAATTGTTTCTGAAGGAAACATTTTTCAATGGAAGTAGTTCAACTCACAAGTTCACCTTGAAGCTATCAAGTATTGAAAAATCAACTGATGTTTATGTATGCCTGAACCAGAGAACTATGCCTGAACTATACGGAATCAAGGAGGTTTAAAGAAGACAAGCATGAACAATGTATAATTCTTTTGAAAACTCAAAATAATAGCACACATCTTTAAAAAAATGCAGTTATAATGTCATCCATTATTTTTGCCAGACTTTAATGAGAATTTGAAACCTGTCAGAATTCTTTTTTTTTCTTTTAACTAGTTGGGGTGTGTGGAGTGTCAGGGAGGGGTAGCGACTTTGGTGGGGGAACATGTCACATACTCTCCAGGTGGCTCACCCACCTTTGGTCCCCACCTGGCACTCAGCAATCACCTGTGAGTCCCTGTACTTGTTTGCATGTGACAGTGGCCACACCCCGGCAATGGCTTCAACAAGCTGGGTGAACCAGATGAGGGTAGCCAATGGGTCTTAAACCCTTGGTGAGACAGGGAGTTGCCTATCCCAGCATGTGAAGACAGACTCTGGCAGATTGAGCAGTTGAGACCATTAGAAGGCCCAGGAGTCATGAAGGCAGTCTCTGCAAGTGTCATGGAAAGTGTAAAACATGACAAGGCACAGAAGATGTCCTGGTCATCCACTGCACCTAGCCCCATCTCCAGTTGTCTCCACCCTGCCTTGCCATTGGACACAGATGGGAATTGGAAGAAAGAGTGAGGCTGATGCTGCACAACTCTCCCTCACTTAAATCCAAATTTCCCGCTAGTCTCAACAGCATCACCACATCATCATCACTCTTGAAAAAAGAAAAAAAAGAAAAAGAAAGCAGGGGGGAGTCCTGTGGTGATAGGCAAATGATGAAGCAGTAGGTGTGAATACAAAGGGAGCTGTAGTCATGACCTGCATACAAGCAGCTCAGGTCTAATGGTCACTTTTTTGCTGACTGAAGTAGTAGTGAAACTCAGTGTCTATCTGGGTGACTGAGCAGCCCGCTTTAGGATTGCACAGCTCACCTCCGTAGTATGATGTGGGGGCTAGAAAAAGTGCCCTAAACATTGCCTGCTTTGCTACACCCTGGCCAGTTTACTGTGGCTGGCAGGGATCCCATGTTGGCAGTCAAACAAACAGAAAAAAACACAAGGTGATGCCTCCCATCATTGGCACTTTGAATGTGTGTGTGCTTTTGGACAACCCTACAGCAGAAAGACCAGAGAGAAGAACAGCTTTAATTGCCAGAGAGCTTGCAAGATACAACACTGACATTGCAGCCCCAAGTGAGTCTCGTCTTGCCAACAAAGGTCAGCTGACTGAAATTGGAGGTGGATTTTTTCTGGAGTGGTCATGGCAATGATGAGCATCATGATGCTGGAGTTGGATTTGCTGTCAGGAGTAACCTTGTTCAGAAACTTGTTAGTCTCCCCAAGGGTGTGAACAACCAGCTCATTACATTGCAAGATTCTGCTACAGAAAAGAAGTCAAGCTGCCCTGATCAGCACCTATGCCCCCACAGTGACCAACCCTGATGAGATGAAAGACAGGTTCTATGAAGAACTAGATGCCCCACTATCAGCAGTGAGCAGCACCAACAAGCTGATCTTGCTTGGTGACTTTAATGCAAGAATAGGGTGTTATTCTGCAGCCTGGCAAGGAGTCGTTGGGAGACATCGAGTAGGCAAGTGTAGTAGAAATAGCCTACTCTTACTGAAGACCTGTGCAGCACACGACCTCCTCATCACAAATACTACTTTCCAACTGAGTAACCATGACAAGACACCCTGGATGCACCCCTGCTCTGGCATCTTATTGACTATATCGTTGTCAGGAGAAAAGATAGGCAGGATGTCAAAGTGACCAAAGTCATGTGTGGTGCTGACTGTTGGACAGATCACAGGCTCATTGTCTCAAAAATGAAGGTCCACATCAGACCGAAGAGGTGACCACAAGGAAGCAAGGCCATGAAAAGAATTAATGTGGCCAGGCTGAAGAACCCTAGCATGGCTTCAGCATGGGCTGAAGACTTAGAAACTAAGCTTGCTGACCTACATCTTGCTGGCAGTGCTAAGGACAACTGGGAATGCTTCAGGGATGTTGTCCATTCATCTGCACTGAAGATGCTAGGGCCCTCTACTTGCAAGCAGTATGACTGGTTCAATGAGAATGATGAGGAGATAAGGCTTTATTTCTTGAAAAGCATCTCTTTCATCATGTCCATCAGAATTACTTATAATCAGCTTTCAAGAAAAAACGTCTTTACTAGTGCTTGCAGGTTAGCCCAGAATAAAATGCATAAAATGCAGGATGCCTGGCTGAGCGCCAAGACAGATGAAGTATAGGGATATGTTGATAGAAACTACTTGAAATGGTTCTATGAAATCCTTAACACTCTCTACAGTCCTCAGTCTCTTGGGAGTTTCCCCCTCCTGAGTATAAATGGTACAACTCTCATTATGGAGAAGGCTCAGACCCTGCAGATATGAGCTGAAGACTTTGAAGCCATCCTCAACTGACTGTCATCTATTAACAGTGAGGTGATAGACAGGATTCCTCAAGTCAACATCAACAGCACCATGGATGGCTCACTGATAGTAGCTGAAGTCATGGAAACTGTTATCCAATGGCAAAGCCCCAGGGGTAGGCACGATACCTTCAGAGATATACAAAGTCTGTGGTCTTGTATTTATAGAGAAACTCACCAAGTCATTCTAGTCTTTTTGGAAGCAAGGATCCATTCCTCAGGAATGTAAATATGCAAGCATTGTACACAAAAGAAAGGGCAATTGACAAGCATGCAACAACCACCAAGGAATCTCGCTGCTCTTCATCTCAGGAAAAAAACCTTGCAAGAGTTCTGCCAAATCATCTGGCCATTCATCTGGAGCTGGGTTTGCTACTAGAGTCACAGTGTGGTTTCCACAGAGGTCATAAGACTATTTACATTATTTTTGCCACACACACCAACATCAGGAGAAGTGTCAGGAGCAGAACGGTGAACTCTATACAACCTCCATGACCTCACAAAGACTTTGATATTGTCAGCTAGTAAGGCCTGTGGAGGATCATGTCAAAGTTTGGCTGCTCCACCAAATTCATTCAGATGGTACACCAGTTCCATGATAGCATGATGGTTAGAGTTCTGGATGTGGAGAATTCTCTACGATATTCCCAGTCACCAATGGAGTTAAACAGAGCTGTGTGCTTGCACCCACACTGTTTGGCATGATGTTTACTGCCATGCTTAATAATGCCTTTCAGGACAGTGATGCTGGAATCAGCCTCAAATACAGAATGGATGGGAAGCTCTTCAACCTGAGGAGAATTCAAGCTATTACCAAAGCAAAGGAAACTGTTCTGAGAGTCTTCCTCTTTGCTGACGACTGTGCCCAGAACCACAGATGCCAGGCAGTATGGACAAATTCTCTACAACTTATAACAACTTTGGACTCACCATCAATATTCAAAAGACTGAACTCATGCACAAGCCTGCTCCTCATGCACCATATACAGAATCCAAAATCACATTCAAAAGGCAGAAACTACAGGCAGTGGACCATTTCAATTACCTTGGCAGCACCCTCTCCCAAGTAGTGGCCATTGATACAGAAGTCAACTGCAGAATAGCAAAGGAAAGTTCTGCTTTTGGTAGACTGCACTCCACTGGAAATGTCAAGGAATTAGTCCAGCAACAAAATTGAAGGTTGACAGAGCTGTGGTATGCAGTACCCTTCTCTGTGCCTGTGAAACATGGATTATGTATTGAAGGCATGCAAGACAGTTCAACCATTTCCACATGACTTGTCTTTGCAGAATATGAGGCAGCAGATGGCTAGATACAGTACCAGACACTGAAGTTCTCTCTAAAGCAAGTCTACCATCAGTCCACACATAGCTTATGAGAGCACAGACCCAATAGACAGATCACATCATCCATATGCCAGATGAGCACATACAGAGGCAGCTTCCTTTTGGGGATCTCTCTTCTGGAAAACATTCACATGGAGGGCAGAAGAAAGATACATTAAAGGCCTCCCTGAAGTCACTTGACATAAACATAACCACCTGGGAAATGCTGGCACAAAATCACTCCACAGTATCTGGTGTGGCCTCATCCATGCAGGCTGGCAAGCTTAGGAAGTAAGGTGCACTGAGGCAGCACAACATAAGTGTGAGCTGCACAAGTCTAGAGCTATCAGTGCAACAACTGCAGTGTCTACACATATTTGCCCAAATTGTGCCAGGACATTCTGTGCCCAAATTGGCCTGACCAGTCATCTTTGGACACACCACATTTAGTTTGAACATGACTAATGGTGTTGAGGTCTTCATCAACAATGCTGGACCAACAACAGTTAATAACAGTCTCCTTATAAGACATATGAGTGGTTTCCAGTTCTATTATATTCCAATTTCCACTATATAATACAGATTTCTTTGTCTTGGCAGATGCATTTAGAAATTGAGTATCTGGCAACATATCCAAATACACACACAGAGAGACACAGAGGAGAATAAAATGTCCTTTGGGTATGTTGAAGTTTGATGGTTAATGGCTGACAAGATCTAATGAAGCTACATTTGAGAGAGATATTGGTTTCATCTGTTTTCATAGCTGTCCTCTGCATTGTGTTCCTAGATTCTTTGCTTCATTGTCCTATGCCATCTTATCAGTCTGCGAAACCACCACATTATTCTCTCAGTGGCTTTTTATACGACTGACCGTGGTATCATTCTAGATGGGCTTCAGGGGCTAGGAATTGGGGCACCATCTTGCAGTGGTCTTCCTTCCTTCGCAGCTTCTGGGTGATCACAGGGTCATCCACTGGTTTGAGGTCCAGCACTATCAGGATGCTGATTATACCCAGTTATACCTTTTGACCCCAGGCTGGCCAAGGGAGGCTCTTCAACTTCTATCCCAGTGCCTGGAGACTGTGCAAGTCTGGATAGGGAGAAAGCAACTCCAGCATAGTCCTGCAGGGGGTAAGATGTTAATGGATATCTGATGCTAATGGTAACCCCTCAGTGATAGTATCTAGGAATTATGCTCACAGAAACTTAAAAGATTTTTCCATTAAAGGACAAGATGACTCATCCCAGATTTTGCTCTGGGTACCGATGGAAATGGATGGGAAATACGTTTTGCTCTTTTTTCAAATATATTTATATGTTGGATGCATATCCTGCCTAATCCCACTAAACATAATGTACTAATTGTTACAATTCCAGAATTATTTCTGTATCAGTTTGAAGAGAGAGACCCCAGAAACCCTTTTCTCTTTGTTGAATGTGCCATTTTTCTCTAATTATCAAGGCACACATGTATAATTTTTAACCAATGCACCATATTTCTTACATTTCCTGCTTACATCCAGGAATAATGTTAATAAAGTCTGGTTGCAAAGCATTTCAGCAACTATTGGAAATGATTCCTGATTTTGTCATTTTCTTTATTTTGCAAAAGTATTGCAGGTAGTGCTTGGGATACAAGACAGCAGAGCTTCACTTCTGTGTGATGACACTGATAGCTATGGTGCATCCGTTTTTAAATTAGCAGCACTGTGTTGTTATCTTTCTAATTAAGAACAGTAAGTAGGTGATATTGAGAATTATCATGATCAATAGAAAAGGCATAACTAAAGGAGGATCATGAGGATGAAGCAGATCAAAAGCTAATGCAGATAAAACCAGACTGTGAGTGTTGAGAAGAACAAGGAACCACTTCCATGTGAACAAGAGGCAAAGGATATCTTAGCACATTCTACTAAATTCTGAAGATTACCCTCTATTTATTTATGTTATTTACTTCTTCAATTCTTATTTAGTGGACCTATGGGATAAATAAATGCAATTTTAATGGCAAAACAGAGGTTTAAAACTCAATTCTACCATGAATTATCTGGGGGGCCTTTGACAAGCCATTCTGACTCTGTTTACAAATCATGGGAAATTAAGAAAGCTTTATTTAGTTTTGGCTTATTGTGATACATGGATATAGTCATTGTGGCTTGTAAACTATAGTACTAATAGTAATGTAGTGTGTGTGAGTGAGTGAGTGAGTGTGTATGTGTGTGTGTGGTGAAGATAGTGATGATGACATAAAAATTAGGCTTCTTCAAATAGCTATTTATTGAATATGAAAACTGTGCTTGCTTGGTATTTTCTTTCTTTATTATTCCCTGAATTATTCCCGCAATTAAAAATACTTTCAAGCTGTCTGAGCTCAACAGGAGAAATTATGCAAATCTGCTCTTTTCAACTACTTGGGTAATTCATTGCTATAGATGTGGGGGGGGGGTGTCTTTAAATCAAATTGTTCATGGGCTTTTCCTTATGTAAACATGAAATAAAAGTTATTTACAAAAGGAATTCTAAACTTTTTTGAATTCTATGATGTACGTTTGCTTGCTTCTTTAATTCCTGAATGAAATGCAATCACTACAAAATTGTTTAAAATATAATGCATTCTTCATAAACAAGAACAGCTTAAAATGTTATTATTTATTTAGTATTCTCTCTGATGTTGTGTCCAAGCAGGTTTTCTTTCCAGCTATCAGAAATCTGAAAACGCGTGGGGAAAAAAATGGTGATACAACTTTTTTTCATGCCAGTGCTGCATCTCCCCAAATAGGCCACAGTCAAATAGTTACAGTATTAGAGTTTGCAAGGATCATATGAATGGAATGGTTTTTCCTTTCTTTTACTTGAAACTATGGTATCTGAAGTATTCTATGTCTAATTAGTCAAGACTGATTGATTGTCCTACCTTCTGTAAATCTGTTCATAAAACAAATGAACAAATAAAAATCTAGCTAAACTAGTTACCATAATTTCATCAACAATAATGTGAAGTCCATAATATGGAATATGACAGTCTTTCTCAATGCATCCTCCATGGATGTCCTACCCTCACTTCCATCATTCCTAGGCAGCATAGCTTTGAGGACTAAGGGATTAAATGAATTAAGGAGCAACATATATCAAGGCAACAGGTTACAGAAAATACAGATATATACATTACATTTTATAGCTACATAACAATAATAGTGAATATAAGTGTTTACATTTTAAACGTGTGGGTAGAGAAATCATTTCTGTGTTGAATTTAATTCATTGTGCACCAGTGACAGTAAACACATGCACAGAAAAAAGAGAAGAGGGAGAGGGAGAGGGAAAGAGAGAGAGAGTGAAGCTGGTTTTGTCATGGTCAGATCACGCCCTGGTGGCCCTGAGATTCTCTTATGCCACCCCCCTCCGCAGGAAGGCAGGACCCATTTGATTGGTCTGCCCCCTGCAACTGATGGACCTGGTAGGGTTTCAGAGGGAACTGGGAGTTATACCCAGTGATCTGCTGCATGGTCTAGCAGAGGCCCTAGCTGCAGCCTGGAATAGGGAGGCAGCTGGGGCCTTGGACAGGATTGCGCCTGTATGCCTCTCTTGTCCCATCGAACCTGGCACTCCCTGTGGTTTATGGAGGAGTTGAGGGTTTTGAAGAGGATTAAGAGATGCCTAGAGCGCTGCTGGAGGAAGACAAAGACTGAATTCGACCAAACACAAGTTAGATCCACTATTAAGGCCTACCTTGTGGAGATAAAAGCGGCAAAGCATCAATAATTCTCCGCTGTTATTGCATCTGCAGAATGCTGCCCAATGACCTTGTTTAAGATCACTAGATCCCTTTTGGGGATGGTGGGCTCAGTGACCCATGCAGAGGAATTTGCTGAGCATCTGCAGGACAAAATCGCTCAGATTCCTTCCAAGTTGGACTCCAGGCGTGATGCTTGGTCTGGAGAGATACCAGGGGAATGGGCTTACCCAGTTATCTGGGAGCAGTTTGATCCTGTTGGACCTGAGGAAGTGGACAGGATCCTATGGACAGTAAATGCCACCATGTGTCATCTAGACCCATGCCCCTCCTGACTGGTAAAAGCAGCCTGGGAGGTAATATTTTGTTGGGTCCATGCAATGGTTAATACATCCTTGGGAGAGGGGGTGTTCCCGGCTACCTTTAAAGAGGCATTGGTGCACCCCCTCCTCAAGAAGCCATCACTGGACCCTACTGGACAATTTTCATCCAGTCTCCCACCTCCCTTTTTGGGGAAGGTGGTTGAGAAAGTGGTAGCTTTGCAGCTCCATAGGGTCCTGGAGGAAACATATTATCTAGATCCCTTTCAGTCAGGTTTCAGGCCTGGTTATGGGACAGAAACAGCATTGGTTGCACTAATGGATGATCTCTGGTGGGAGTGGGATGGAGGCAGTGCATCCATCCTTGCTCTCCTTGATCTCTCAGCGGCTTTCGATACCATCGACCATGGTATCCTTCTAGGGTGGCTCAGGGAGTTGGGGGTTGGTGGTGTGGTCTTGCGCTGGTTCACCTCTTTCCTCCAGGGTCAGTCCCAGTCGGTGGTGATAGGGAGTGAGAGATCCAGTCCTCTTTGTGGGGTGCTGCAGGGTTCAGTACTCTCTCCGCTCCTTTTCAACATCTACATGGAAATGCTCGGTAAGATCATCCATCACCACAGGGTGAGGTATCATCAATACGCTGATAATACTCAATTGTACATCTCCATCCTGGGTGAGGTAAGTGATGCTGTGACTGCCCTCTCATGGTGTCTAGGGGCTGTAGGGGTCTGGATGGGGAACAACAGGCTTCAACTGAACCCTGGTAAGATGGAGTGGCTGTGGGTTAATGGTTCTTCCATATCTGGGACATTATCATCTCTGGTTCTGGATGGGGTTGTGCTGCCCCAGACAGACCCGGTGCATAATCTGGGGGTCCTCTTGGACTCACAGCTCCTGCTCAAAGAGCAGGTGGCAGCTGTGGCCAGGAGAGCCTTTGTGTAGCTACGTGCTATGCACCAGCTCCGCCCTTTCCTGGATTGGGAGGCCCTTTGAACAGTCACTCATACCCTTGTTATCTCTCATATAGACTATTGCAATGCACTGTACATGGAGCTACCCTTGAAAAGTATCTGGAAGCTTCAGCTGGTCCAGAATGCAGCCATGCGAGCTGTTTTTGGTGCCCCTAGAAGGGCACATGTAACACTGCTGCTGCGTGAGCTGCTGTCATGTTCACTGTTCCAATGTTCCTGGTACATTGTAACGTTTCGCATGTCATTTGCCTGATACGTGTTTGATCTCGGGAGGGAGGATTCCTCTTCGGGGAGTTATCTGTTGGCTGCTGGGTTGGAATGTGTTTGGGTTATATATTGTGTTCAAGGTTGCTTTCCCAGGATGTGTGGAAAACGGTTAACAGCACCTGGGAGGGGGGTGGTTTCTATGGCCGGGCGAGGGGAGGGATTACGTTTGGAGCCAAGGGTTTTTAGTTTGTATTTGGCATGTCTTTAGTCATTCTCAGCTTTCTCTGTATTTCCATACTATCTTATCAATAAATCAGATTTCATTAAGTAACTGCTTGTGAGTCTGAGTATATCAGGATAGGCAATCATTACATAAAGCTGAGAATCTTAAAACTTTTACCACTAACATCCTTCCAGAGTATCTGTGAGGAAATAAAGTTAGTGATGACTGAACCTACTCCTTGCTCGGGGGAAAGTGAAGATTCCAGTGCAGGGGAACCAGATTCCATGGGAAAGAGAAGGGAAAGGACCCCCACTCCGGAATCGGAGGACCTGTCGGAGACCTTGGGTTCCAGCCCAGCAACAGGAAAAGCAGTAAAATCCAAAGTGGTAAAGAAGGCAGAGGAATCACCGGGCGATTGGGTGACAGGGGGTGAGGAACAGGGAACCCTACCAGGAATGCCCCAGGTGTCTGGGAAGCCAAGGTATCCACTGTCCCCGAATGTGGTCAGGATAGAGAAGAAAGGGTCGGAAGACTCCGAGGCCCCTGAGAAATCACAAGGGTGGGAAGCCAGGATACGGTCCCTGGAAGACATGATGGCGAAGATGTCATTGGCGTGGGGCGGCCAGGACAGGGGAGGAAGGGAGCGTCACTACAGACGGTCGTCCCCATCTATTCCCCCCCCCCCGAGCATGAAGAAGAAGGACCAGAGGAGGCACCATGGGGGATCACCACAGCGCAGCCCCCAGCGGGCGTCCCCATCACCCCTCGGCGTTCGGAGGACAGAGGAAGGGGAAGAAGTAGGGATGGGAAGAGAAATCCCAAAGTCAGGGTTTCAAATCCCCCCCCCCTCAAGAGGAAAGGTCCCCGGTGTCCAGGAGAAGGGCTAGGCAGAAAGAGAGGAAGAGGAGTCCACAGGGGGCAAGATACAGGGATTTCACTGTCAAGTTTGATGGGGATCCCACGAAGCTGTCATTCTTCCTGACCAATGCTAAAAGCTATATGGAAGAGTTTGGGAGGCTGTTTCCTTCGGAAAGGGCTAAGATAAATGCTGTGGCCACCAAACTGAAGGGGAGGGCAGCTGATTGGTTTGTCCAATTAACCGAGATGGAAGCCATGGAGTTGGAGGATTTCGAAGACTTCCTGTGGGCGCTAAAGTTGCATTTTGCTTACCCGTTAGCTAAAGAGAAAGCCAAGGTGTCTCTGAGGGAACTGATCCAAGGATCAAAGTCCGTGGCCGATTACGCCCTAGAATTCCAAGCCTTAGCTGCAAAGGTGGACGATTGGTCGCAAACGACCTTAATAGAAATGTTCAAAGATGGACTGAGACCCGAGTTGCTGAGATGGGCATTGGGAAGAGCAGATCCGATTACCCTATATGACTGGATTCAACTGGCGGGGAATGTCGAGCAAGCCCACACCAAGTTCGCACAAAGCAGGAAGGGTCCTAAGCAAATGGCTATGACAAGAACGGCCAAGCCACTGGGCACCACCGGCAGAGTGGGGTGCCCGGCCTGGCAGGAGGAGAAGGAGAGCCGTTTTGCAAAAGGGCAATGCATCCAATGTGGGAAGGAAGGGCACCGAGCAGCGGCGTGCCCGCAGAGAAAGACTGAGGAGTGTCCAGCCAAGCCATCAGGGAAATCCCCCTCTGCGCCCAGGAAGATGAAGGCAGCGCTGGCTGAGAAGGAGACGGAGGACGTCCCTTTCTTTGGAGATGCTGGGGAGGCCAATCTGGTCCAGCCGGCGGGAAACGCCAGCCACCTTGTCATGTTCATCGTTTCAATGTTCTGTATACATTGTAACGTTTCGCATGTGACTTTTCTAACCCGTGTTTGCGGGTTGGAAATTTCCAGCCATGCCAGGCTGTAATCTTCTTACTGTAACTGTGGAATGTATGTTTGGGTTAGTGACTCTGTTCAAGGTTACTTTCTCAGGCTGATGTGGGTAACGGTTGCTAACACCTGGGAGGGGGTGGATGCTAGGAGGGAGGAAGGGCAGGGCTGGTTTTGAAGCGAGGGTTTTTAGTTTGTATTTGATGCACTTTTGCTCATTCTCAGCTTTCTTCATATTTGCATACTATTCTTTCAATAAATCAGTTTTCATAAAGAATCCCCTTGTGAGACTGAGTATGTCAGAACAGGCAATCATTACATAAAGCTGAGAATCCCAGCTTTCTGCCAGCATCTATCCAGAGATGACATCTGTGAGGAACTCAGGCTGGCGACGGAACAACTCGACCCACGGAGAGGTGGCTAACAGAGACATGGTGGCAAGTCGTCCTACCCCGTGGCCCGAGCGATCGCTGAGGGATCAGACCCCTAGAGGGGCAGGAAGCCCGGGAGGATCCAGGATTGGTCTCGGAGGAGGAAGGGGAGGCGACCAGGTGCTGCAGGACTCTCAGAGCTACTGGAGGGTTGTCGGGTGAGTGTCAGCAACAAAGACACAAACCCAAGACCTGGAGGTCGGAAGCGGAGCGGCCAGACCACGGGTGGCGTCCGAGCGGGCGCACGACTCGGCGCCATGGAAACATGCTGGCTTCAGCGGCTAAGCAGAGCACAGGAGGAGGCAGCGGTGGAGGGCGGAGCACACCATAGCTCATTCCCTACCCCGTTCGTATCGGAGACAAGAACCACGGCGAAGTGCAGGAGGAGAAAGCAATGGAAGGCAGAGCACACCGAGGCCCGTCGGCAAACCAGCCCGCCCCTGAACCGGTGTGGATGCAGAGGCCATGAAGATGGGGGAGAGACGGAGGCATCGCCGCAAGGCTTGGGCAGCATGAGGCGGGGCCGGGCGCTTGTAGGAGCAGTGCAAATTGGCGGCGGTGGCTGCCGTTGCTGGCGAGGGGATATCATGTTAACCCCGTGCCTTAGAGTCTCCTTCGGGGCAGTATGTCACGACCTTGTTGCAATCCAAAAACGCATCGCAATGGAGGTCATGCCTTCCCAGGGGAGGAAGGAGAGAAGGAACTTCGAATGGCTCTGCGAGGCGCCAAGACCCGGGAAGCAGATGGGGCATTCTAACGGCCAACAACCAACTGCCAAACTTAACCCCAATCTCACCCCAGGGTCACCCATCGAGCATTCCGGGGTGACTCAAGGGACAACGGAGGGTGGGAAGGGGGGGGCAGGGACCACCCCATGTGTATATATAGTCTCCAGGCATGCTGCATGTTCATTCTCGTCTTTTTCGGTGTTTGCATTCTGTTCCAAATAAATCGAAGTTCCTTACCCGTTTTCATACTGCCTATCCTGATAAGCCTGTTCCTTGATTTTGCATTTTTTAGGGGGGGGCAATATGTCATGTTCATCGTTTCAATGTTCTGTATACATCGTAACGTTTCACATGTCACTTTTCTAACCCCTGTTTGTGGGTTGGAAATTTCTAGCCGTGCCAGGCTGTAATCTTCTTACTGCAACTGTGGAATGTATGTTTGGGTTAGTGACTCTGTTCAAGGTTACTTTCTCAGGCCGATGTGGGTAACGGTTGCTAACACCTGGGAGGGAGTGGTTGCTAGGAGGGAGGAAGGGTGGGGCTGGTTTTGAAGCGAGGGTTTTTAGTTTGTATTTGGCACGCTTTTGCTCATTCTCAGCTTTCTTCATATTTGCATACTATTCTTTCAATAAATCAGTTTTCATAAAGAATCCCCTTGTGAGACTGAGTATGTCAGAATAGGCAATCATTACACCCGTGTACGGATACGGAAATACGCCTCCCTCAAGTCCAGTTTTGAGAAGATTTTCCCCTTGGCCAGATGTTCTAGCATGTCTTTTATTATTGGCAAAGGATATGTGTTTAATATCGAAACTGCATTTAATTTGTGGTAATCTGTACAGAGTCTCAATGTCTCATCCTTCTTTGCTCGGAATAAAACAAGTGCACCCACCGGGGAGTTAGGTGGTTCGATAAAACCCCTTGCCAAATTTTTATCCACAAACTCCCTCAGTGCTGCCAGTTCTTTTTGGGTCATGGCATAGATTTTAGGCTTGGGCAGTTGGGCATTTGGGACCAACTCTATGGCACAGTCAGTTTTTTGATGCGGTGGGAGCTGGTCTGCCTCCTTTTCGCCAAAAACATCTGCAAAACCCTGGTATTGTTCCGGTAAGCCTTCTAGTGAGGCGGCTGCAAAGTGCAGAGTTGCGGCTGCCGCCCTCCCCACTGCAGCCTCTGAGGCGTCGTCTTCTTCAGGAGCTTCATAGAAACCATCCCCAAAAGTCAAAGTCCTGTGCACCCAGTTTATATAGGGATTTTGTTGGACCAACCAAGGGATCCCCAAAATGACCAAAGGGCCCCCCACTGGCACTACTACAAAAGGCAGCCCCTCCCAGTGGCTACCCATTTGCAACACCACCATACCCGTGGAATGGGTGACTGGCTTCCCCCCCGCCATAGTTCCGTCCAGCTGGGTAAAGATCATGGGCCATTTAAGCGGAAATGTGGGTAGCTCCAAAGCGGCCACCACATCAGGGTGCATTAGGCAACGGGAACACCCTGAATTGATCAACGCCCACACTTCCACCGTTTTTGTATGGGAGCCCAATTTCACCTTCACTGTCAGTGTGGGGAAGTTGCCACTCACCGAAATGTGATTGCGTCCCTCCTCTACCACCTGCCCAGTGGCACCCTTTAAGGCAGGTGTGTAATGATTGCCTATTCTGACATACTCAGTCTCACAAGGGGATTCTTTATGAAAACTGATTTATTGAAAGAATAGTATGCAAATACGAAGAAAGCTGAGAATGAGCAAAAGCGCGCCAAATACAAACTAAAAACCCTCACTTCAAAACCAGCCCTGCCCTTCCTCCCTCCTAGCAACCACCCCCTCCCAGGTGTTAGCAACCGTTACCCACATCGGCCTGAGAAAGTAACCTTGAACAGAGTCACTAACCCAAACATACATCCCACAGTTGCAGTAAGAAGATTACAGCCTGGCACGGCTGGAAATTTCCAACCCGCAATCACGGGTTAGAAAAGTGACATGCAAAACGTTACGATGTATACAGAACATTGAAGCAATGAACATGACAACGGGAGGGAGATGAATGGAAAACTGCTTTCAATTGTCCTTTGGGCTCTTACCAGTACAAGGTGTTGCCATTTGGGTTGGCGGGGGCACCTGGGGTATTTATGCAATTGATCAATGAAGTGCTACATGACCATTTGTTCAAGGGGGTTCTAGTATATTTGGATGATGTTTTAATTTACACTGAAACGATGGAAGAACATGAGTGTTTGGTGAAACAGGTGCTCAGCAAACTGAGGAAGGCTGAGCTTTATGCTAAACTATCTAAATGTGAATTTCATAAGACTCAACTTGATTATTTGGGGTACAGAATTTCTGACAAGGGCATCGAAATGGACCCTGCAAAGATCCAAGCCATTCTAGAATGGGAGCGCCCGCGTACTCGCAGGCAGCTCCAAAGTTTCCTTGGATTTTCCAACTATTATTGGCAATTTATCCAGGGGTTCGCAGAAATTGCATTGCCTCTCACTGACTTATTGTGCACAAAGGGTCTGGGGGACACACACAAGGTAAAGAAACCGGGAGCGGTGCTCAAGTGGACACCTGAATGCCAGGTGGCTTTCGACAAGCTAAAAAGCCTGTTCATGGCTGAGCCTATCCTGCAACACCCTGATCCCATTAAACCATTTGTGGTTCAAGTGGATGCCTCTGATTTCTCCATTGGAGCGCTTTTGTTGCAAGCAGATGCTGCTGGCTGCCTAAAACCCTGTGCATATCTCTCCCGCAAATTTTCTGAGACAGAAAGGCGATGGCATGTCTGGGAAAAGGAGGCTTTTGCAGTCAAAGCAGCTTTGGAGGCATGGTGCCACCTTTTAGAGGGGGTCAAATGTCCTTTTGAAGTTTGGACGGACCATAAGAATTTAGAAGTGCTCAGCACACCACGTAAGCTCAGCCCCAAACAAATTCGGTGGGCTCAGTTTTTCAGCCGTTTTAATTTTAAGTTGAAGTTCATTCCGGGTAAGAAGAACTTCCTGGCTGATTCACTTTCCCGCCTGCCCCAGGATTCGACTTCAGTTTGCGAAAGGAGGTCCTACTCAGGTCTCATGATGACAAACTGGCTGGTCATTTTGGCTTTGTAAAAACCTTACACCTGGTGCGGCACCAATTTTGGTGGCCCACATTGAGGCATGATGTAAAAAACTATGTTGCCTCTTGTCCTGTCTGTGCCATGTCAAAACGGAAGGGGGGTAAACCGCAAGGGCTGCTGCAGCCGGTGGCCAGCCCCTCCCGTCCTTGGCCGGGCGAGGGGAGGGATTACGTTTGGAGCCGATGGTTTTTAGTTTGTATTTGGCGCACTTTTAGTCATTCTCAGCATTCTCTGTATTTGCATACTATCTTACCAATAAATCAGATTTCATTAAGTATCTGCTTGTGAGTCTGAGTATATCAGGATAGGCAATCATTACAGCTGCATTGGGTACCAGTCTGCTTCCAGGTCCAATTCAAGGTGTTGGTTATCATGTTTAAAGCCCTACATGGCATGGGGCCAGGTTACCTGAGGGACTGCCTCTTCCCCATTACATCAGCCCATCCCACCCGATCATGCAGAGAGGGCATGCTGCAAACCCCATCTCTAAGACAACTTCATTTGGCAGGGTCCAGGAAGCTGGCCTTCTCTGCAGTGGTGACCACCCTGTGGAACATGCTGCCCCCAGAGGTGAGATTGGCCCCATCAGTCCTGGCCTTTTGGAGGAGACTGAAGACCTGGTTCTGCTGCCTCACTTGGGAAGGAGAGGGGAATAGATCTACATGGGGATGGCTGCTATATACCACTCCTCCCACACTTGGACTGTTTTAGATTATTTTGCCACTTGGTCTTTTTTATTTTTTTACTCTTATTTATATTATTTATTGCTGTAATTTTATATTGTATATTTTATTCATTGTATTATTGTTGTTTTAATTGATTACTGTAAACCACCCAGAATACCCCAAAGGGAGGAGATGGGCAGGGACAAATTGGATGGATGGATGGATGGATGGATGGATGGATGGATGGATGGATGGATGGATAGATAGATAGATAGATAGAATGTTTGGATTTTAGAAGATTGCACACATGTACTTTACCATGCTAGGTTCAGCAGTTTCAGGTCTGTTCCAGTTTGCATATTGGCAGAGTCTAGATAGATCGAAGACAATTCAGCAATCTCTTCTTCCTCCAATGCATTCTTTATGCATCCCTTCTGACTATACATTATCCTTCAGAGCTGAAACAACTTGGCTCCATGTCTTGTCTTGATATCAACAGTATTAAATCAATGTTTAATTCCTAGTGTACATTTGTACTGTATACCACATCTTTAAAATAGAATATAATCAATCCAGGCTTCTCAGAGTCAAAATAAGAACATTAACATTAATCAAGATTTAATTATCTTGGTTTTCTACTGACTTGCAGTATTCTTGAGAAAACCTCTGCAACCAAGTGCCACACTTTTTTGCAGTGGGGGAGCTCTGGTAAGAGAAAGCGGGGTAACCATGTCATGGTGTCATGACTGGAGGAGCTGTCATGACACAGCCACAGTTATCTATTCATTAAGAAATATATATATATATATATATTGGTGGTTCTATTCTCTTTAAAAAAAATAAAATAGTTGTGTTGTCCAGTATACTGTATAGTTAATCATCTCTCTTATTCTTGATTTAAAAATCCATGCCACCAAAGCATCAGTTTTGCTTCTGAATTTCAGGGGCAATTTCAGTGGCACCCTTCTGTAAAACTCCAGGGGGCACAAAATAGAGCTAGACTACATGGACACTGTGGGCCACAGATTGCCAATAGATAAATTTGAGAGCCAGTTTGAAGCAATAGTTGACGTCCTGGACTACAGACTGGGAAATCATGAGTTTTAGTTCTCCATAGGCATAGAAGATACCTTGTACAACTCTAGAAGCTGCCTTCTCCAGCTCAAGGTGGTAAACATAATGTTTCCTCTTCCTATTTTCCCCACAACAACAAACTGTGAGCTGGGTTTGGTAAGAATTACTGGGCCATTCATTCTTAGCCAAACCTACCTCATGGGTTGCTGTTGAGGGAAAAATAGGAAGGGGAAACATTATGTTCACCACCTTGAGTTGTACAAAATAAAGATGGGATATAAATCTATATAAAAAAAAAACTGATTATGAACCATCATCAACAAGCTTACAAATTCCAAATGTTAAGAAAGAAAATTATTAGGACATCTAATTGCAGTGCTGTTTATGCTTATTATGCTGTTTTCTACAGCCTATGCTATTCCTAGAATTAAGTTGATAGTAGGTTGTGAGATAATAAATAGGACACACACAAAACTGCCAATTGATTGTACAAGTTTCCAACATCACTTTCAATTTTAGAATTTAGGATGCAAAATGGCTTAATTTCAAGAATGAATTATTAATATGCAGCTTTGACACTTTCATGGGAATCCAGAAGAATTGGATGCCATTTGTTTTGCAGTTGCCCTAACTGAACACACTGAAGTTTTTAATGCCTGCTTTTTTAGTCAAAATCCTCAAAGGAAAATAATATTACAGAGTATATGCTTTGCATGCCTAAAAGCCTGAGTTGTTTTGTTTTGCTATTCCCCTTATCAAACAAAGGGTCAGAAAATAGGCTTAGGAGAAACAATACTAATAGTGATATATAAATTGTTTCTAAGGTTACAGTTTTCTATACATGAGTATTTTCAAAATATCCATCTACCCATACATCCATCTATATTTCTGCTTACAAAAAGGCACAGCTAAGAAAAAATGGTAGAGTCTAATAACTAAGAATATAGAAGGAAAAAAACAAACAAACATCCAGATCATGACTGTCTACCATAGTGTGAGGATGAAATGAGCTACAATGAAGACAGCCTAACTAAGGAAAATGACAAAGTTCTACTTCTTAAAAAACAAAACAAACAAGAAGCAAACAAACCAGGATTTATTCTCCAATTTGTTTGGATGGGAAACTATCTAGAATCTCTTTCTTGGAAGTGTTTGGACACAAACAAATAACAAAACTCATGCTGATGTAAAATTACTAAGTTTCCAAAGTCAATTGAACCAAAATGAAGAATAAGTAATGAAGCTTTCTGAAGTTGCTTTTCTGTAGCTCCTCCTAAGGAATGTTCACTTGTTCCTGCTATGTTCAGTGTTGCTTGTTGCTTAGTATGGTTTAAACCTTAGTTCATACTACCTCAATTTGGTTGGAGTAAGCTCCAATCATTTCTGTGTGGGGGTCATCAGGATGTATTCAAACAGACTTGGAAAACACCAGGTTGTGGAAAGCTTATTCAGTTCTGATATAGATGACTTTGGCCCAAGCCCATTTTCTTTACATTCTGTGATACACAAAGGCTTTTTACTTTGACTTGGCAAACACCATTCACCTTTTGTCACTTAAAACTAAAAAAAAAAGTGTTCTAGCAAGTTTATGGAAAACATTTGCTTAGTATTAGTTTCTATGTGTAAAAAGGATGACTAATTGACAGACACAGCAAAAGAAAAATGCTCCAAAAGTAATTATTTCAAAACAACACTTGTGAAAAAAAGGTTCCATTGTAAGTCATATTTCAACACTTACAAAAGAGACTAATCTTAACATGTTATTTCTGAGATAACACAAATAAATCTCAATCATCCAGCATTTCACAACTTCCTAGAAGAAGTGGGTCCATGCTGGATGACAAGAGTTTTGAAAACAGATATGTTCAGGAGATCTAATTTAATGCAATATGTAAATTAAATTATTCTTTTTGCAAGCTAACCAAAATGGCTATTAAAAAAGACCAACTAGAAAAAATTGATAAGGCCATGTTCATCCAGACTTGAGCTGGATGAATGAATAGACTTGGTGTATGTGTGGGGAGAAAGAGGTGATTCCTCTCTCTTGGAGGTTTGCCCTACTTGATTTTAGGTTCTTCAACAGCCTTGACTCCATGAGCAGGGATGGAAATAGTGATGACAGTAAGAGAATCTTGTCTGGGAACTCTGGGTAAAGTGGAGTGTGAATGCTTATGTGCAGAAACAATTTGGTGGTTCTGTTCCTATGTTAACTGCTATGCTGCACAAGATCCCGTCTCTGTCATGTTCACCGTTTCAATATGCTTGGTACATCGTAATGTTTCGCATGTCATTTGCCTGATACGTGTTTGATCTCGGGAGGGAGGAAGATTCCTCTTCGGGGAGTTGTTATCTGTTGGCTGCTGGGTTGGAATGTGTTTGGGTTATATATTGTGTTCAAGGTTGCTTTCCCAGGATGTGTGGAAAATGGTTACCAGCACCTGGGAGGGGGGTGGTTGCTATGGCCGGTAGAGGGGAGGGATTACGTTTGGAGCCGAGGGTTTTTAGTTTGTATTTGGCACACTTTTAGTCATTCTCAGCTTTCTCTGTATTTGCCCTAATTTCCCTAATAAATCAGATTTCATTTAAGTAACCTCTTGTGAGTCTGAGTGTTTGGGGTAGGCAACCATTACATAAAGCTGAGAATCCAAAACTTCAAATCCTGCTGGCCCCTATCCAGGAAAAGAAAGGTTCTTTTGATCCTGTGAGGGAGAGTGCTGGCGATGACTGATCCAAGTGTGCTACTCGTGGAGAGTGATGGGTCGAGCGAGGGAGAGCCCGACTCTACCATGATGCGACCCAACAGAGCCCCCCTGGGATAAATCTCAGCAATTTGGGAGGAGGCGAGTTCGGGGTCTGAAGGCGAAGCTGCGGGCATGAAAACTGCACCAGAGACCACGGTCATGACCCCGGGCGAACTGGTCACCTGGGACGACAGTCGTGGGGACTTCTCAGAGGCGAGGGGCTCATCCTGGAGGCAGAGATACCCACTGTCCTCAACAGTGGTACAGGTGCTGCCGGGGGGGGACTCCCCCACTCCAGACCAAATTTGGGTGCTAGAGTCGAAGATGGACTCCCTGGAGCTCATTCTGCAGAAAATGAGCATGGACCTGAGTTCGCTGAAAGAGGTGCAGGAGGGGTCAAGACAGTGGCATTCGACCCCTTCCTCTCAGACACAGTCTCCGGAATGGAGAAGGGGAGCTCGCCCGAGAGAGGGGGACCGGGCTCCCAGGGTGGAACTAGCGTTGCCGCTCGTCCCTGAGCGGAGACAGCCGGGAGCTGTCAAAGCAGCTGAACCGCCAGTGGGGGGGCGCGGCCTGCCGGGCGGAGGACTGAGGGACTTCTCTGTCAAGTTCGATGGAGACCCGACAAAACTCTCATTCTTCCTGACGAATGCCAAGGCATACATGGAAGAGTGGGGGTTGCTCTTTCGCTCGGAAAAAGCGAAAATCATCACCATTGCCACCAAGCTTAAGGGGAGGGCAGCGGACTGGTATGTACAGATGTGCCAGTCGGAAGCCCCTGAACTGGAGAAATTTGATGAATTCCTCGGGGCCCTACAGCACCATTTTGAAGATCCACTAGCTAAGCAGTGGGCAAAGCGTGCCTTGAAAGAACTCAAGCAGGGATCGAGAACCGTGGCTGATTACGTGCTGGAGTTTAAAGCGCTAGCTGGGAAGGTGGAAGACTCATCGCAGGCAACTGTAATAGAGTTGTTCAAGGATGGTTTAAACACTGAAGTGCTGCGCTGGTCGCTGGGACGAGATGATCCTGACAGCTTGTACGGGTGGATCCAGCTCACTGGTAAGGTTGAGCATGCCCACGAGGTGTTCACACAGAGACGGGCGATGAAGTTGGGGCAGGATGGAAAACCCACCTGCCCTTCGGGCTCCTTTGGAAGATCCGGACAATATTCGTGGGAAGAGGAGAAGGAGTGTTGTTACACGAAGGGGCAGTGCCTGCGCTGCGGCAAAGAGGGGCACCGCACGGCGGCGTGCCCGAGGGTGAAGGGCGAGGACCAGCAGGGAAAGCTGACTGCGAAGTCCCCTTCTCTGCCAAGAAAAATGAAAGCAGCAGTGGCTGACAGTGAGCTGGAAAGTGTGCCGTTCTACAGGGACGAGGGTGAGCCTGAATTGCTGCAGCTGGCGGGAAACGCAGCCACCTGCTCTAAAGAGCGCCACAGGGCAGGTGGTAGAGGAGGGGCGTGAGCCTGTGTCGGTGAGTGGCAACTATTGCATTCTCACTGTGAAAGTAAAGTTGGGAACCCACTTGAAGATGATAGAAGTGTGGGCGATGATTGATTCTGGGTGCTCATGGTGCTTATTGCATCCCGACGTGGTGGCTGCCTTGGAGTTGCCCACCTTTCCATTGCAATGACCCATAGCTTTCACCCAATTGGATGGATCCATGGCGGGGGGCAAACCGGTCATGCATTTCACCGGTTTGGTAGCCTTGCAAATGGGTAGCCATCGGGAAGGGTTGTCATTTGTAGTAGCTCTGGTGGGGGGTCCTTTGGTGGTTTTGGGTGTCCCATGGTTGGTCCAGCAAAATCCTCAGATAAATTGGGTCTATCGAACTGTAACCTTTAGGGACGGATTTTATCAAGCACCGGAGGGGAATGAAGCCCCAGAGGAGGTGGTGGGGGTAGCGGCAGCTGCGACTCCGCAGTACCCAACCCCTCCTCTTGAGGGTCTACCAGAGGAATACCAGGCATTTGCTGATGTGTTTGGGGAAAAAGAAGCGGATCAACTTCCCCCCCATCGGAAAACTGACTGTGCCATTGAGCTGGTGCCTAACACCCAATTGCCTAAGCCAAAGATTTACTCAATGACTCAGAAGGAACTAACTTTGTTACAGGAGTTTGTGGACAAAAACTTGGCAAGAGGGTTCATTGAACCAGCTAGTTCACCAGTGGGGGCACCGGTTCTCTTCCACCCAAAGAAAGATGGGACATTAAGACTCTGTACCGATTTCTGTGGGCTCAATGCAGTCTCAATATCAAATAAATATCCTTTGCCTTTGATAAAAGATATGTTATCACATCTGGCTAAGGGGAAAATCTTCTCGAAACTGGATTTAAGGGAAGCCTATTACCGTGTGAGGATCCGGGAGGGGGATGAATGGAAAATGGCATTCAATTGCCTGTTGGGAGCTTTTCAATATAAGGTTTTGCCGTTTGGTTTGGCTGGGGCACCTGGGGTGTTTATGCAATTGATCAATGAAGTATTACATGAACATCTGTTTAAAGGGGTATTGGTCTACTTGGATGATGTATTGATTTATACTGAAACTCTGGGAGAACATGTACAGTTGGTTAAGCAGGAGCTTCGCAAGCTCAGGAAAGCTGAGTTGTATGCCAAACTGTCCAAATGTGCATTCCATGAAACACAAATTGATTATCTGGGGTACAGGATCTCAGATAAAGGCATAGAGATGGATCCTGCTAAAATTCAGGCCATCCTAGAATGGGAGAGACCCCGCACCTGCAGGCAACTTCAAAGTTTCCTGGGGTTCAGCAATTACTACCGGTTGTTCATAAAGGGGTTCGCAGAAATAACTTTGCCCCTGACAGATTTGCTTCAGACGAAGGGGGTGGGAGAAACCCGCCGGGTAAAAAACCCAGGCGCCCTGCTTAGATGGACTCCGGCTTGTCAGGCAGCGTTCGATAAGCTGAAGGAGTCTTTTACACAGGAGCCTATTTTACAACACCCTGACCCCTCCAAGCCTTTTGTTCTTCAAGTGGATGCCTCTGATTATTCTATTGGAGCCCTGTTGTTGCAAGCAGATGGGGCAGGTTGTTTAAAGCCATGTGCCTACCTGTCCCGCAAATTCTCTGAGACGGAGAGACATTGGCATGTGTGGGAAAAGGAGGCTTTCGCAGTCAAAGCGGCTTTGGACTCTTGGCGCCTGTCATGCGCTGCCTGCCTCTGAATAATGCTCAGACACTGGTTCAATGGATCAGGCTCTGGGTTATTCACAGCGCAGTTACAGCGTCGGAAGAAAAAAGCTGAGAGTGACAGGAGCGTGCCGGTGCGGGGTTTAAATACCCCGTGCCGGTCAGCACCCCCTCACCCGCGGTCACGTCACCCCCCTTTGTCCAATACGTTGCCTTGCCGGTGGGTGAGGGGTTGTGAGGCCCCTCTGGCGTCCCAGGATCGCCCATCATCGGGTTTTCTATTCATCCGGTGATTGCTGTCAGCTGGGCGATCCCCGTTGTATTGGCGCTGATGGCTCGGGTGTGCTCCGTGATCCGTTTAGTTATTGTTTGTTGGCCGTTAGTCGTTGTGAGTTGATGGCTACTTATCTTGAGCCCCTTCTCCTGTTCCTTGCTATTGTCATGTGTGCCATTGCGCTGATGACTTCAGCTCAACGGCACTCATGACATACTGCCCCCTTTCCGAATAGTGCTCCACCCCGGTTTTCTGTTTTTTTTTTTTTTTTTTTTTTTTCAAAATTCCCGCCGGAGTAGTTGTCGCCCCTCCCTTTGCTCCTCCCTCTACCACGTGCCTTCCCAGGGTGTGTCCATGGTGCGCATGCCCGGGTCACGTCCTGGCGTGCGCATGCTCCAGCCACACCCTGTTTGTTTGGCTCAGTTCGGCGAGGAGAGAGGCGTGGCTGGTCGGGTGCTTATCAGCTCCAGGTAGGGCCCTTCTTTTTTTTATTTAAAGTGCGTCGCCTTTGTTATATCTCCTGGGCATTGCCCCCAGGTTGCCCTGTTGACTTGCTTGCCACTCCCCCGCGGCCGGGGGGCGGGGGGAGGGTGCTGGCGAACGCTTGTCATCGCCTCGTGGGCCCGGGGCAGGGGGAGTGAGTCCCAGGGGGGGAGGTCCACCCAAGTCGCGGGCTTGGGGGGGCCCTTTCCCTTGGGGCACGGGAGGCGGGGGGGCCCTGGGGGGGGGGTTTGCAGGGGACGGCTTGCTGACCTTGGTTGTGGCTTGTCGGGGTATGCCCGGTGAAATGCTCTGGTTAGGTCAGGCGCGTTAACGTTGTGCGCCGCCACCCATTCTGGGTGGGGGAAGTGTTTCCACCTGACCAGATAGTGTAGAGTTCCTCGTTGCTTGCGGGAGTCGAGTATGTCCCTTATCTCGAAGTGGTGTTGCCCGTCGATCATCACCGGTGAGGGCTGTGGCGTGCTTGGGTGCCATCGAGAGGTGGTTGCCGGTTTCAGGAGGCTGGTGTGGAACACCGGGTGGAGTCTCCGTAGGTTGTGTGGCAGGTCCAAGCGTATTGCTACCGGGTTCACTATTTGGGTGACTCGGAACGGCCCGATGTACTTAGGCCCCAGTTTTTTCGAGGGTTGGGTTGACTTTAGGAACTTGGTGGATAGGTAGGCCATATCCCCCGCTTGGAACGTCGGTTGTTGGCGCCGGTGCTTGTCGGCCTGCTCTTTGTAGGCTGCCTGTGCATCCTTCAGCGCCGCCGTGATTATTGGCCATGATTCCGCGATCTTCCGTCCCCAGTCGCTAGCGTCCACCTGGGGTTCCGGGGGTTGAGGTAGCTCCGGTATGGGGATGAAGTCGCGCCCCGAGACTACTTCGAACGGAGTTTTCCCCATGCTCGTGTGGACGGCGTTGTTGTATGCGACTTCGGCGAACAGGAGCAGTTCAGCCCAGTCGTCTTGGTGATAGTTAGTATATGAGCGTATGAATTGCTCTAAGGTGGCATTAAGAACCTCTGTGGCTCCGTCCGTCTGGGGGTTCCAGGCCGTAGATAGGGCCTGTTGGGTCCCTGTCAGCTTTAGGAAGGCCCGCCAGAATTTGGAGGTGAACTGTGTGCCCCTGTCGGTCACCACACGTGCGGGACATCCGTGTAGCCTGTACACGTGGATGAGGAAGAGTTTGGCTAGCTGTTGTGCGGATGGGACCGACGTGCAGGGGATGAAGTGGGCCTGCTTTGAGAAATAATCCTTCACCACCCAAATGGCCGTTTTCTTCTGGCTGGGTGGGAGGTCCACTATAAAATCCATAGAGATTTCCTCCCATGGGCGGGAGGGTTCTGCCACCCGTTGTAATAGCCCCGCGGGTTTGCCTGGTGCCCGTTTGGCCCTAGCGCACGTTGGGCAGGACGCTACGTATGCTTTTACGTCTCGCCTGAGCGCGGGCCACCAGAATTGACGCCGTGTTAGGTGTAGGGTCTTGATGAACCCAAAGTGTCCCGCTTGTTTGGCGTCGTGTGACCTATGCAAGATCGCCTGGCGTTGCGAGTCCGGGACGTAGATTCTGCCTTCCCCCCATGCTAGGTCCTGTGCCATCGTTACCTTGTCGGGGTTTGCCAGGAACCAGGGGTCGGTTTTGAGGGCGGCGGCGAGGTCCGTGCGCATTCCCCCTGGTAGTTGTGGTTGGCTTCTTCCGGTCGCAGGTTGTCCCGCCGTCGGCTGCGCCGTAGAGTCGAGCTGCCTCCGAGCGCCGCTTCGGGTGGTCACGGCCATCCCCAGTTGCGAGGCGGATAGGACCGTCCCAATGGTGTCTGGGGCAGGCTCTTCGTCTTGGGGCAGTCGGGAGAGGGCGTCGGCCAGGAAGTTCTTTTTGCCCGGCATGAACTTCAGCTGGAAATTAAAGCGGCTGAAGAATTGGGCCCATCGGACCTGTTTTGGGCTAAGGCGTCTGGGCGTTCGTAGGGCCTCGAGGTTCCGGTGGTCGGTCCAGACCTTGAATGGTTGGGTGGCTCCCTCGAGTAGGTGTCACCATGTCTCTAGCGCTGATTTTACCGCGAAGGCTTCTTTCTCCCAGACGTGCCATCGCCTTTCTGTCTCAGAGAACTTCCTTGACAGGTAGGCGCATGGTTTCAGGAGCCCCGTGGGGTCTTTCTGTAGCAGGATGGCCCCCAGGGAGAAGTCTGAGGTGTCGGCTTGGACCACGAACGGCCGTTCTGGGTCCGGGTGCGCGAGGATTGGCTCCGTAGTGAACAGCGCTTTCAGCTTGTTGAATGCGGTCTGGCACGTGGGAGTCCAATTCAGCACTGTGCCCGGGTTCTTGGCGCGTCAGGTGTCCCCCACCCCTTTGGTTTTGAGGAGGTCCGTTAGGGGGAGGGCTATCTCTGCGAACCCCCGGGCGAATGACCTGTAAAAATTCGCGAATCCGAGGAAGCTCTGTAGTTGGCGTCTGTTGCGGGGGCGCTCCCAGTTTAGCACCGCCTCGACTTTTGCGGGGTCCATTTCTATGCCGTCCCCGGAGATTCGGTACCCCAGGTAGTCTAGGCGCGCTTTGTGAAACTCACACTTTGTCGGCTTGGCATAGAGCTGCGCCCTTCTGAGCTTGTCGAGGACTTGCCTGACTAGGGTCACATGTTCCTCGTGCGTTTTTGTGTAAATAAGGACGTCGTCGATGTAGACCAGGACCCCTTTGAACAGATGTTCATGCAGTACCTCATTGATGAGCTGCATGAACACCCCAGGGGCCCCCGCGAGTCCGAAGGGCAGCACTTTGTACTGGAAGGCGCCTAGGGGGCAGTTGAACGCCGTCTTCCATTCGTCCCCCTCCCTGATTCGGATGCGATAGTACGCCTCGCGAAGGTCCAGTTTGGAAAAGACTTTGCCCGTGGACAGGTGGGCGAGCATGTCCTTCACCAGGTGTAAGGGGTATTTGTTGGACAGGGAGCCGCATTTAGGCCCCGGTAGTCGGTGCAGAGCCGTAGGGTGCCGTCTTTCTTCTCCCGGAATAAGACGGGGGCTCCGACCGGTGAGCATGCTGGCTCTATGAATCCCCTGTCTAGGTTTTTATCGATGAACTCCCGGAGGGTTGCCATCTCCTTCGGGGTCATCGAGTAGATCTTTGGTCTAGGTAAGGGGACGTCGGGCAGTAGGTCGATCCGGCAATCCGTCTTGCGGTGGGGGGGTAGTTGGTCAGCTTCTGCCTCTCCGAAGACCTCGGAGAAGTTGGCGTATTGTTCCGGTAGGTCTGCTGTGGTAGCGGCGTTGTCTTGTGTAGTCGCCTCCACTCGTCCTACAGTGGGGTTGGTTCTGCCCGCTGGAACTGGTGCTCGATACTCGCCATCGCCGAATGTGAAGGTGCGGGTCTCCCAGTTGATGCGCGGGTTGTTTGTCGCGAGCCATGGCATCCCCAGGACTGCAATGGGCCGTCCGATGTGAGTGACGACGAACGATGTGCGTTCGGTGTGAGTGCCCATTTGCAGGGTGACCGGCTCGGTTTGCAGCGTGGCTGGTTTCCCTCCCGCTGTAGAGCCGTCCAGCTGGTGGAATGCCAGCGGCGTGGGGAGGGGGAAGCAGCGGAGGTCGAGTTTGGCGACTAGGTCGGGGTGGATGAGGTTTTTTGAGCACCCCGAGTCCACTAGTGCCGCGGCCGTGGTGGCTCCGTTGCCGGCAGAGAGTTTGATTGCCGCCATTATTACGGGGCTTTCGTCGTTCCGTCAAGGTGGTCCGTGCTGCTGTCCCACCGCCTGCCTCGCAACGCGTTTCAGGGCAGGCGGGGAGCTTTTCCCGCCGGCTGGTCGGGGTCTACGTTATCCTCTTCCCCCCAGTAGGCGTCCCAGCCTTCCTCTGGTGTCACTGTGGCCACGGTCATTCGGCGGTGAGGGGGCGGCCCCAGGTTGGGTGGTTTGGGGCTAATTTTCGGGGTGGGTTTAGGCGCACTGGTCGGCGGTCGGTTGGCGAAGCAATCCACCGTCTTGTGCCCTAATTTGCCACACTTCCCGCAGGGCTCCCGATTGAATTTCTTTTTTGGGTATTTGGGGCCGGCAATCCCCACGTGTGGTGCGGGTACCTTTTTCCCGGCATAGTTTGTGTCTTCCGTGGTTGTCATGAGGAAGGTGCGGTGCACGTGTTCGGCTTTCCCCGCGAGGTGGATCCACCCGTGTAGCGTTTCTGGGTCGTCGCGTTAGAGGGCCCATTGGAGAACGTCGCGATTGAGCCCCCTTTTGAACATTTCCAGCAGGGTGGTCTCGGACCAGTCGCTGACCTTCCCCGCGAGGGCTTTGAACTCCAGGGCGTAGTCAGGGACCGTGCGTATGCCCTGTTTAAGTCTTTGGAGTGCGCTTTTCGCCCTTACTTTGGCTAGGGGGTCTTCGAAGTAGTTTTTCATCTCATTGATGAAGGCAGGGAAGGTGGCGAGGGCGGGGGAGCTGGACTCGTACAGTTGGACGTACCAGTCCGCCGCCCTGTCTTGTAGTTTGATCGCCACGGCGGCGATCTTGTCGGCTTCAGAGTCGTAGGAGTGTCCGTGCCTCCCCATGAACTCCCTGGCGTTCGTTACGAAGAACGAGAGTTTCGTGGGGTTCCCATCGAAGAAGATGGGGAAGTCCTTTGGGGCCCGGGCGTTTTGCGCAGCCCTACCTCTCGCTTCCCGGTCTGTGGTGTCGTCCGCCTGTGCCGTCTGCTGACCCTCCGCTGGCCCGTGGGGGTTCGGTGCTTCGCTCGGGGTGTGGGCCTGTGCGGGGACGTCGTTGGGTGGCGCGGGGGGCATAAGCGACTGGAGCATGGTCCGGAGTTCCGTCAGTTGGGCCCGCATGGCCGCGAGTTCAGCTCATGCCTCCTCGTCCACAGCCCGCGCCGCCACTGGGGCCGGTTCCGTTGGTGCGTCAGTGGGGGTGGGTTGCCGGTGGGGTTCATCCTCCCTCTGCCGCTGGTCCGCTTCCTCCGCCGTCTGCTGGGTGTCTCCATCGTCCTCCTCCGTGTTGACTGCCGTTGGGCTGTCGCTCCACGCCCGTTGCTGGGGTGCGATGTGGGGCGCGGGGTCCTCCGCTGGTTTCGGAAGGCATGTTGCTCCCTCCCGCGGTCGGGTTGCCTCCGTCGCCATCTCCCCTTGGGGTTGGAGCTGAGGCTCGGGTCGGGTGGGGTGGGCGTCCATGGCTCCGGGAGTCCGCGGTGCCTCTGGCCTTGGTCGGTCCTCCTCTGTCTCTTGCCTCGCGGCTCGCCCTCCTTGCCCGCGTCGCTCCGGCTTCATCTTGCTGGTCTTCTCGCCGTCTATTCCTCCCGCGGCTCGTTGTCGTCCGGTGGGGCTCGGTGAGGCTGAGTTTATGACTCTCAGCTTTATGTCATGCGCTGCCTGCCTCTGAATAATGCTCAGACACTGGTTCGATGGATCAGGCTCTGGGTTATTCACAGCGCAGTTACAGCATCGGAAGAAAAAAGCTGAGAGTGACAGGAGCGTGCCGGTGCGGGGTTTAAATACCCCACGCCGGTCAGCGCCCCCTCACTCGCGGTCACGTCACCCTCCTTTGTCCAATACGTTGCCTTGCCGGTGGGTGAGGGGTTGTGAGGCCCCTCTGGCGTCCCGGGATCGCCCATCATCGGGTTTTCTATTCATCCGGTGATTGCTGTCAGCTGGGCGATCCCCGTTGTATTGGCGCTGATGGCTCGGGTGTGCTCCGTGATCCGTTTAGTTATTGTTTGTTGGCCGTTAGTCGTTGTGAGTTGATGGCTACTTATCTTGAGCCCCTTCTCCTGTTTCCTTGCTATTGTCATGTGTGCCATTGCGCTGATGACTTCAGCTCAACGGCACTCATGACAGCGCCACTTGCTGGAAGGGGCTAATCATCCATTTGAGGTGTGGACTGACCATAAGAACTTGGAAGCCCTTAGTACCCCCCACAAGCTGAGCCCTAAACAAGTTCGCTGGGCTCAGTTCTTTAACCGGTTCAACTACAAACTGAAGTTTATCCCAGGGAAAAAGAACTTCTTAGCAGACGCGCTGTCCAGGCAAACCCAGGACTCCAGCTCAGCACCAGAGGTGGTCAGTACGCTGTGGACACAGCCACAACTGGGAATGCCGGATGTGACCCGCAGTCAAGCCCGTGCACAGCAGCCTGCCGGCAGTGATTCTGCCCCGCAGGGCACCTTGTCCATTTCATCTCAATTGCAACAAAAGTTTCTAAAGGAGCTAAAAACTGACACTTGGTTGCTAGCAAATAGAGACAGTGTTACTTTTCGCTTGGAACTCCAATTGTCTCTATGTCCCTGATGGCTTGCGAAAGGAGGTTTTACTCCGTTCGCACAATGATAAGGTTGCTGGACATTTTGGCTTCGTAAAAACTTTGCACCTGGTTCGCAGACAGTTTTGGTGGCCTGCGTTGCACAAGGATGTAAAGGATTATGTTGTGTCCTGTTCTGTTTGTGCTATGTCTAAACACAAGGTGGGGAAGCCTCAAGGCTTGTTGCAACCAGTGGCCAGTCCCGCTTGCCCCTGGGAGGAGGTTTCCATGGATTTCATAGTGGAGTTACCTCCCAGCCAACGAAAAATGGTTATTTGGGTAGTAAAAGACTATTTCTCCAAACAAGCTCATTTCATCCCATGCGTCTCCATTCCTTCGGCACGACACTTAGCCCACCTATTCCTGGTACACGTGTACAGGTTACATGGATGTCCCTCCCACTTAATCTCGGACAGGGGCACACAGTTCACCTCTCAGTTTTGGCAGGCATTTTTAAAACTTTTGGGCACTAAACAGGCATTGTCCACAGCATGGCATCCTGAGACTGACGGGGCCACAGAGGCACTAAATTCAACACTAGAGCAATATTTGTGTGCTTTCGTGAATTATCAACAAGACGACTGGGTTGACCTCCTTCCCTTTGCTGAGGTTGCCTACAACAACACCGTTCATCAAAGCACCGGTCAAACCCCTTTTCGCACCGTTCATGGCAGGGGTTTTGTCCCAATCCCTGACTTGCTGCAGCCACCTGTCCTGCCTGCTTCACCATCCGAATGGGCAACGCAGCTGGTGGACTCTTGGCCGGTCATCCAGCAGGCACTAGCGGACGCACAGTCTGCTTAGAAACAGCATGCTGATAAGAAGCATGCCCCTCACCCTCCATTTCAAGTGGGTGACATGGTGTACCTGTCTACCAAGTTCATCAAGTCCTCTCAACCATCGAAAAAATTAGCTCCTAAATTTGTGGGTCCATTTCCTATTGTGGCACAAATTAACCCAGTGACTTTTAAACTCGATTTGCCGCATAATCTGAAACGCTTACATCCTGTCTTTCATTGCAGTTTGCTCAAACCCCTTACTCGCTCTGACCGCAGGCATGATCAACCTCCGCCGCCTCCTCCCATCATGATTGATGGGCAACAACATTTTGAAGTAAAATAAATTCTTGACTCTCGCCGGCTTTGCAACACACTGCAGTACCTAGTTTGCTGGAAACTTTTCCCCCACCCAGAATGGGTGGCCGCTCACAATGTGGCTTCCCTTATTCTTGTTCGTCACTTCCATAATGTTTACCCCTCCAAACCAGGTCCTTAGCTATTTTTTGGGGGGGGGCAGTATGTCATGTTCACCGTTTCAATGTGCTTGGTACATCGTAATGTTTCGCATGTCATTTGCCTGATACGTGTTTGATCTCGGGAGGGAGGAAGATTCCTCTTCGGGGAGTTGTTATCTGTTGGCTGCTGGGCTGGAATGTGTTTGGGTTATATCTTGTGTTCAAGGTTGCTTTCCCAGGATGTGTGGAAAACGGTTACCAGCACCTGGGAGGGGGGTGGTTGCTATGGCCGGTAGAGGGGAGAGATTATGTTTGGAGCCGAGGGTTTTTAGTTTGTATTTGGCGCGCTTTTAGTCATTCTCAGCTTTCTCTGTATTTGCCCTAATTTCCCTAATAAATCAGATTTCATTTAAGTAACCTCTTGTGAGTCTGAGTGTTTGGGGTAGGCAACCATTACACTCTCGAGCTCCTAGACCTTGTCACTGGGCAGGTTTTAGAAATCCCTCAGCTCTTGATGCTGGATTACTTCGACCTTGATGTGTTCAGTGGTATACTAAGAAGGCTTAGGAGTTAATGGTTTATTCCAAATATTTGCCCACTCTCCTGGGTAGAGATGCACTTGATCTTGTCTTCACCTGCTGATGCATGATCTATCTGTGGAAGATGTTAGACTGACTCTTTTGTTCTGGTCAGATTACTTACTGGTCAAGAGACTTGTCACTGCCAATGGCCTCTGCAAGATGGATTGGCATATTCAGATGGGCTTTCCAGGGGTCTAGTGGAACTGAATTGATTTTCACAACAAACTGCCAGGCAGTTCCATTGAACATTGGGTGGATCCTGGAATCAGCAGGTAACAGAGCACTTGAAGTGATTGATCCCCAGAATCTCTCTCTGTTGGCAAATCCCAGAGAGCTCTTTGATTTAATTAGCACCTCTGGAAGATGATTTGGCAAAAGTGACACCTGAAATATCAGTGGAGGAAGACTGACAGTGAATCTGACTAAGCACAAATATGTACAAGCTTTCACTCTAACACTAAGAGCAGAGACATATTTGTACTTCTTTGCTCTAATTGTGTCAGCAAGTGGGTGGACTCAAAAAAATCCCCCCTCCCAATTCATCTCAGGCTGCTGTTGAGAATGCTTAGTTTTGTATTATTCTCTGCTAAGCTACAGGGGAAATTGTTGCCATTGCTTGGGTGAAGAAAAAAGGCAACTTTTCTCATTCATTGCTTTACCTAGTTAAATCTGGCTGTGGCCTTTTTTACTTAGTTCCCATCCAGGTCACATAAGAGTGTGCCTATATAAATGCACAGCTATGGAAGGTTGGAGTTTAGCATAATTCTGAGGAATTCCCCACCCCAAGGTAGACGGAGCAATACAGTGAACTCAGCCAGGAACCCAGTCAGAGAGGATTTCAAGAAAGTCATCCTTTTGGAGCTCCAAAGAAGACATTTCCACCTACTCCTCTTCCTGACTCATGCACATGTGTGCATTTCAGTGGCTGAGCTGTGAATTCCTAAACTGGGCAAGCCTGTTGCACCAGAGAACACAAAATATGAGCCTAGGTCTTTCCTAAGTGGGATGAGCTTCTTGGCATTCCCTTTTCTCTACTTCTTGGCATTCCCTTTTCTTCAGGCAGAGTAGCTTTCAGGAGGTTTAATGGAAGGGGAGATTCCTCTCTAAGCTTCAGGAAGGACAGCGATTCTGTTCAATAAGGAGCCCAGTTTTGTATCACAGGTTATTGCTTTGTCCTGGCTGTGGCTTCTTGGAGGAAAAAGAGGCTACACGTATTAAAGTAGTATGTGGTATATACGGTATATATGGTGTGTGTGTGTGTGTGTGTGTACATACACACACCCCAGATCACTGGGAGAACCTGCTTATATTCTGTGTGTTAGTCACAGCAAAACATGGTAGAGTTCTCATAGGGCTTCAGCTGTGCATACCTCCCCCCTCAACCTTAATATTAGCAAATTCCCTTATGACTACTCAGGCAGTTTGAGAATCTCTGCACTAGAGAAATATATATAATCAAAATCAGTATAAATCACTGTAGATCAGTAAGACTTATAGAGAGAACAAGCTTCTTTCTCTGAAGTTTACTGTGAAAGAAAATATTTATCAGTCTTTTAAATAGTACTGTGATGGAGTCGGATGGTTAATTAAGGGCCCCTGGTGATCTTGTCCAAATGGAGACACCCCAGTTTACAGATTGCTAAATAAAGGCTGAAACAGTTAAGTACTTAAGAACATTAACACAAGCACAGAAAAGTACAAAATACATCTGATTTCAGGCCAAGTATAATTCTACAATAAAGGCTAGAGATCAAATTACCCATTTTATTCTTACAATAATGGTAAGTAAAGAAGTATTTTTCTACCCTAATCATAAGTGGAATTGTTCTGAGTGGTACAAAAGCCGCATAGTCCACAACTGATATATATATATATATTTAATCCATTCAATCATGTACAGTTCTTGGAGACTGCCTGGACAAGTCTGTGCAGTTTTCTTGGCAAGGTTTTTTGGAAGTGATTTGGCATTGCCTTCTTTCTAGGGCTGAGAGAAAGTGACTGGCCCAAGGTCACCCAGCTGCTTCAAGGCAGGAATAGAATTCACAGAGTCCCGGTTTCTAGCCTGATGCCTTAACCACTACACCAAAGGGGTCTCTCACAACTAAGCGTCAGTCTCCATGGTAGATCAGACTTCAACACCAAAATTATGAATATTAAAATTACTTTTATTATAGGGTTACAGTAATAGAGTCTTGCAACTCTGAATGTGTCTCCCCATCTGAGACACTTTCTCAAATTCCATTCCTGCTTCGGTCTTAGATTTCTCTTATCTGACCATTGTCTTGGCTGCATCTCTTCCTCCTGTCCCTCAAAGTTATTCTCACAACCCATTGCACTACGCTCTTTAATGGTCCAGTTAGTTTCTATCTTTGAATATGATATGATGACCAAATGCTATTGAAAAGCCAGCTCTTGATGAATTATAATACTGAAATGTAAGAATGTACATAAGCAAAGTTAAGGAAAGGCTTCAGTTTCTCTGATCTTGGCTTTGTTCCTAAGGTGGCAAATGGCATGCTACTATGAAGAGTGGTCCCTGTTGCTTATAAGAAAACATCCATATGCCTTACTCCTCAAGAAATTAGCCTTGGGAAGAGATAATAATACTTAAAATTATAACTAAAAGTTAATGTTTGCTAACAGCATCTACCTGCTGGGAACTCTACTTTTTAAGTGAAATGTTTGTTCCATATAAAATAAAACTGAAACATATCCCTGAACAACGGACGTATGATTTCCTTAGTATCACTGAGAAACATTATAATATACTCACACAGCAGGGTTAAGGACTCCAGATTTTTTTTTTTTTTTATCATACACTCTTTGTGTTCCACAAAATTTGAGCCCCAGATCAAATTAAAGACTGGAGGGCAACAGTTATACCTTTATCAGAACAGATTATGTTTAAGAAACTTGCACTGACAGAAAACCCCTCAGACAACTTGTGACTTTTGCTGAATAAAAGAATCCTGTCCTATTTTGCTGGCACCTTATTTATTAAATATCCAAAGTGAAGTGTGAAGGCAAGTAGATCTTCCACATCCTTTTTTTCCTCTTTTTTTGTAAATCAGGGGAATCTAACGTGTGTATGTGTGTGTGTGTGTGTGTACACACACACACACACATACAACACACACACCTCACACAAGGCCACACAAGGATACTTTACGTCGGCAGAATAACAGGAAGTGAGTTACATAAAATATAACCCTTATTCTATTTCTTGTCAGAGTAGCTGTCCTAACAGTCAGGAACCATGCTCAGATGAGGAATAGGTATTCAGTGTTTTATTACTGCTACATTAGACAGAAAATCCTAGCAAAGTGAAGAAGTGTGGGAAAACCCAAACAGATAAACCCCAAATGTCAAGGCGGGTCTGTTCTGTGTCTCTTTGAAAGGCTGTTCAACTCCTCACTACTATGCATGTGTTTCCCCCCCTGGACAGGGGCACCCTCCTGCTCACCATCAGTGCTCGTGACATCACACTCCCCTCCATATTTACATTCCATTTCAGCTCTCTCCTCTCTAGAGTTCCTCCCTCCCTCCAAAGTCTCATGATAGTCCATCTCCCCCTCCAAGCTCCCATGGGAACTGGGCAACGATGGAAATTCTTCAAAGTGAAACTCCTCCAAGGACGAATCAGTACTGCTCTCCAGGTCTTATAACACTTCTGGCCAAGGTGGCTGCTGCTGGAAAATAGCTAAATAGTTAGAAGATTCTTCCCCCCTCCCCCCTGGGAAATGTAAGCCCGAGGTGGAGGGCTGAGGCTCCCCCTCCTCCTCTTGCTCTGGCCTCAGAGCCTCTGGCAGGAGTGGAGGTTGCCAACTTATAAACTCCTCTGCTTGGGATTCCTCTGCTTGCTCAGTCAAGTGAGGAATCTCTGGTAGAGTATGAGGCTTGGGTTTGTGAGGGAAAAGCTGATGGAATCGATGAACCAGTGCTGGTGCATGAACATGCCTGGCATTTTCCCATGTGCACTCTTCCTCAGGGTACCTTTTCCAGTGTATTAAATATTGGTTGCCCTTTCCCCTCCTCCTAGAGTCCAGAATTTCCTCCACTTTGTATTCCTCCTCCCCATCCACAATTACTGGAGGGGGGGGGGCATTTGTGATCGTAAAGCACTTGGGGGAGGGTCTTTGGCTAGCAAGGCTCTGTGAAACACTGGATGGACTTTCATGGATGCTGGTAACTGTAAACGATAAGCCACTGGATTTATCTGCTGTACCACAGTGAAAGGGCCCACAAATATAGAGTCCAACTTCTTGGAAGGCCTGGTAGAGGTCAAAAACTTGGTAGAGAGCCACACTTTGTCTCATACCACAATTGCTGGCCCCTCTTGTCTGTGAGTATCTGCAGCTCTCTTGTAAGCACTCTTTGCCCTGTTCAGCTGCTCCTTTAACAACTCCTGTGAGGCTTGTTGCTCTTTAAGAAAATCAGCTGCGGCTGAAACAGTTCCCTGCTGGGAGGAGGTGGGCAACACCCAAGGGTTAACCCTGTACAGTGCTTGGAAAGGAGACATCTTGGTAGAGGATTGCACAGAGTTGTTATAAGTAAATTCTGCCATGGGGAGAAGGGCAGGCCAATTGTCTTGCTGATAAGTGGTGTAACACCTGAGATACTGCTGTAACCATTGGTTAATTTTCACAGCTTGCCCATTACTAGCAGGATGATGTGATGATGATAGGTGGATCTGGACCCCTAATGACTGGAAAAGGGCCCTCCAGAACCTGGAAGTGAACTGAGGGCCTCTGTCACTCACCAAGTGATTTACCATGCCTCTATACCTAAAAATATGGTCCATAAACAACTGTGCTGTGGCTTGTGCAGATGGGAGGCCCTTGCAAGGAATAAAATGTGCCATTTTAGTGAAAAGGTCCACCACCACTAGTATGGAAGTCAGCCCCAGGACCGGGGGTAAATCAGTGATGGAATCCATGGAGATTGTATCCCAAGGCCTACTGGGGGTGGGTAGGGTTTGCAAGAGTCCTGTGGGCTTCCTGGGGAGAGGCTTGGCTCATCTACAGGTATGACAAGAAGCAACGTAACCTTTATGTCTGCAGTCATCTTAGGCCACCAGTAGTCTCTCAGAGCTCTATGGAGAGTTTTGAAAACACCTCCGTGGCCTGCTGTTTGGTGGTCATGGCAAAGTCTCAGTACTTCTTCCCTCAATGAAGGGGGAATATATAATCGCCCACTATGCCAGAGGATTCCTGCCTCCACATTGAATGGTGAGGCAGTGTCTTGCGGGTCCCTCTGGAGGTCATCCATCCTGGCCCTGGCATACGGGTCCTGTTGTTGCTGAGCTCTGACTCTTGTAAATAGGTCCTCTGCTTGTCTGCCTGCTGCTAAAATCTCTGTCTGGTTCCCCCTCATAGACTGATCAAAGTTGTGAGGTTGTAATATAGTAGCCTGGACCTCCTGGTGAGTAGCGTGGGTTGCCTGAATGGATCGAGACAAGGCATCTGCCAAATGGTTCTGCGCCCCGGGAACATAAGAAATAACAAAATTGAAACGGGAGAAAAACTGGCTCCATCTGATTTGGCGTGGGGTGGGGGATCTGGTGTTTTGTAGAAGCTGTAAATTCTTGTGATCAGTGAAAACTTTCACAGGAAAGGTTGCACCTTCTAGCCAGTGCCTCCACTCTTGAAATGCTGCAATAATTGCCAGCAACTCCTTGTTAAAAACTTCATAGTTTCTCTCTGCCGCTGAGAGCGTGCAAGAGAAAAAGGCACAAGGAAGCAATGTGTTCCCTTCTTTGTCAGTATATTGCAATAAAACAGCAGCAATACCAAGATCTGAAGCATCTGAATGCATTATGAATTGCTTTGTGGGATCAGGATGCTTTAAAAGCAGCTGGGATGCAAAGAATTGCTTAAATCCTTGGAAGGCTGCTTGCTCTCTCTCCCCCCAAATGAATTTTGATCCTTTCTTCAAAAACTGTGTGAGGGGTTTTGCCCTGTCACTAAATTTAATTATAAATTTCCAATGAAAATTGGAGTATCCTGGAATTTTTGTACATCTTTCACATTTCGGGGGGGTTGCCAAGAGAGAATTGCCTGGAACTTTGAAGTATCCATGGATATGCCTTCTGTTGATATTCTATAGCCCAGGAAATGTAATTCAGTTAAATTGAAGGCACACTTCTCTAGCTTGGCAAACAGCTTGTTCTCTCTCAGTGTTTGTAAGACATTACGTACATGGGTTACATGAGTTGTAGCATCCTCAGATAATATTAATATGTCATCTAGATGACCAGATACTTATCTAGTAAATCAGAGAAAATTTGATTCATAAATTGGGAATATGTGGCTCCTGCATTAGTCAAGCCAAAGGGCAAAACAAGGTACTCAAATTTACCAAACATGGTATCGAAGGCAGTCAGATATTCGTGCCCCTCTTTCATCTGGATCAGATTGTACACATTCCTGAGGTCCAACCTAGTAAAAATGTGTGCTTTCTGTAAGCGATCCAGCAGATCAGAGATTAGAGGCAACGGGTAAGTTTCTTTTTTTGTTAGTTTATTTAAAAAACTGAAATCGTGGACCACTCTCATGGGTGCCTCCTGGTTTGCAGGTGCCAATGGGTCAGGCTTCTTTGGTACGAAGAAGGTAGGAGCAGATGCTGGGTAAGTAGATGGTTGGATGAAACCCTTTTGGAGATTAGAATCCAAGTAATCTTTTAAGGTGGCTAGTTCCTTGGGGGACATGGGATATTGTTTCCTTGCTGGAATCTTGGCTCCTGGTATCAACTCAATGGTGCAATCACAGTCCCTATGGGGGGGGGGGTACTGCTGTGGCCTCTTGTTTGCTGAAAATGTCTGTGAAATCTGCATACTTGGCTGGCAACTGGACCCCCCCTGCTTCAGTGACTGCATTGTTTGCTGGAGAGAGAAGAGCAGTTAAAATCTTGTGGTGCTGGCATTCTTTAGCTGGGAAGGAGATTGCTCCCATAGTCCAGTCCAACGATGGGCTGTGGATCTTCAGCCAAGGTGTGCCCAGGACTATAGGCACATTAAGTGATGTAGTAACATAAAGTTGGATCCACTCAGTGTGGTTTCCCGTTGTTAGTTGCAAAGGTTCTGTGAAACTTCTAATCAGCCCTGCCATTGACGGCCAAGACCTTGGCCGTCAATGGTCTCAACTCCTATGGGACGTTGCAATTCCATGGTTGGGATGTTCAGGTCTTGTACAGTCTGTACATCATTAAAATTGGTGGAAGCTCCGGAATCCACGAGGGCCTCTAGCTTGACCTGGTGCTCTGGGTTTACATGCATTATGACTGGTAAGTAGTAAAATGATTGCCTGGAATCCTCAGAATCAGCCCTTCTTGATTGATTGATGGTCTCCCTGCTGAGCTCTGTGGAGGGAGACTGTCGAAGTTTCCCTGGTTGGAAGTCGAGGTGGAGGTGGCTCTTGGTTCTGCTGCTTGCCCTGGGGCTCTTACAGAATTTGCTTGGCTTCTCACTGGGCAAGCTCTCACCATATGCCCCGGGACTCCCCAGTAGAAACAGAGGGCTCTCTCTCTCCTTCTCTGTCTCTCAGCCTCAGAAGTAAGCCTTCTGCTCACCCCAATCTGCATCGGCTCCTCTGGTCCTGAATAGAGAGATGCTGCAGAGAGAGCTGGAAATCCTGGAAGTGCTCTGAAGCCCCTGCCTCTCCCTAGCTGCATTTGTCTGAGCTCTTCTAGCCTGGTGTCTATGACCACAGACAGCTGATATAAACCTTCTAAGGTAGCTGGTGTTCCCTGGTGCACTAATTCATTTTTAATTTCCTCATCCAGCCCCTGTTTGAATTGGTCTTTCAAGGCACTCTCATTCCAGTCCAGATCTCCTGCTAACAGCTTGAAATCAGCAATGTAAATTCCCACCCTCTTGTTGCCTTGCTTGAGCTTCCAAATTTCCCGGCTGGCAGTGACTTCTCTGATCGGGTCGTCAAACTGTGCTCGGAACCCTGCCAGAAAATTCTGGTAGTCGTTGAGAATTGGGTTGTTGTTCTCCACCATGGGAATAGCCCATTTGGCTGCTGGGCCCTTTAGCAGACTTAAAATGAAGGTGACTCTGGTTCAGTCTGTTGGGAACTCTGCTGGTCTGCTGCTGAAAAACATTGTGCACTGTGTGAGAAAGTTTCTCAACTGTCCTGCTCCTCCTCCAAACTTCTCTGGTAAACTGCCCTGGGATCTCAAGACTACTGGCGGAGCTGCTGCTGCTGCTGGCACCGGTTGTGGGTTAATCAGAGCTGGTTGTTGTAATTGCTGTAACATGGCTGCTTGTAATATGTTGATCTGGAGATCTACTTGTTGGTGGTGTTGTTGCAAGGTTGCTGACAGTTGTTGGATGGCTTGCCAAATTTCCTGTTTTTCCAAAGACATTTTCCCAAATGTCTCTCTCTCTCTCTTTTTGTTTTGTTTTATTCCTCCCTCTTTCAGTGGGAGTAGGAGTTTGTTAGGATTGATGTCCTAACAGTCAGGAACCATGCTGAGACAAGGGATAGGTCTCTAGTGTTTTATTACTGCTACATTAGACAGAAAACCCTAACAAACTTAAGAAGCATGGGAAAACCTAGACAGATAACCCCCAAAAGTCAAGGCGGGTCTGTTCTGTGTCTCTTTGAATGGCTGCTCAACTCCTCACTACTATGCATGCATTTTCCCCCTGCATAGGGGCCCCCTCCCACTCACCATCAGTGCTCATGACAGTAGCCAGGGATACCCAAATAAATATTTTACCATACCTTTCTATTATTGCTAAACAACTCTGTAGCACACATCCATTCACTTATTCCTGCACTGCCTTTTGTCCTTTAAACTCTCATAACATCCCTTACTTTCATTGATCATACTGCTCAAATATCAAATGACTGTGGTTTCGCTATTATACTGCCTATCTACAAAAACAGCACCCAAGATTTGCCTGCCAACTGTCAGCTTCTAAAGCAGAATAAGTAATTTTATATACAACTTGTACATAATAAACTGCATCAATTCTAAGCATAGAATTTTAAAAAGCATCTATTTTTCATCATGCCTTTATAACTCAACACCTGACCAAAAATACTCATCTGAGCCAGGTTTTGCATTATAAACTGCATTTATTGACTTGAGGTCTGTGTTTGGTCTCATGTCCATAAGAAGGCTGTAAGGTAAACTACTTTATATATACTTTATGTTTTAGACACACATACATACTCCTGCCTGCCTGCCTGCCTGCCTGCCTGCCTGCCTGCCTGCCTGCCTGCCTGCCTGCCTGCCTGCCTGCCTTCCTTCCTTCCTCCCTCCCTTCCTCCCTTCCCTTCCCTTCCCTTCCCTTCCCTTCCCTTCCCTTCCCTTCCCTTCCCTTCCCTCCTATTCAAAGAAGACATGCTGTTGTGCAGTTCATTTGTGGACATGGAGGTGGCTCTGTAGTCCCAGCCTGGAAATGCAGGGTCTAGCACAATGGGGACACTAGCAGTCAATTGTTGTAATAACTGTGGGTGTTATTCTGTGATGCCTCTCACATTTTTCTATCAGTTTTTGGTGACACCTGTCTTCAAACCTGATGGAAGCTCATAGGGCAGGGCTCACCAGTGGTTTCTGTCAGCAGCCACAGCTTCTAGTTCTCTTGGCTTGATGTCACAGTGGCATAAAGTTTCCTTCACAGTGTCTTTGTAGCACTTGTGTGGATGGCCTTGAGGTTTCTTCCTTTTCTCCAGTACACCATAGAGCAACTGGCAAGTCATATGGTGGTCATCCACTCTGATGACATGTCCCACCTACCACATCTAGGATCTGATAATCAGGGACTCAATTCTGTTGGACTTCACATGATCCAAGAACTCCAGGTTAGAGACACGGTCTTGCCAATGAATGCCAAGGATGGAGCAGACAGCACACATGTGAAATTTCTACAATTGCTTGATGTGTTGTTGGTATAGAGTCCAGGTCTCACATTTATATAGGAGAGACGGGATAACCACAGCTCTGTAGATGTTCAAGTTTATGGAAAGACATATGTTGTGTTGATTAAGCACTCTAGTACACAGCTGCCCTAGAGTCTGGCTGGCCTTGCTAAAAGAGAGTAAACTTATATACACTAAATAAATAGATTGCTACTTCTGCTGTTGTACAAACTTCATGAGTACTCAAGAATAAAGGGTGGTGGAAGTATGCAGGGAGACTATACCAAAGAAATTCCAACTTGACGAGAAATAAGACAGGTATGATGTTCAACTTGTACATCGACCCTATTGTAGCCAAAATAAATATTTTGGAACATCATGTCCCAAATCTAGCCAACAGGCATTTTGCAACCTTACTGTATGCAGATGATATAGTGGTTTAAATATTTAATCTAAATATCTGGGTATGTTTTTTTTATAGATCTACCAAATGCAGCTCACACCAAACTATGTAGTTCAAAAGCACAAAAATCAGTGACAGGAATACAAAGTGAATTTGTTCCATTTTGCTAGAGGGCTACCACATATTGCACCAGCTTTAAACCTTTATCTGATTCAGGTAAATATGAAACATTTGTTTGGTTCTCACTTGGGACTATAACAGCTCTTTTGTCCTCTAGACAAAGTTAGGAAGAGTTTAGTACACATTCTTTAAGACTACAGTATATTTTTAGTGACCCAATGTGTACCTAATGTGGTAATAAGGAAAGATGAATGTTCAACTAAAGCAGAAACAAGCATTAGGATCTGTATTATTGCCCGCTAGTTAATGTTACTCATTTTGGTCTTTCTAGTTTTGTACTGTTTTCCTTTTTCCAGAAGTTCTAGGCTTCTTGCTCATTGTGGACAATTTTGAATCAATGTGTAAAAGGTTTTGTTTTTGTTGTTTATTTGTTCAGTCGCTTCCGACTCTTCGTGACTTCATGGACCAGCCCACACCAGAGCTTCCTTCGGTTGTCGCCACCCCCATCTTCCCCAGGGACGAGTCCGTCACCTCTAGAATATCATCTATCCATCTTGCCCTTGGTCTGCCCCTCTTCCTTTTGCCCTCCACTCTCCCTAGCATCAGCATCTTCTCCAGGGTGTCCTGTCTTCTCATTATGTGGCCAAAGTATTTCAGTTTTGCCTTTAATATCATTCCCTCAAGTGAGCAGTCTGGCTTTATTTCCTGGAGGATGGACTGGTTTGATCTTCTGGCAGTCCAAGGCACTCTCAGAATTTTCCTCCAACAGGATCTATCTTCCTTCGCTGAGCCTTCCTTATGGTCCAGCTCTCGCAGCCATATGTTACTATGGGGAACACCATTGCTTTAACTATGTGGACCTTTGCTGTCAGTGTGATGTCTCTGCTCTTAACTATTTTATCGAGATTTGTCATTGCTCTTCTCCCAGAAATTAAGCGTCTTCTGATTTCCTGACTGCAGTCAGCATCTGCAGTAATCTTTGCACCTAGAAATACAAAGTCTTTCACTGCTTCTACATTTTCTCCCTCTATTTGCCAGTTATCAATCAAGCTGGTTGCCATAATCTTGGTTTTTTTCAGGTTTAGCTGCAAGCCAGCTTTTGCACTTTCTTCTTTCACCTTCATCATAAGGCTCCTCAGTTCCTCTTCGCTTTCAGCCATCAAAGTGGTATCATCTGCATATCTGAGATTGTTAATGTTTCTTCCAGCGATTTTAACTCCAGCCTTGGATTCCTCAAGCCCAGCATGTCACATGATGTGTTCTGCATACAAGCTGAATAGGTAGGGTATCCTGGCAAAACCAGCAATTCTATGGGTTTTCAATATTTACTTTCATGTGCTCTTACTACATTGTGTAAGATACAACTGAACTTTAACTCCATTTTAGCACAATGTGTTTCATAGTTCAACTTCATTAAATTAACAAATGCATGATATACTTCCTTATGTACATATGACTTTTCAATGGACATTTTCCCAGCAGATATTCACCAAACATTTTAATTTATACATGGGTATCCAAAAGGCCCAATCACTTTTTCTGGACTTTCTCATCTGATCCCACCCATCTATTCATGTAATTCATGTAACAGCACAATCACAATATTTACATATATCATAAAATCCCGCATTGCATTCATTCAAACTGCTGCACAACTTTTTGTTTGTTTGTTTGTTTCTTCCATTCACTGAATGTTTGTTTCTTCCATTAATTGAAAAATAATATGCAATTATCACCAACCTATTGGTTTCTACTTTTACACACCATAAAAATGCTTTTCATTCAGAATTTAACCTACACTTTCATTTCCGTGTATTTATTTATCATATATATTACACAAAATCAGATTATCTTCAATCAGAATTATCAATTACATTCTGCCTTCCCCCCCCTAATTTCACAACACATTAAGTACCATTTTATTCATTAAATCCTGCTCTTTTTTTCATTCCAAGTTACAATCTTCCATATACCAATGTTGGCTTATAGATATTGACTTCCATCACTGTCATAACTCTGCCAAACCATTTAAACTGGACAGACATGGTTTGCTGGTTCTCCCCCAGATGACAGCACTTTAAGTCTTCTAAGGGTTTTGAATGGGTGCATTTTATTCCTTTGATGGAGGCACTGGGTTTTAACTTATTCTAATGCCATACTATAATATATAATATACATTATATGTATACTGTATACTGTATACTGTATACTGTATACTGTATACTATAGTATAGTATAGTATAGTATAGTATAGTATAGTATAGTAAAGTATATAAAGCCTTGGACTGCAAGAAGATCAAACCAGTCCATCCTCCAGGAAATAAAGCCAGACTGCTCACTTGAGGGAATGGTATTAAAGGCAAAACTGAAATACTTTGCCACATAATGAGAAGACAGGACACCCTGGAGGAGCTGATGCTAGGGAGAGTGGAGGGCAAAAGGAAGAGGGGCTGACCAAGGACAAGGTGGATGGATGACATTCTAGAGGTGACAGATTCAACCTTGGGGGAGCTGGGGGTGGCAACAACTGAAGGAAGCTATGGTGTGGGCTGATCCGTGAAGTCACAAAGAGTTGGAAGCAACTGAACGAATAAACAACAAAAATGCCATACTTGGGAATCTCAGCTGGTAATTTGTATCACTGTTGACTTCATCCGTAAACATTATCATCCATATAATTGTGGAACTATTTTCCCTCATCACCCATCATAACTTCTGTAATCCCCCCATGGAAAGGGCAAGAACAAACTGTCCAGTCCCAGAGGACACTTGTATATGTTCTCCTTATCTTCTAAACTAAACCAGAAGCTTCTTCCTTACTGAGTTTGGCCACAGCTGTGGAAAGCAGTAAGAGAGGGGGATATTTTGTTCTCTCCTGGATTCCGGTTTTCCCAAATAACTTTTATGCCTCAACATTAGGGCTACTCAAATATTTACATATCATTTCAGATTGGTGACTTCTGGATCTATTGGTTAAAAACTCTCATAATTCATACTAATGGCAAATGATGGCTGGCCAGGCACTACCAGAGTAGTAGCCCCATACATACTGAGGGCCACTAGCTTGGGGACAATATTTCAAAGACAGACACAACCTTCTCCTGGGAATGGGAAAAGCAAATTCAGGAAAATGAGAGAGGATGGCAGTGAGAATTCTTTCTTATGTTTCCCCCCAACACACCCACATCTGCTGACATTCCACTCCTTTTCCTCTTTTCTTCTTCAGCTGATGGATGTTTTTAATGCACTACAATAAAGTACTTGTAATCTGTCTCACATGTAACCTGCATTTCCATAACCAACCTGTATTCCTCTTCCTCCCCCCACCCTCCATTTGCCCCTAATTTAAATCTTACACTGGCCTAGCCACTCTATGCATCTGACGAAGTGAGCTGCAGTTTAGAAAAGCTTATAATTTCTAATAAAATTTGTTAATTGGAAAATGTGTTACTAGACTGCTGATTTGTTGCCAATGAATGTAACCTCAGTTCATAGGCAGTGAGTCTATAGTCCAAAGGAAGGCAATATTTGAGGAGCTGGAACTTTTTCAGGGCCATATAGGAAACCATCTAATGATGACACCAGAAGGACTGTGACTGACATTTCTGAACTGGTTTTGTTTATTTGTTTCTGGGGTTTCAGATGCAACCCAGTGTTCCATTCCCACACTTAATTTCAACTTTCCCCAAGTAGTCCCCACTCAAAAAAAAAAAGGTCAAAATAACTCTGGAAAATGGTGGATTAGGAATGTTTTGGGGGGGTTCAGATATGAGTAAATGAGTCAATTTGGAAAAAAAAATGCTCCTTAGATTTGATTTTGTTGATAATTTTCAATAGCACTATCTCTGAAAGAGGCAGGGGAATGCCCAAGTATACTGTATATGTCCTGTGGGCCAAGATTTGTCTACCTCTACTTTATTCAGTTACTCATCAAACTAGTTATATAAATAGCACTACAATCTTGAATTAAAGGTGGCAGAATTAGAAGACTGGATTAAAAGACCATACTGGCCTAATTTCAGTGTATTAATATGCAGTATATTAGATAGACCCTCTTGCTACAAAAAAGAGATAGAGACAATGACTGAAATGCCACAGGTAGATTCTAATACTGAATTTATTTGGCAAGATCTACAGACAAAACCCCAAGTTAATTTATGAAGTTTCAGGGAGTTCACAGTGCTTGGCAATGAAAAGAACTGAAGTCTGGGCACAAATAGCCCATCAAAGTTCTGCACCAAATTTATGGGCAAAGAAATTGGTTGAATTATTTCTCAAAATATATATGGTGAAAAGAGATAATTCCTCAAAAGCAAAACTATACTATAGTGGTGACAGCAGCATCACTACTAGGAAAAAAGGGGAAAAAATGGAGGAGTTTTCTTATGAAATCCCTTGAGAGTTAATGAAATGCTGCTTTGCAGTTTAAGAGAAAGTAGAACAATCTCTATTTGAAACAGTTTGTTTGCTGATATTACAGTATCTAGGTTCATGTTAAATGACCCATTCTCAGTCTCTAAGAAACGTCAGGATTCCAAGCACCACCATGAAAAATCTATTTAATGAGCTAAACACTATTTAATACAGCTCCTATCCTGCCTACTGGCACAATCTGCTTACATCTATAAACATTTGAGTCCCACATCTGAGACTCTTATGGAAACATCAGTGAGTATGAGATCTAGGAATATGACTTGCTTTTGCCTCTTGCCAACATCAAAATGAAGCTAAGCTAAGCTAAGCTAAGTTACAAAGGCTGTTTTAGCAGAATAGACAGCTGCTAAAGAAAGGACATTTAGAGAGAAATCTTATTCCCTAATGTCTAAATTATCTGTTTTGTTTTGTTTTGTTTTTAAAAGGGGTAAGGATCAGCAATCGTTGCCAAGAATGCAATTAGTCTTGTTCATGAGACTCAGTAGAGCTGTTTACAATAACTCAGTAGATCTCCAAGATGGCACAAGATCTATTTGTTTGTTTGTTTGTTTGTTTATGGTGGTACTGGTGGTAGTGGTAGTGGTGGGGGAAAAGTAGAAGAAAAGTGAATGAGGAAGTAAATGAAAAAAGAAAAGGAAAGTGAATACCATCTTCTACAGAGAAAGAACATTTCCACATGTGGCACTCTCCCTCCCCAGGTCATCCAAAGTGTTCTGAAGCTGGTAGTGTTATCATCTTCACTCCTGCAAACCTACAAGTATTGGGAATAGGCAAGGAACAGCATGAACTAATCAGTGTTCTTTCAGCCAAATAATGGAAGGCAGAAAAAACATCATTTTTCTTACACTACACTACACTGAAAAAAATAAAAAATAAAAAATCCCCTCACCTACACTCAACAGAGAAAGGGGGGAAAAAAAAGTATTGCTAGCTGTCCCATGTTTTTAATACATATCTGAAGCTATAGTGATGGCATCATGCTATAGTTTTGCAACCAGGAGTTTTTCTTCTCAGTTTATCCACGGTTGTACACTGCATACATTCTCTATGTGGCTGTTGTGGAGTGGGGGGTGGCAGATTATTAGTGTGCTTGAACCCAAAGGTTGGAAGTAGGATGGGAGAGCAGTTTCTGTGCATATATCATCATCATCATCATCATCATCATCATCATCATCATCATCATCATCATCCTGAATTAGTGCACTGCAAGTTGAAAGCCTATTCATTGAAGGTTATGGAGCATAATCCACCATGCTGGTCCTAATCTAGGGCTAAGAGAGAATGGCTGGCTGAAAATCACCCAGTTAGTTCCCTACCTGAGGGACAATTTGAACTTGGATCTCCCCACTCATCCATGTCTGTCTTTCTGTCTGTCTATCCATCTATCTATCATCTGTCACAACTTTTGTCAGGATGATATACTGTATGTTTTAGCCTTACCAATTTCTTGGTCAATTATAAAGAACTAATCACAATGTATCAGGAGAAACTTGTTGGCAAAGCATTTTGCCAGATTCCATAGGTGAAGTACTTGCCAAAGAGATGTTGAATGTGGAAGTTAAGGGAAGGTGACTTATATCCTCTTGAATATATTTATTGATAGATAAATAAATTACATGAGACAAAACCTGCATCATAATTAATGATTATGAAATGACATTTGAGCATCCAGAAGTATGACTGGGAAAAAATCTTTATATACAGTATATACATTCTGCCAGGTAATGGAATTATTTCTCCAATACATTAAATAATACTTCTAATTTAAAAATTGAAAGTTACTATATTTAATATAACAATTCTTTCCATATGTATCATACTCAAGTCTGAATCCATTCCTTGGAATTTTACACATTTATTGTAATAATTTTAAAAGGCCAATTAAAATTATCAATGTGTTTCCCATGCCACTTATTACTTCAGCAAATCAATTACTACCTCCTTTCATACCCTTTTATATTGGAGTACTTTATCTCAATTTAATAGAGACCGACAGAAAAAGATCTGACTGATTATATCAAATACATGAGTGAAAAGAAACGTCTCCATCCCACCACCCACATTATTCCTTTCATCCCCCCTCCAATGCTGAACTTATCAAAACAGGCAACCATACATATTCAAAACAGAACCTTCATCCATTTGTATGTCAAGTTTCTCTGGGCAGTTCTTTATATCCCAAGCTCTGATGTCTTGTGAATAATGACTATATTCTTAAGTGGACTACATTGTATGATGTCCTGAAATGTTCAGTTTAGTTTATGGATAGCTAGTATTGATACAATAGAGTGTAAGGTAATGTTCTATCTACCACATAATAGAGTAAGGCTGTGCCAAGCTTTGAAGAAGCATGAATTCCCTTCTTCCTATTGGGAAAGGTGAAGATTGTATGAACCATGAGTACAGTGGCTGAAAAAAGTGTTTCAGTGGCTCTGGTTAAAACTCAGTGGAGAATTTAGCCTTTACTCAGGAGTGGTCTCACCTGAGGCCCTTGGACAAGTTGTATAGGTCTGACAGGCCGTATTTCTATTGTGAGCTTGATTTGAGATGTCTTGGTTTTTGTACTGGATTATTTTAAACTATTTCTTTTGTTTTGTTTATAAGAGTTTTAATATTACTTCTCTGGTGAACTGGTTTGCTGGCCACCCAAGTTATGTATTTAGGATAGGAGGCCAACTGTTTTTTTTATAAATAAATAAATAAACAAACAAACAAACAAACAAACAAATAAATGCCACAGAGATGCTCTGCTATCTTGAACGTTGGCCAAGAAATAGGAACTGGAAAGATGTCTTTTAAACATGAGTAAAGATGTGATTACATAATGGTGAAATGTTTACTGCCTTTTGGTATTGGATTTTTTTAGCCTATACAAATATAGTTTCAGATTAAGTCAATATTCTATTTCTATGGAAATCTCTGGATATTATCAGATTATGTATGTATGTATGTATATTTATGTATGTGTGTGTGTATGTATGCATGGTGTGTGTGTGTGTGTGTGTGTGTGTATTCTGGTTTGCATATTGATTAGGGACCTGTACATTTAGTAATTAGCAAAATTAGTAAATTTGTGCATGCTGCACTGCAGTAGAGATTTTTTATAATTGGGTATAAGTTGGGTGAAGCTTTCCATTTCTTTAACTCTGTATATGTGTTAATTGTATCCAAAATAAGTAGATCTTTAAAAAATCATGAACAGTTCAAACTACCAGTTCATAAAACAGCATGCCAAGGATGTGTGCTAGAAAATGAACACCAGTGCTAGTATAACTTGGATCTCAGTGGATGAATTTTGTGAATGGGCTGGGATATGCAACTTCCATATTTTCCTACTGTTGAATCTTTTTAAAATGATTGGCCAACATTACTAACTAATAAGATTAGTTGATGTCATGCTGTTAATCTCTACATAAATATTTTGCTCACTGCATTTTACATTGATTCTCAGAGAGAAATAGAGAAATAGAAAAGGTAAATTAAATCATTGCTCTAGGCCAGGTAGACTTATCTTAATTTATTACTGAAGCAAATATTTGTTCCAAGTCATACTTTCAGATTGGTTGCTCAAACTTTTTATTCCAAATGTGATAAGGTGACATTCTCTTTGTTCTTTTGCCTCTTTTGTCATATTAAATGTAGGCTAAACTATTGTAATTGAAGAAATGATGTGTGTGTGTGTGTGAGTGCATGCACTTGTGCTTGTGGAGTAGGACAGTTGGTAAACCTTTATTTCTGTATTATCTGTTGCTCTCTATCACCAAGGAAGGAAGGAAGGAAGGAAGGAAGGGAGGGAGGGAGGGAGGGAGGGAGGGAGGGAGGGAGGGAGGGAGGAAGGAAGGAAGGAAGGAAGGAAGGAAGGAAGGATCCATGTAGTAGGTGAAGAATCAGTAAGATTAATCCAGCAGGCATGAACCTCCCAATCCCTTCTTCTACCTGAGTTCACAACTTTCTTAGGTTAAATAAAATTCACACTCAAGAGAAGATATGTATAACCACACTGACATTTCATTTTGTTCTCAGCTCTGCAAAGGAGAAACAGCAGCCATGCCCCAGACTCATTTAGAATTAACTGTAGGAGGGTTCAAAGTAATCAAAATGGCAGCCCGATTGTGATTGGAGCCCTGCCCTATTTTACATGCATCACATGACTATGGGCATCATCTTGACTTTTCTGAGCCCCCTCCCTACAGATACTCCTGGCTCATTGTGTTTTATACAGAGTTTATGAATACAGCACAATTAAATAATGTGCCCATTTTGGAATGTACCCAAATGGGCATATTATGTACTTAATAAGGGCAATTAAGTAATATGTATGTTTTGGAATGTACACCTTAAATGGAAGGTGGAGGGACCACTGCCAATAATCTGTAATGGAAAAAAGAAATAAAACAAAGCTGAAGAGTTTTCTGGTAGCAGAGAGAAGGGATGGATTATTTGTCAGTTATATTTATCTCTTTCTCATTTGTTCTGGCTCATTTCAACCTCAGCTTGGATTTTTTTTTCTTTAGTCTGCACTATAATTCAGATTCAGTTTTATACATTCTTTTCCAAATGAACATATTATTGGCACATTTTCCTTAGTGTTGGCATTTTCTAAATTATTCTTTCTCCTAAAGGAGAATTTTTGTGTATTCTTGCATGCATTTCTTGAGTGGCAAACTGTATTGTGAACCTTTGTGTCATCTGAATTTGCCTCTTTATTTATTTTTAAACTCTGATATGGTTTCATTGTATATATGATTATACATATATACAATGGCTGTGAATGCAGAAGGGGGCAGCCATTCTAAAACTGAGCATACATTTTAGCTGACACAACTTTTTCATTTGATTTACTGCCACAAGAAATAGGGGGAAACGATCAGTTTGAAGTTTGCTTGCAGAAATGACCTTAACACACTATTTTTTAAAGGAAGTACAAGAGAGATTATTCCTAAACTTACTGTATCTGTCAAAGAAATAATGTATTCAGAACACTTTTCCAGTTCCACTTTCAAACAGATTGAAAAATAACATGGGGCTTTGTTTTTTTATATGGTAACAGCAGCAAGACTTTTATATGCACAGAGGTGGAAAAACTTACAAATACCTGCAATGGAAGAATGGATGATGAAGTTAATGGCATTGGCCGAGATGGTGAAATTCACTACTTTGATTAAAGAAAATACTTTGTCTAGCTATGTTTCTACTTGGAAAGCTCTTTTGGACTTTTTTGCTTGAAACTGAAAGAAATGAAACTTAAATTTTGGGAATTGATGAGTAGAACTGTTTATGATTATAGAAATATTGTGCACTGTTGTTAATCTAGAGTAAGAGGTTAATGTATTTTATATTTGTATCTGTACCAAAGAAAGTTGGAAGCTATTATTGTTCTGTTCTGTTCTGTTCTGTTCTACTCTACTCTACTTTTTTTTTTCATTTCTGCACTTGCATTTTTACTCTTTTTCTGATCTTCTTAATACCTTTTTTTTCTGTTTCTTTATATTGTATCTCTTGTTGAAACTTAATAAAGTTTTATTAAAAAGAAAAACAAAACAAAACAAAACACCTTTTCCAGTTCCCAGTGACCCATAGGACACATAGGAAATGAATGACAAGTTTGTTTAAAGGTTTTAGAGATATAAGAGTAAGCTTCTCCAAATTATTCTTCCAATGCACACCTAAGTCAAATCAATGTATAAGAAAGCAGTACAGCCTAAGCAAATGAAAATGCAGGGAAAGATTTGTGAAGCAGAAGATGTATTTCAATGAGCTTGATTAGCAAATTGTAGAATGCATCAATTGATCAAAACAGTAAATCCTCTTGCCAGAAGGAGACAGACCAGACAAGGTATGCATAACTGCCATGGTGTCCCCAGTGCAACACCTCATGACTATAAAGCTTGTTAGTTTATCAGTGGTGATTAAAGTTCTACCTGTTCCACATACTCAGTGACTGTATTGCCTCTTATTTGAAGGATTTCACATCTTTTCAATTATTTGCATATGTTCATAAGACACATTTTGCCCATTTGAAGACTTTGTTTTACTCTCATATAGAGGAATGGATGCTTCCCAAGAGTCAATGGAGAAAACTGTTAATATGTTTTCTACTACAGATTAAGGTTACTGTGGTAACTAATCATTTTGACCAGGTGAAGAGGTTGAATTTAATTGTCCCCTTTTCACGTGTTAATGGTTGCATTGCCTAAGGGAGGAACTTGCCTGAACTTGTCTTAGTTTCAGTTTCCCTTCTGTGTAGGCTTGCAGAGAATATACAGCTGAGAGAAATCTCTCCTCTCAGCAAACAGCCTTTAAATATGTTTACTTTCTTTAAATAAAATTTTGCCGGGTGTGTGACTTTTCTGAACTCTCCTGGGCCAAAGACTTTCTAGCACTCTGCCAACAGGTTATGGGCCCAGTAAGCAGCCCAGTAAACCCAGTAAGCCCAGTAAAACCCAGAGAGAATAGAGAGATCAGCTCCACAACTCATGCACAATTTAAAGGCAGGTAGCAAAGACCTGTGAAGATTTTCTTTGGAGCCACCTGGAGATTTTGCAGCAACTGCCAGTCTACAGGACAAAGAAGCCAACTGAGGTGACACAGAAGAAGGAAGAAGCCATGGCTACCTCCCAGCCCTCAGTTATGTCTCTGGAGTGCCTATCAGAGACCAACTATTTGAATTGGGCCCTGAAGATGGAGATGTATCTTGGCAGAGAGAATCTTTGGCTCCCAATTGGTGAGCAAACCCCCCAAAATCCCAGTGCTGAATGTCTGAGACAGGATGAGTGGGCTAGAGCCACCATTATCCTGGGAGTTGAGGACAATCAGCTAGTCCACGTGCAAGGCATGCAGTCTGCAAAGCAACTTTGGGATGCTTTGAGAGACTTGTATGTAAAGGCAACAGCAGGGAGTAAAGTTACCCTGACAAAAAGCTGTACAAAGCCTACCTTGCAGAAGGAGATAGCCTTCCTGAGCACCTGCGTTATATTCAGCAGCTGTTTATTGAGTTGCAGGAGAGAGGAATGGAATTTACACCTCTCACAAAATCCTATATCCTCCTGTCCTCATTGAATGAAACGTGGGACATGCTGATTTGTACCCTGGAGGCTATGCCTGAAGCAGACCTCACCCCATCGTATGTTACACAGCGCTTACTCGCTGAATGGGAGAAGAGAGAGGAAAGATTCCCACCCCATCTCTTCTGGAAAGCTGCAGTATCAGAAAACAAGGGAGAAGAAGGGAAAGGAAGCTGGGGCCACAGTGCTAGTCAGCCAGTGATGCTTCACTTGTGGTTCAGCTGGACATTTGAAGAAAGACTGTGCCTTGAGACCCAAGACTAGAAAGACAGAGAAGAAGAACACAAGAGCAACACAGAAGAAGGCTCTTCAGACAACCCAAATTGTACAGGTTGCTGAGAAGGGTAATTCTGATGTATGGGTGTTAGATTCTGGGGCCAGTTGTCATTTGTGTAATTGTAAAAGCTCTTTTGTGTCACTGTCTAAAACTGAAAGACAAAGTGTATCTTTGGCTGATGGGTCTGTGACCAAAACTATGGGACAAGGTGACTTGTATTTATTCTGCTTGGGAGAACTGTAAAAGGTGTGTTGTATGTGCCAAATTTACAATCAAACCTTTTATCTGTGGCACAATTAGCTGCAACAGAGTATGTCATAACATTTAAGAAAAATGGTTGTGAGATATGTAAAAATGGAAAATTGTGTGCTACTGGTATATTAAAAGACTCCTTGTACATTGTGCAAAATGCAAGGAAGCCAAGCTGCAAGGCTACAGTTGGCAACACTCCATATCATGACCAATGTGTACACCTGATGCACAGGAGATTTGGTCATGCTAATTTCAAGTATATAGCACAAATGCCACAGCTGTGTGCTGACCTAAAGATAAAACCCTGTGACAAATACTTAGGTTGTGTAGTTTGCAAAGACTGCAAAACACTAAAAGCCCCTGTGAGTAAGCACAGTGACAGAGTTACAACTAGACCTTTGGAAATTGTATACTCTGACATTATTGGTCCTTTTGCTCCAAGTCTTGGACAAGCAAGGTATGCAATGACCATCATTGATGATTTCTCAAGATACACTTTTATCTACATCTTAAAACATAAAGATGAGGCATTTGAGAAATTTAAAGGTTTTGTGACATGGGCAAATAGAAAATTCCCTAGGCCTGTATCTGTACTCCAGTGTGATAGAGGAGGAGAATTCCTTTCTCATAAATTCAAAAGGTTCCTAGCTGAAAAGGGGATAGAACAAATACTTTCTAACCCTTACACCCCTCAGCAAAATGGCAAAAGGGCAGCACCTTGCAAAATGCGATGGAATGGATGCTTAAAGATTCACATTTATCTTTTAAGGATTGGGGAGAGGCAATATCTACTGCCTCTTATGTACAAAACAGATTGTATAACTCTGTGATTCAGGACACTCCATTCCAATTGTTTTATGGTGTGAAACCAAAGGTAAACCATCTTAGAGTGTTTGGTAGCACTGCTTGGGTTCATATTCCAAAATAACAGAGAAGGAAAGGAGGCCCCACAACAAAGAAAGCCATCTTTGTTGGCTGTGAACAAAGCCAGAGGAGCTGCAGGTTCATAGTGGGAGAAAAATTGATAATTAGCAAAAGTGCTTCTTTTGCTGAACAAAACTGGGGGAGATTAAATTCTAGCTCTCCAGTTGATCTGACCACCACAAGAAAACAGCAAGGATTTGCTGATAGTGATCTTTTGCCTGATGAGGACATTAAACCAGAGAAGCAAACTGAAGATCTGTCTGATGAGACAGATGCTTCTCAGGAAAGTGATAGAAGTCAAAATTAAGTCCTGTATTACCTCGCAGATCTCAGAGGAGTAATAAAGGTGTTCCTCCATCACATTTTCAGGCTGAAACAGTAAAGGCTTTTCACATATTCACAGAACCTGAGTCTTTAAAACAAGTGAATGCTTTACCACCTGAGATTGCACAAAATTGACATTCTGCCATGCAACAGGAGTTAGCATCCTTGAAATAAAATAAAACATGGAAACTGGTAAATCTACCTCCCAATGAATGCTGTCTAGGTTGTAGGTAGTTTTTCAAACTGAAAAGGGATGCTGATGGAAAAATCCAATATAAAGAAAGGTTAGTTGAAAAAAGTTCATTCAAAGGAAAGATTTAGACTTTGACAAGACTTTTGCACCAGTTACTAAAGGTGAATCAATTAGATTACTGTTAAAAATTGCTGAACTCAAAGGAATGTCAGTTCACCACTATGACATTCTAACTGCATTTTTCTATGGTGATTTAGACCACATGAAGCAACCCCCTGGCTATGAAAAAGGGGAGAATCTAGTCTGTGAACAGCAGAAGTCAATCTATGGGTTAAAACAAGCTGCTAGATCCTGGAACCAAAAATTAGATGAAAAATTGCGGAACTTTGGTTTTGAAAAAGGAAAAGCTGATCCATTTGTATATATGAAGAAAGACAAACAAGGCTGTATGTATCTGTGCATTTATGTTGATGATTTGCTGCTGTTCACACCAACAACAACAAAAAAAGGCTTGATTTTGAAGCCTGCATGAAAAGCCATTTCACATTAAAAAGCCTTGGAACTGTAACAAATAGCCTCGGTTTGGAAATGCACAGGAAGAAGGATGGTAGCTTTCTGTTAAACCAAAGGGGAGATAATGTTAAAATAATGTGAATGGAAAGACAGAGTTGTCAAAGAAAATTTGTTTGCATCTTATTCTGTAGTATAAAAAGGGGAGTGCTAATATGTTTTCTACTACAGATTAAGGTTACTATGGTAACTAATCATTTTGGCCCGGTGAAGAGGTTGAATTTAATTGTCCCCTTTTCATGTGTTAATGGTTGCATTGCCAAGGGAGGAACTTGCTGGACTTGTTTTAGTTTCAGTTTCCCTTCTCTGTAGGCTTGCAGAGAGTAGGCAGCTGAAAGAAATCTCTTCTCTCAGCAAACAGCCTTTAAATATGTTTGTTTTCTGTAAATAAAAATATTTTTTATAGAAATGTCTGGTGTGTGACTTTTCTGATCTCTCCTGGGCCAAAGGCTTTCTAGCACTCTGCCAACAAAAAAACAAATGCTGGAGAAGATCTAAAGACTGGAAAAAAAATATAGAAGAAAACCTCTCTTGAATTATTGGATATATCCAACCATACTTTCCTTGGACTTGTGGACAGTTAGATTAATAAATAGATCTTTATCTTAGAGGGGAAAGCTATGAAATATTTAGTCAATATCTGTCCTAACAGTCAGAAATCACGCTGAGACGAGCAGTAGGTCTCTAGTGTTTATTACAGCTACATTAGACAGAAAAATCCTAACAAACTGATGAAGCGTGGGAAAAACCCAGACAGATAAACCCCAAAAGTTAAGATGGGTCTGATCTGTGTCTCTTTGAATGGCTGCTTAATTCCTCAGTACTACACATGTGTTTTCCCCCCTGGATAGGGGCCCCTTCCAGCTCGCCATCAGTACTCATGACAATATCATGAAGAATAAGAACATTTGAATGACAACAAAGATCAGAATCATTAAAGTGATGGTCCTTTCAGATTTTACATAGAGTTGTGAAAGCTGGACACTTAGAAAGAGTGAGGGAAACAAATCTCTTTGTATAAGGGTTTACGAGATAATTTATAAAAGTACAATTGACTGGAAAAATAAATCAGTCTGCCAATTTAGTTCAAGAATCATTGTTCCCTTATCTATTATAAAAGAGACAACTGATCTGATTCCAACATGCAAATGAATTTTGAATCTTCAAATCAGGTCTGCTTCTATTAAAGCCAAATGATTTTGGAGCATAAAAAGACACATGCATATCCATGGAAACCGTTCAAATAAGTACGAATCTATTCTAAATGAACTGCATGCATTTGATTCAAAAAGGTCATTTGATGCATTTATGCTGTTGAACTTATTTTATACTCCAAAACATTCTGCCTTTTCCAGCAGGGGAGTTTAGGAGAAGTAAAGGAAGTTGGGCTCACAAGCAATGCTTCTCTATAGCAGCCTCTGTTATGGAACACTCTCTCCCTCAAGATTAGATTGGGAAACTCTTTGTTGGTCTTCTGGAAACTGTTAAAGAAAGAGTTATTCTGGAGGGCCTTTTGGAAGTGAACAGTTATGATTACACTTACCACTTTATAGTCGTTTATGCTTATTGGGTTTTTTCCCCAATATTTTTACTCTATTATTTCATTTCATTTCATTTCATTTTATTATTTTATTTTTAAATATTTTATTTTTAAATATTTTTAAATATTTTTATGTTGTAAACCCTTGGGAGTATTTTTTGTTGTTGTTGTTGGAAATGGTGGTAATAAACAAAAAAAGTCTATGGATTTTTTGTTACAATTAATTTTTGATATCACTGAGTATGGAAGACTCATAGTCAAATACAACAAAAGCAGGGGAAAAAAACAGAATGAAAGGAAACAGTAAAATAACATTTTTTTTTAAATTAAAACTTATTTTTTTTTAGCTTTAGCTTTTTGTTTTAAACACCAACAAACATTCTAAAGTGGAAAGAATGAGGTTATACCCTGTCAGCCTACAGGATGTGCATTTAAGTGTCCAGGAGCAACTCTAAAGAATGCTTGAACCTAAGTAGGGCCCAGATCAGCCCCTAAGATGTATAAGCACATCTCTCCTGATGACTTTAATATGTCTGGAAGCTTTCTCTTGATTTGCCTGAGTTGCATTGACAAAAGCACGTCATAACCTCCACTGACTCAATGTTATGAAATTATTGAATATATATATATTCAAGCTAATTCAGTTTGGCTTTTCTTGCGATTGACAACCATCTTCCTAGTCATCATAATTTTATTAAGAAATGGCAGCAACTAAATGACAAACCTCAGCTATGTTCTTATTAAATTGTTCTGTCATATTAATTATTTGATCCAAGTCCATTTTTTTCTTTTTCTTTTAGAATTTGATAAATGGCTGAATGGACAAACAGACAGATCATTCATGCTTTTTCTTTCTATCTTCTTTTCCATTTTTTTTTAAATAAGCCCCTAAAAGAACATAATGATTTCCATGTTAATAAGCAATTGCAAGCAGCTCCAGAGCCCATTTTTGGGCTGTGTTCATTTTTAAATGTAGTCTGCAAAATACCAGGTACTTCTTTGAAATTTACCTGTATAAGCAAAGGGGAAATCAGTTTTGTAACTCTGAATAAATTATAAAGCTTAATTACTATCAAAGTGTCACATTAAATAGTTTTCTGTTATGTTCTTTTGAAAAGAGTAAAAGACGGAGAAAGCAATTGATTTATGAATTTACAAGGAACATAGTTTTGTGGTAGCTAAACTTTCCCATTTCCCACTAAATCCCTATTTTGCACTTGCCCTTAAATTACAGTAGACTCTTCACTTTGTATTATATCATTTAAGGCAATGTTTCTCAGCCTTGGCAGTTTGAAGATGTGCGGACTTCAACTTGCAGAATTCCCCAGCCAACATGCTGGCTGGAGTTTCTGGGAGTTGAAATCTACACATCTTCAAGTCACCATGGTTGAAAACACTGCCTTAAGGGACCCCCTTATTGCAGGTAACCTTTGGGATGCTTCTTTGAGGCCTATCTAGGCTGCAGATGGGATAGTAATAATGTTATGAAAACTCTAGAATGGGCATGTTCAACAATTTCAGCCCTTTCTTTGATGTGACAACAGTACTGCATTGTATATAACGATGGAAGAGATAAGAAAACATTCAAAGGCTGTTGCCAACAGATCCTGATTGATATTGGTAGCGTAAGCCATAATTCTTATATGTATTGCATATGGATGTGCATTTTTAAATTCACTGGATTTCCACAATCAACTTATGCTCAAGATGATTGATAGATAAAATATTTTCAAATGCAAAGCTTATTTTTAAAACAAGGAAGAAAACCATCTTAAATATAAAATTTAAACTTCCAAACTAACATATGCATAACTCCTCTTTTATTTTGCAAAACACTCCTCATGTTTATCTGTTATATCAGCAGACAGTAACTGTTTACCAGCCTGAGAACTTCCATGCTTACCTTAAGCCTTTAAAGTATATTTTACTGTTGTTCTTTTTCACTGAGATTAGCTACCCAAGGTCTCCTACACTTGAGCAAAAGCAATTCTGAGTGTGTTTTGTAATTTAACATTTTCTTCTTCCTTTTCCTCCCACTCCTGCTGGATATATCAGCCTCTTTCTAAGAACCAAAATGTCATAGTAAATCAGTATTCTCATTAAAAGAGAAGGCCAACCTGAAATTAGTCAGTAATGGAAATACAGAAATCAAGCATATCATACATTGCTTTGTCAATAGCTTTCTTTCAAATTATATTTCTATCCCTGCAGTTTAGATAGATAGATAGATAGATAGATAGATAGATAGATAGATAGATAGATAGATAGATAGATAAAAAGAAAGAAAAAAATCTGTAATGGGAACAATCTTTAACTTTCGTGACATTAGTTCCCATGCTAACTTTACACTTCATATCAGAAGTTAGTTTCTTAATTACTGATGTTTGAAGTCTGGTGCAAGTCATAAGGGCAACTATCCACATAATATTTGGAAAATCAGAATTAGACTAGAGCCATATTTGTAAATGTGTAAATTAATCATGGCTGATTAATTTCAAATCCACTAATTCTGTATTCAAAAACTCAGTGCATGCTTCTCACTTAAGGCCATTTGAAACCTACAGTAGACTTAAATTGGTGATCTGCAAATGTTACTTAAGGATGAAGTCCATGAACTACTAGCTAGCTTATGCTGAAAGTCTCATATGTGCCACTCAAGGATTGTATAGGTGCCACCTGATTCTGACAGTGATGAAGCAGGATGAGGCAGAGAAATGTGACATTATTTTGTTTTTAATTGTCAACAGAATCTGGGAAACATAGACAATTGCACTTGACCCTGCTAGCAGCTCCATGGAGCCCCAGAGTTAAAGGTTATATACCTACAGTTGTGTACAAATGTTTATGCTCTGGTATTTATCTGTCTGCCCAAATCTGATAGATAATCCTCACTAAGTTATTTGTTTTTGTGCCTTGTGAGTTTCCATTATGTGAAAAGGGTGCTGGAGCAGAAAATTGCTGGTTGAAAAGAAGAGATTGCCATTTTTTTTATCTTATATCTTATTCCTGTTTTCTTCTTAGATTCTTTAGCAAGTAATTTTTATTTGATTGTTGCAAGTTTGACTTCATTTGCATTCACCCATGGCCATTATTTTGTAAATGGTATCTTTTACTTTCTCAAAATTCCAGAAACAGACCACCACCAAAGCTAGAAGGAAACCATTGTGATTCCATCCTGTAATTGAAAATGCTTATGTTCTTCCTTTTCCTGCTTGGATTTGACAACTGAATTATGGAATAGGTAGTGGCATGTCAGCATCTGGCAGAGACGGCAAATTGTACTGCCATATATCTGTATACCAGAGAAGGAAATGTCAAACTTCAAAAGGGACTAATTCAGAGCCTTTGAAGCTAATGAGAATATTTTGTTTGACCTCCAGAGTTTTGGAGCAGACTGGGCAGCTGTGGCCAGTTTATACGCTTGTATTTTATGAGGCTGGATGCTGACCTGTCAACTTGTAAACACACCTGGATAAGTTCTGTTCTCCATTCAAAAACAAGATGAAAACCATCCTGAACTCACAATGATGGGGAAATATATTTGCTATGCACATGGGAGATATTATTTAGGGACTTTCAGCCAACCATTTCATAGCATTTTCCCACCCCAACCAGTAAGGTCTCCAGAGTCTAAAGTGGAAGCATCTTACATCTGCCATCTGGGTTTCAGGATAATAAACTGTTGGAGGGTTAAAGAAGAAATAAAGCAATTGAAAAATAGGGGAAAGACAATCAGGTAGTCAAAACAATATATAATCAGAGATAAATGGATTGGCTAGGATGAAAGAAAATAAATGTCACTGAACCAAAATCCATCTATATAGTGTGTGTGTGTGTATGTATGTGTATATGTATGCATGCATGTTTGTGTGTGTCTGTGTGTATGTATGTGTGTGTATGTATGTATATATGTATATACACACACATACATACATACACACACATACACACCTACCTACCTACCTACCTACAAAGTTGCTTACCTGCACATGCATTTTAAAGAGCTCATTCTCTGATTTCTCATCTTGAGAACTGATGCAAAAGGGCTGAGGAGTGTGTAGCCCACAACATATTGAGGGTCACAAGCTTCCTATTCCCAAAACATGTAGTTAAACTAAATCCAGTGCTTTTCACTGGAATAGTGTACATCTGTATGTAATGTGGGGAACTGGCTCCTGGACATGGTACAATATAATAAAAATGGACATGGGGATTATAGAGTGTCTCCTTTAAATTGCTTTTCCTTTTCCTCTCTGTGATTTAGACTGTGAGAAGATGTCTTTACCTCAGTAGGAAAACAGTTCCATGGTTTTTACTTTTTATTAGAAGGAGTCTCTTGTGAGAAGGAATGTGCAGGCTCATAGTAACTATGGATTACAAAAGATACCGTACACATGGTGCTACAGTGCTGATTTTTAAATGACAGTCTTCCTTACTGATAAAGATAGTCTTCCATAAAATTTAATCAGATGGGATTTATTCAAACAGATACATCACCACTGCTGCTAGCACAATGGGACTTCTTTTGAGTCTCATCCCTCTGCCCTAGATTGCCCTGGATAGCTCATTAGTTTTGAAGCAGCTATGATGACAGAGTAAGAAATATTAAGATTCTACTTCATTTGTGTCATCCATCAACAAAATTATATCATTGGATCATTGGATTAATTAAGAGATAAATAACACAGCTTTGAGAAATTTTTGTCTAATTTTGGACCTTGATATCAATAGTTACGCAATCATGTTTGTTTCTGTGCGTATGTGTCTGTCTGTCTGTCTGTCTATCATTTATGTTTAATGTATGCCAGCCATATAGCACCAGTGAAAGTCTTAGAAACTAGACATCCTTCCATTGTGAATGCTGTAGTCCTAGACTTCTTGTATCAAGGTAGTAATTGACGATCTTTTCAGAGACTTACAATTCTATGATTCTAAAAGCAATTAAAATTTATACAGGTATCTTGTAAATTGAAGTCCCTTTCATAAATAGTTATCTTTTATAATGGGACTTCTGAGTTGATCAACATTATTAGATATACAGTTCTGTACTTTCATTGATCAAATATATTTCATGACTTAAGTAAGACCAGCCCAGATGGATCTTCTGCTGGAGAAGAGAAAAGGACCCACCACAAACTCTCCCATCTGTTTCCTCCTGAACACCTTTCTCTGCCAGCAGTGGCACGTAATTATTTCTCCAGCTGTTCAACCTGATCTTAATTAGCTGCCCATTCTAGCCCATTGTCCAAAGTGTTTGATAATTGTGCCTGATGGTAGCATGGCCCTGGACTCAATCTGATAAATAAATAAATAGATAAATAAATTTACTTCTAAATCAAAAGATAACTCTGGGAATAATAGTAACTGATTTCTGGGGTTACTTATAGTAACATCTGAAATTTACTTTCTCTCATTGAATAGAACAAGTGTGATAAAGAGGGTGCTGAGCTATTATCTATTTACACAACATCCACCTTTGGCTTCATATAATGTTTCTTTTTCAATAACCTTTAGAAATTCATGTTGCCCTCTTTGCACTGATTGTATGAATTAATGGAAAATAAAAGTCAGAAGCCTTGATATTGGAGAAACAAAAGCTTTTCTTTCTTTGAACTTTAATGGTATAAAACCTCTGTCATTATACAAAAAGTATTTAGATGTGAAAGAATAATTCATTTCATCCTTGATTGAACAACCAGGACAAGAGAAAATACTTTAGTTCCTTTACTAAAGAGCTACTTTATTTTCAGAATAAAAATCTGTTTCATCCCCAACACAATTTTTTTTTTTACATTAAATAAAGCTTTTTAGATTTGATTTAAAATGGCTAGTGCCAATGATGAAAGCTAACCATTTTTGTGCCAGCTACAGACCACTAGAAATGCCAGATAATCTTCCAAATAAATGGGACATTAGTTCTCAGGCTCGAGGGCAGACTACTTGGGCAGAAATACATGGGTGTTGCATAGGCCCAAGGAGAGTATCCAATGGCCTTTTTCAATGACAGACTGCTCAAACTGGGGTTGGGGAATTGCAAAATTGGAAGATTTATATCAGAGATTGATACTGGACTGATGTTATGATGTCCACTGATATCCTGGCAGAAAAAGGCTAATGGGCTGTTACATAGACATATTCTCTCTATCTACCTGGTTGTTTATTGGTTTCTCTTTCTGACCATGGAACACAATATTAAAGAACTACCAGTTCCATCTATTTATCAATCTCACTGAAAAAAAAAAAAAAAAGGGTGGGGGAAGCTGCCAAGAAGTCCTAAAAGTATTAAGTCCCGAGCTTGGGAACATAGGCTAAATCTCTCTCCCCTAACAAAAAGAAATCAGAAAAGATGAGCCTCTTTAAGAGGGCTTCTTCTGCTGACCTTAATGTCTGGATGTGCTCATACTGAAGTTACAAGGCATATAAATAAAATAATCCTCATTAATTATTTTGGTGAATTGTTATTTCTATGTAGATAGATACTTATAGTGTCAGTAGTATAGGGAAAGCATTTTTGCATATTATGCACAGAAAATACAGATGATTCTGCCCAGCTTATTCCTTACAAGGATCTTTTATCCAATTGGACTCCTGTACAGAGACAAAGGATTTGATTTGATAGCTTTAAGTAGGCTAGTTGTCAGGTGAGGATTATATGACACCGGAATTCTTTCAGCCAGCTTTAGAATGTTGGGTTCTCATATTTTCTTTTATAAATAGTATAGTGCAAATCCCCAAAGATCGCAAATCACCTGGTGAGTCGCAATTATCATCCCTCTATTTAAGAAATGCAACAGAATTGATTCAAACTATTTTTTTTTTCTTATTAGCCTTTTGAACATCATTAGGCAACTGTATGTGAAATGTCTGTGGTAGAAACTGCAGGACAGTTAAGAAAGAGAGAATTTAATTGCAGATAAGTGAACAGGTTTTGGTGAGGGGAGATCTCTCATTGTTCATTATTTAATTCTTAAAACACCTAATTAGGAAGTATACTTCAAAATCCAATGATGCATTCTATTTCGTGTCCATTGATTTTAAACCTCTGTTCAGTTCACCACCCAGAACTGAATTAGTTTATTTATTTATTTATTTATTTATCATATTTTTGTTACCACCCATCTCCCCCATGGGGGAACTCTGGGCAGTTCACAATAAAACAGTTTAAAATTCAATAAAATCATAAATAGTATCATTCATCAATAAATATCATTGTAAGAAAGACTTAGGGAATTATAAGAAAGACTTAGGGAATTCTCAATAGAGAGGCATTTATTGTCCTTGATCAAAAGCCTTTACAAATATCTTTGGGACAGCGTTAATGGATGTCTTATGGGACAGCAGGAGAAGTGAAACCAGAATACAGCTTGGCTGATCACACTTCAATCTTAATATTAACTCACTAATAGAAAGAATAAACAGGACATGATTTCCATTCTCCAACACTGCTGATATCAGCAATCCTGATTTTGTGGATGATGTTGCCATTTGTTCTAAAATACAAAGGGGAGAGAGGTTTGAGGAGAACATTAAGTGCACTTCAACAGTGGAATCCTGATAATGACATAGAGATTGATTATCATAAATCAAAAGTTCTTTTGTTAAAAGACCTAAAAACCATTTTTTAATCAGTAAAAGGGAAGTACTGAACAGGTTTGAAGCTTCAGATATCTGGGGCTTGTTTTTCATCATTTAAGAACAGAACACAGTAAGCAGTAACCCCCAAATGTCTAGCAGAGCATTGCTGCAATACTTGTGTTTTTCTTGAACAAGAAGTGTCATATACACCTGAGGCCTTTAAAGGTAAGGCCCATACAGTATGCAATTATTTTATGGAGCCTCCCTTGGTTTACACTATAATCTCTTTCTCTCCCAGAGGTGGGCCTATCCAAATGTCTAAGATTTATTGTCTAAAGACTGAACTATTCAAAGCTGAGAATAGGATTTTGACTACCATGTTTTATTTTTGATTAAAAGTTAAATCTAGTCCCTTCTGGACTTCGCCCTTTTATACAGATGCCTACTAATCTCCAGGGAGCTGATATTCAGAGGTTAAACTTTGTTCTTATGGCTTTTCAAAAAAATGTATTTTGGCTTTAGGGCTTGATCATGCTAAAACAAACTTTAGAGGGAAAGTTATTGATAAGGAACACCAATGACAAAAAAATGAACAAACAAAAAATACATATTTGCTTAAATAAGCTAAATATCTTTACAATTTAACAATTTCCACACATAGAACAGCATACTGATATAGCACCTTATCCTCTGCAGTGTTCTATATAGAATGTATAGGAAATTCCATATAAATAATAGGATTTGTCCCTGTAAGTTTGGAACAGTAGAAACAGAGTTTGGAGGAGGAGGAGGAGGAGGAGGGGAGAGGAAGAATGGAGGGAGGAAGATTGGGAAAGGAAGGGAAGGGAAGACGGAAGGAGGGAAGAAAATCCATGCTACCACTCAATTTCTTTTTTAAAAAATAATGAAATATTACCTGGTATTGCACTATCCATAGAATAAATTTGAATTTAGGAAGGAGGCTTGTAGAATATGGATAGTTCCATCTCTATCTATCTATCTATCTATTTCATCCCAAGGTACAATAAATGAAGCCCTTGAAATAATGTTTTATATATAATTTTGATTGAAGATTTTACATAGATAAAAGATAAACATGAAAATATATAAATAAAAGTTAGAAAAAAGAAGAAAGAAAAAGATAAAGTGCAAAAAGCAATAGTTAAAAAGAAAAGAAAAAGAAAATTAACGAAACAACTTCCAATCTATTTTGCAACAGCTACAAAGTCATTATCTCTCCCCCCTCTTTAAAATTATATTACATAGTTTATTTATTTATTTATTCATCAGATTATGCCACTGCCCATCTCCCCCCAGAGGAGGGGAGTTCCCTTCTGTCCCATATTCAATCTTTTTTTCAATCAGCAAATCCAGAAATCAACATTTCCCTTTTTTTTTTCATTTTCAGCAAAAAGTCCATAGAATTTCCCTTAAAACAATAATGTGATGCAGAACAAAATACAAACATTACAAATTGCACTTTTAGTAAGCATAGTGAATTATTTTTAGACATTTTTTTCTGGCATACTAATGATAAATAATGATTTATGTAAATAACAAAGACTTTCAGTTCAATTTGCCCAAATATATCCTTCAGAAAATATGACATGCATTCAAGCATTCTACAAATTCCATTAAATGCTGTGTAACATTTGGATATAGATTTTGTTTTTAATTTTCTGACTAATAATTATGTGCATCCACAATATGTAGTGAACAGGCTTTGATTGAAACAGGATGATAAAAATTGATAACATGCAAATTACTGTCTAGATTGATTTATTAATTTACATTTCATTTTGCTAAACTGCTGGTAAACTTTTAAGTACTTGCATATGATTTTTTGTTATAATTTACATGTGAAAAAAGTGAACACAAATTAAACAGCCCAATTTTAGAAAAGTTAAGTGTATAGAAAAGTAAGTTGGCAGTTGGACATATAGTAGCTGATCATTGTTATCTTGTAAGCCATACTGAATATATATCTGTTTTTATTATTTGGTTTGTTTAATTATTTATTATCATTGGTAGTTGTATGGTAGGTCCATTTAAATGGAAATAAGGTCAAATGCTCCCAATAAAAATAAATCTGCATAGTTATTAATTATGCCAAACAGTTGTGTAAATGAACTGAGCAAGCTATACTTACACTCGCTTTGCAAATAGTACTTACTGTAGTTCAGGATGTAACTTGGCCAGTTTGTATAGAAATTTTTGGATTTCAAGTCCTTCTCCCCCCACCCTACCTCACCCTTTTTAAAACAAACGAAATGAAAGAAAGAAAGAAAGAAAGAAAGAAAGAAAGAAAGAAAGAAAGGCTGAATTTCCAACTACCATATTATTGGCTAGAACTAACGTGAAAAAATCCAAGTGTCAGAAAACCACTTCTTCCATAGAAGGCAAAATGCTTTTTGAGATTTCATTATTTTTGGATCCATAACTATGTTGATCTACATAGCTTCAAACAGTCAACAGCAGGCCTACAATCCAGCTTAATGGCTTTTCCATCTGTGCAGGAATTCTTGCATTGATAAACAGTAACTCATTCCTGGCCTATGAAGGGCACTTTATAAAGTTCTTTATGATCACAGACCAGGTTCATAAAAATATGATATGGTTTCTTGTTTTATTAGAGCAATTTTTGTTATAATGTCTTGTTTATTAAAGCAATGTCTGCTTCATTGGCCAAATAAATAACATTTGGGCTGTGCTGAACTCATGGTCTGTTCACTCATTTGACAGGAGCCAAATCAGGAGCAGACTATCCAAACTGTTATTATATCACTGGAGAAGGATGAGAAGGAATAATGAAAAATACATAAAATGGAGACAAGAAAGAAAAAAATAAAAATGTGAGTGACTTTTTTAAAAAAAGAGAGGAAGAAAGGGCACATAAAGAGGAAGAAATAGCAGGACTCAGCTATTTTTTTTCCCCTTCCCTTGAGTATGAACCCAGGAAAAAGGGATTCCCTTGCAATGTGAAGGCTTTAGTGAAATATATTTCATAATTCATCATTTGTAAATGAATGTTTTTAAGCAATAACAACTATAAATACACCCCAACCCTGATTAATTTTAGGTATCTCTTAAAGTCCAGGGTTTGATTATAACTGAGCCATTTTCATTTTATATTTATTCTGTTCTCATTTTATTAGATCATGGAGTAGTTTTATGACAATTTAAAATAGTTCAGGGGTTTTCTGTAATGAGTAGTGATATGGAAGTACTCTTAATAATTAAGTATACAGTGATATGTTTGGAGTGGAAGTCTCCTTTTCTTTACAATCCAGGGCAAACTGAGAAAACATGAAAACAGCATGAGAATAAAATTACAATTCTTCTGCTAGCAGCTTTCTGTATTGTTCAGCAGCACATCCCAGCCATCTGGAGAAGATATTTGAGGTATCCAGGTGACTGGATGATGGAAGATGAGATGAAAATGTGTTTTCCTCTGTGAACTTCCTAAATTCACTTATCCTAAGAACCAACATTTGATCTTTTTGTGGGATAGCAGCATGCCATTTGAGACATTTTTCTAGACCTCTGATCAGATTAAAAGTTTCTTCCAGACTAGAAAATATATTATAGCCTAAACATTTCTGGGTTACAGCCTATTTCATGAGAAGGTACAGACCACAGGAAGCCAATTCTTTGATTCCTTCTTAAACTGTATGCATACAAAGAAAATAGTAAAATTAAGAGACAGCTAAGAAAAAAAGGATATACATTTAAATACCTAGGCACAAAAAGGAATAGAACATTGGCTGTAGGCATATCTGCTGTGGAAGATATTCAAAGTCAAGGTATCACTACAGTAAACAGTTTCTCTTTCATAAGAGGAATGTACTTCCTTTGAAAGATGGGGAAAAAAGCCTCCCCTGGTGATCTGAAGAGAAGAAACTTTCAGATATTAAAGCAGAGGATTAAAAGAAAAGAAAATTCCTATATTTCTTTCCAAGAACCTATATCTATGAAAAGGAGAGATCTTAACCTCAATGCTTTATCACTTTTTTCTATCAAACAAGATCACACACACACACACACACACACACAAACCTTGTAGGAAACAAACTAGTGATGCTCAGAGAATATAAAGCCCACATTATTATTAATTAAATTGTGACTTTATATTGCATATAAAGGATTACTCTGATATTAATAGTTCCATCAGCACCACAGCAGGTATCTCATGGTTTGAGAACTAGAGGAACCCATGGTCTATCTTAGTATATATCAGCTTTTTATCTTAACAATACTGAGCCCTGCTACACCATTACCCAAACACATTTTTCCTCCATTTTATTCTCATTAATAGACCCATGCTAGGAAGCAGGGGGCATGCCAGGTAGGCCTACAGGGAGACTGCAACAGAAGATGGTCTCTTTTTTTCTTTCAACAGGTAAGCCATATTCATTCCATAAATTCAAAATTTGCATGATGACAGCCTGGATAGTCATTCTAGAGATTTTTCTCAGACAAATGCCAGCCAGCCTAGAAAGAAGCCTCCCCAATAGGGAAAAAAAGAATAGGATTGAGAAATTGAGATCTACAAAGAATACAGTACATTCTATCTGACTTTGAAATGCAGGGAAGAAAAACTCCTGCCTTTACGAGTGTTGCCTGGAACCAGACTTTTTTTATTGGCTTACTGTCAACATTTTGTGATCAGCCGGTATATAGTCAACAGCAGAGCTATGCTAACTTCAGGGATCTACACATAATAACGGGCTTGTGCAACTCCCCAGAAGGTTCAACAATTTTCCCCCACTGCATACACAGAATGTGTATGATGTTCATGTGGATTTGGACCTGCCTGGAAGTCTTCAAGCATTTTTCCAAGGACCTTAAAACAAGTATACAGAACAAATAAATGGGAAAAATGAATAGTCTACTTCAGTGACATAAAAACAAAATGACCTTGATTTCTACCAAATATAATAAATCAAAACTTCAGTATTAGACCATTTAAGGATAATACAATGTCCTTTCTTTCAGGTACTTAGGAATTGATTCTTATAAATCTGTATTGTCATTCAGCTTCCAATAGTCTTGCTTTCCTTGACCCTGTCATTTAATTGATCTTCTCTGAGTCATGCCTTTCCTTCTGCAAATGTTCTGCTTTTAATCAGGGTGAGGCTGCAATCTACTATATATCCAGTTATTGGGACCTAAGACCCACTGAATTCAAATACTTACTTCTGATAGGACCGGTATAGCTACTTGGCCTTCCTATAAGCACATAATGACAGTAAGAAAACTATATATTGGCCTTCATAAAGAATGAAATATTAATAACAGACTTTGAAACTTGAGGTCATGTCTGAACTAGTTACTCCTGATTTATTATTTCTTTTTTTTTCCTTTTAATGTTAAGATTGTAAGTACATTTTTTTTTCATTTTCTTTTCTTTTTTTTAGCTTGCTTAAAGAATAAAATTGTTCAGAGCTACAGAATGGAGAATAAATTCAACCTGGAGAATAAAACCCAGTTGCAGTTGTAAAATCTGAAGGGGGAAAAAAAAATCCAAGTTTTTAATACAAACAAAACTTCAGGATAGGAAGAGGAGAGAGATCATCAATTCTGTCTTCACACTGAGAAATTTTATATGCACACATACATATATACATTATATTATTGTGTATTATGAGCTCAGGTTTTGCTAATCCATTCTTATTTTGGTGAGTTACAGAGATAGAAATTGCTGGCTTGACTAATGAAGCCCAGAACATGCAGTATTCTGATCCAAGACAGAAAAGGTTCTTCAGATACAGCATAGGCGTGTTCTGTGTACCTGTTGGTAGCTCTTTAAAAAGCCTGTACCTGTTCTTGGATTTACATAGTAGCTGTGTGATCCTGGGAGCATGCATATTTGAGTCAAGGAGACACTAACAATGAGGCAATGAGTTTTGCAACAGGCCTACTGTCCAAAGGGAAAGGAACATGACTATATAATCTCACTCACCCAGGTTACCTTTCAACAAGTCACCTGACTGTATGATCCTTAAAATATGCCATGGGCATGCCACTCCAGTTGGTTTCAGCAAGGAAGGATCAGTATCAAACTAGTAAACTCTTGGTCTGGGATTGAGAAAGGCCAAGACTGAGATGCAGCAGGGGTAGTTTCCAAGGTGGTCTGGGACAGACTTCAGTTGCAAGGGAGGAAAGAGGCAGAGTTGTGTCTCAGTGCAAGGAAACCTCAGAGAAGAAATGCAAGGATGACATCCTTTCCCCCCACCCCATTTCATGGTTTTCCTGTCTTTGGCAGGAGAGGCCAAGGCTGTTGGCTTGGAGTTTCTGCTGGGCTCTAGCCTCTGTTGCCCAATTTTGGCTCAACTTGCAGAGCCAGTAGCCCCACTGTTTCATTCCATAGCACCCACAAGATCTTGACCATCTCTTTCCTGGTAGCCCCTCCAGAGTTGTCATAAGACTATTACTATGGTGCCTCTGCCTTCTTCCATCCAGTGATCCTCATTTCCACCCTGAGCCATCACTGAAAGGCTCCCCTTTGTAATTTTCTTTTCTTCTCAGTCAGCTCAGCAAATGCATTTTCCCTGCATAGCTGATGGTACCAAATGAGAAGCTTGTTCAGCCTGAACAAAATGTAGACTCAAGGAGAGACCCCACCCATCTCAGGATTTTAGGCTGCTGCCAAGATTGCTTGGCTAGGGATTCCTCTCTACCAAGGGGAAAGTGCTACCATTGCTTGGGTGAAAAGCAGCAGTCCCCATCATCCACTGCTGTACCAAGTGATAGCTAATCAAGCTGTTCTAGTTACACAGGAGTCATGATGAATGTATGCAACTGTGGAGCACAAGCGAGGCTTGGAGATTAACACTACACCAAGCAGTCCCCCTGCCTAAGTCCATAGATGTAATTCCTGAGTTCAGGGCTGCAAGCCCAGCATGGAATTTGCTAATGAAGTGATTCCTGCTTAGGACCCAACCCAGACAGGATCAAGGAAGGTTGCCTTTCCGGAGCTATAGGCTTTCACCTTATCTGTTTCCTGGCTGCACATGTGAGTACTTCACTGGCTGATCTAAACATCACTGGGTAAGCCCGTTGCAGTGGAATACAGTAAATATGAACCTAGGGCTGTCCTAACTGGGATGAACCTAAGCACTGAAGCTGGCCAAGCAGAAGACAGCCATTTCCTGCTCCTTTGCATTCCCTCTTCTTAAGGCAGAGTAGCTTTAGCTGACAGGTGCTGGAATGTCTTCAGGGGGATGCAGTGCAGCATTAGGGATACTCTGAATCTTCAGATTCAGAAACCGAGGGGCTTAATCAGTCTGAACCTCAGCCTGTCCTGCAGGAATTAGCTGAAGAGAGCACATCTGAGGAGACATAGCTGCAGAACTGTGTCAAGCTGGTCAAGGGTCTGATCCAGGCAAGGTCCTAAACCCAGCAAATTACAAAGAGAGGAGCAAATGGAGTCAAGCCATACCTTTGAAAGAAAGAAATGAGACTGAGTCAATTAGAGTAGATGGAAGTCAGGCCTTTAGAAAGAAAAGTGTGGTTTGACTGGCTGAACATTCCATATGCACAAACATCACTTGCCTGGGACCCTCTCTGAATCTGGCTTTTAATTCCTCAGATTACCTGGCTAAATTTAGGACTGGAACCCGACTACGTTTGGATTCTTCCTGAACTGGCATTTTGTCTCTTTGGATTATCTGAAAAGTAAGCTTTTGTACTTTCATTCTCTAAGAGAAAGTTTGCAGCTTGCCATGTATTTATGTTAGTACAGCTAAGGATTTACCACGCCTTAAGTTTGTATCAGAAGTTGTAATTGGCAGCACAGAACAGGCACATGTCTACTTGCCTTCCCAAAGGAGAGTGATTTCTGGTCACTTGGTTTGGAAAAGGACGCTGCTGCATCGGACATTGCCTATACTGTAGCTAGGCCACCCCACTTGTGGCTCCTGGAGTGGGTGGAGTGTAGTACAAGGAGCTCAGTCCTGTCCCGGGAGACCTAGACCATTCCAGGGAGACCTGGAATGATTTGTGGCAGTGATCTGATTTGCATGGAAGGCTCACAAATTTTGGAGATGGAGCTTGCTTAGGTGAAGTCAGATCACTATGAAAACTCTTCTTTCCTGGACTAGCTGGCAACTTTGTGTGGGCAAGCAGAAATCTATCCTATCCTATCCATCTCTTATCCCTCAAATTTGTTCATGAACCCAAGCAGTTTCCCAGAGTTTGAGAAGCTTTTCCTCAAATGGTTGATAAGTCACTATAAATCTATAGGCCCTGTACATTTCCTTCTAAGATATTGTATAATGTCTCACCTAAGGTTGCCTCTTTGCAAATTAATGTGGAATGTTTGAAACATCTGTCCTGAAAGGCTTGATTTATCTTTCCTGCAAATAGAATTGAATTGAAGTGTTGATAATTATTTTTTTGTAACAATTTGAGATTTAAAAGTACTTTCCACAAATCCCAGTGCACTTTTCCAGTATTTAGTTGGGCTGTGCTTGCTTCAAAAATATTTTGGAAAAACCTCTGCAGAACCTGTGTGGGCATAGCACCAGTCTTCTATTCATCAAAAAAGCCCAACTTTTTCAAGTTTTCACACAAGGCTGAATAATCGGTGTGGCTGCTTTAAGTGTCATACTAACTATTATAAATTGACTCAACACAATATTATAAATAACACAACCCCACTTCTAGACCCACTTGGAAAAAGGAAGGCTGCTTTAATGGCTAGTTGACAGATGCTTGTGCTTCTACTTCCCAATTATATTTGTCATTCTTAATACATACATGGTAATACTGAACTTGAAAATGTAATGAAATTCAGACATTACAATCATCTGTTTACAGTATTTCCAATAACAATCAATAGGATTTACAATTTCAGACTCTCGAGGACTAAACCAGAGTTTGCAAGGTGTGTCAAGGACCATGCTCCAAAAGTAGAATGGGTCAGAATCCATTGGGAGACAGAGTTCAGGGTGTTGGATGGCTGAAATGTGTGCCTTAGATCTAGGCAAGCCTCCCAGAGGCCCCAACAATTGTAAAAAAAGGGGAGGGGAGACGCCAAAAGTTGAGGTACAACAAGAGGTGATTCTTAAAATAGCACCAAGGCATTTGGGGATCTAAATTGTTTTTGAAAGACACAGACCTTCAATGGACAGCCAGTAAAACTGGTAGAAAGTTTATTCTACATTGTCTGATCAGTTCTTGAATCTAGAAACAAGTGATTGGCTTATTGTTAAGAAATTGTATAAAATCTAAGCTGTCTAAGTTCTAACACTTTTTTTGAAAAAAATAAACTGCTGCCAATCTAGTGCACCTTTTATAATATTATGCAGATTGATTCTGCATTTCTCTCCAAAAAAATGGTTTGTGTGTGTGTGTGTGTGTGTGTAAACACATTTATGATTGATGCAAAAACGAGAAGAGCATTTTTAATTAGAATTATTAAAAGCTATTCTTATTGACTGGATTTTTTATTAAAACCATTCTGGTTGACTGGATTTGTTATGCTAAAAGACAGTATGATATTTTTCTACTTGGCTGGAAAATAAATTGGGAAGGGAGCGAAGGTACTGCTAGATAGCCAAGATTAGATTGCACTCTTGATGCCAAACAAGCAATCTCTTTGCAAGGCAAGTAAGTAGCTAGGGTTATCAATCCTGGATTTGATAAACAAATATGGGCAGAATAGAAGGGAACATATACTGCTGTACTTTACTGTTATGACATACAATATGCAGAAGAAATGAAAATGTGTATGCTGTATTGTCAGGAGTGGTAAGGACTTAGCTTTAAAGGGCTTTATTTATTACTTTACTTATTTATTAAGTGAGAATATAGGGAGAACTTATAGGAGTTTGTGAATTGAAGTTTGGTGAGGGATTATAAGGAAGACCCCTAATTAATTTTACTCAAAGTCAAGGTTTTGTGCTTGGTTAACCTGAGAGCCTGAGGCTGGGGGCGGGGGGAGAGATACGAAAATATAAGTCTTCCTATTGGTGGAACCTTAACAAACAAAACTGAATATTAATTAATAGAAGCTTTCTCTTATGACCTGCAATGCTTATGGCATGTCTGTATTCCTGCCTGAGAACAATTTGGCATAAATTTATAAAAAGTGATATCTTGCAGCAGTCCTTAAATAAAAAGTCATATCTGAGTGGGGATTGCCCCATTTCAGCTGAGGACACATTAGCACTTATCAGTTCAAATAAATGAGGCGCTACAACAGAATTTGACAGTGGAACATAAGGAAGAGGGTCAAACTGGAGCAAGCCTTACAAGACAGTGTGCATAATTCAACATCACGAATTGTTTTTGGACCATCTTGTGCGTCCAGGGAAAGAAAAACAGATTCTGCAGACAGGAAGCAGGACACTGAATTTCTAAGGAGCAGAGAGAATAAAGTAGTATGCTTCAAAAAAACAAAGAAAAGGGTTGTGATAGTTGGTGACTCAGATTGTGCTAACAGACACATATGTGATAATCACATCTGAAAGAATCATATGCTATATAATTTGATTAAAAGTTAAAAAAACTAAAAAAAACTAATACAAACTAATATAAAGTAAGGAAGAAAAAAATAAAAAAATAAAAGAGAAAGCTAAAAGTACAAGAAAGAGAGAACAAGGAAAAGGAAAATAGAAAGGTAAGAAAAAAAAAGATACAAGTAAGTAGCTTCTGATCTTCTTTACAGCAGTTATAAGTACAATTATAAATTTAACCTCTTTCTAAAGTTACATCATGACTCTCGTTCCATAATCTATCCTGTCTAATCATCAGAACCATAAATCATAAGGATTTTTTTTATTTTTTTCTGTTTTAAGTTAAAGTCCATAAGAGGTTTCCAGTCAACAATAAATGTAGATATTGTCTTTTCTCTGATCAAATAAGTCAATCTGGCCATCTTAGCAAGTTCCATCATCTTCCCCAACCATTCCTCCATTGTAGGTATTACCAAATCTTTCCATCTTTGTGCATACAATAATCTCACTGCAGTTATCATATACAAAAACAAAGTTCCATTACTTTTTTTCCAACTGTTTGTCCACCAGTCCCAAAAAAAAAGACTTCTGGTCTCAATGGTATATTAATCTTTAAAATCCTTCAAATTAGTGTATGTATTTGAATCTAAAATATTCTAGCTTTTTTACATGTCCAACAAGGATGATAAAATGTCCCTTCTTGTTGTTCAAATTTCCAACATAAATTTGAAGTGCTTTTTTACATTCTAGACAATTTTTCTGGTGTTAATCAATACCCTAATCAACGAACTACCAAGGAGACAAACAATCAAGCAGAAAACAATATCCTGTTCAAGGAACTAGGAAGGAGAAAACTACACCCCACACCAACACTGGCAGGGCAAGCCACTCTATGTAAACAGGGAGCAAAACCCCACATGCACTAACACTGATGATGTTACCTAGTCAGGTAATGAAAAGTCTGCAAGCAAACAACCAAGCTCAGAGAGCACCAAGGACTCCATAGTTCAACCCTGAGCTAAATATATTCTCTTCTATTAGTATTTTCAATCTATCAGCCAAAATCATTGTAATCAACTTGTAGTGATTATTCAGTAATGATATTGGCCTATGGTTTCTCGCTAAAGTCCAATCTTGTCCCTCTTCAGGTATTAGTGCTATCTAGGTTGAAATAATCATATGTCAATCACCCTCATTGACTGGGAAGTCTGAAGTCAACTTGAGGAAAGGATAAAAAATATGAGAAAAACAACTTCCAAGACCTATCAAGACCATGGAGTTGTAGTATACATTACAAATATCCAGTCTTGTACAGAAATATGAATTAATAAACCTCAGGTCCTTCACTTAGGAAACAAACTAACTAACAGAAAACAAATACACCCTGTATAGTACTGTGGCTACCTAGTTCGATAATCGTACCTGTGAAAAATACTTTGGACTAGTAGTTAAGTGAAAACTGATTTACTTAACAGTAAAAAAGGCAAATGTAATTTTAGCTGCACTGACAGAAGTATAGTTTTAGAATCATGTGAAGTATTTGTTCCACTTCTTTCTGCTTTGGTCAGCCTCCAGTTTGAGTCACATATTCAATTCTGGACATTACACTTTCTAAGCTTTCTAAGAAACCGGAATAAGGTCAGAGAAAGGCAGTAAGAGTGATCCAGGGTGTGAAAATTAAGTCCAGTGAAGACAGATTGAGAGAGCTGGGCATGCTTCACCTTGAGAAAACTAAAGGAGTGATAATAATACTCTTCAAATACCAGTTCTCTGTTATTCTAGAGTTCAGTGGAATAATGCATTCAAGTTACAGGAAGGCAGACTGAAATTGGATGTTAGGAAAAGCTTGCTTAAAGTAAGAGCAGTTTGGTGGGTAAACCATTTACTCAAGACATGGAAGGCTCTCCTGCACTGAATGTGTTTGAGTAGAAGCTAGGCAACAATACGTCCATGAGGGTTTAATCTGAAGTTCTGCATTAATCAGAAGGCAGACTCAATGGCCTATGTAATCCCTTCAATCTGTACTAAAAGAGGAAAAGAAAAGTAGGATGTGGACTTGAATACAAAAGAAGTACAGAAAGATAAAGAAATGTTAAAATATGCATATAAAAATATTATGAGAAATAGAAATAGAAATATGTGCATCAAAAACACATTGTTGTGGCAGGTGTCCATTGCAGAAATATGTAAGCAGCCAGCTTCAGACATTAAAGGTCCCTAAGCAAAGGGTAGAAGATTTCCAGAAAGCAGAGTCCAGACAGCAGAATCAATTCTCCTACTATCTCAATCTGATCATACACAGGAGAAAATATAGGAGACTTCAGTTAGGAAACATTGAGGAAAATGTGACTAGACCAGATTTCTTTTGCTGCTTAGAACACTGCACTGGATTATTTATTTCATTTTTAGGAAATTTGGACTAATGCTGACATGATCCCCCAATGCTATTTAGCTAGATTCCAAATATCACCAGCCCGGAGTTGTATGTGTTGAGTAAACCTGGAATCCGTTTTCCTCCCCAGGTATTAAAACCCTATCAGATCTATTGCAATACATGTTGCGGCAAGAGAAACACTGTCAAAATCTATCACAGCAATTCTAGGATTCTGACTTTTTTTTTTTTTAGCTTTGTCAATTCAGCTGAAAAGTCAATTGAATGGACATAATATCCTATTCTTACTACAGTCAGATTTGCCAGCTAAGCTGCTTTAGGCCTTTGGGAGGGAGGAGTGTAGAGGAGGAAATGAAGTGAAGAGGGGGGAAAGAAAACTCATTTATGTCTGCCTGTTAACAGATGTTAACAGCACTGGGGCAGTAAAAAAAAAAAATTAAGATGAAATCATTATTGATACAGAATGTAGCAGTGTTGTAAAATATGGTACTCAGAAACTTACTTTATCCTGATTGTTCTGCTACCAAACATGATCATGATTATCCCAGGGCTCTGATGGATGTAATTGTTTCTTTCTTCATTTCGTTTCAACAGCATGAAAGAGAATGGAAAGTAAACAGATGTTGTGCAGAGAGGATGAATACTTCCTTCAGACAAAACAAAGCAACAGTAATTGAGTAATGCCAGTGTTAAGCTATTTATAAAACTGGAATGCTTAACCGCACTGAGATCAGGAAACCTTTGAAGAAACCATATTTTAATGCAAGGTGAAGCATGAAGACCGACCTGATGCAAACATTCTGCTATCCTTCCTAAGTAGCCTAACCCATTGACAATGTTCACTGACCCTGTCTGTCATTTCCTCCACTTGATACATTCAATGCCATCCTTTCTTGGCAGCTCTAACACAACATTTCAGAGTCCAGCCCATCAATCACTGATGGCACCTTTGTTTCCATTATCTTCAGAGGGATGGCTGCCTGAGAAGTCAGTTTCTATAAAAGGGAACATGATCCCCCTTGCTTTAAGTGATGCATAGCTGCATACATAGGCCAAATGCCTGGGAATGAATCTTAAAAGGAAGAGGATAGACTTAATAGCTGTGTCATGCATTTGAGACAAAGCTTATCCCCCTTGCTTCATTAGGTACCAAAGCTCTAGTACCGCCATTCTCACGTTAAAGAATTGCTGCTCAGTAATTATCTTCATCTACTATTCTTTACAACTGAAATGCGCGTTTGTGCTTTGCAGTCTGCAGACCTGCAGGGAAATCAGTTTCAATTAACTACATAATTGCAGGGCTGGACCCTCCTTAACTAGGCACTCCTAATTAATCTGCTTGTAGTACACAGTGAAACTAAAGCATGAAGGCACTTGTTGTACCTTGCTAGCAGCATTTGTAGGTCATCACAAAAAAGGGAAAAAAAAGCGGGGTGGGGGGATGACTTAAGCAAATAAGCTCCCCCCTACCCCCAACCACACAGACCAAACCACTAAGTTGACTTTGACTGCAGTCAACGCTAGCATTTCTCAATCTAATTCCTTGAAGCCAGGTTTAGTATTTCTCTGTGTGAGCCAGTCAGTCTGCCATGTTATAGGAACAATTTTGTCTACTTTCTTGTGGTTAGGTTTAAAACATATACATCTATGCACATGCACACAGGCAGAGCTTTCCCCCAGAACTCTTTGAAGGAAGAATTCAGTAATTCTACAATCTTTGTCACCAAAGTCTTTGGGTGGGGGGAGGATCATTTTGAATCTCCAGTGATTTGTCCCCTGCACTTTCCCTTGCAGAGGAGAAAACTATTTTGAACTTTTTTTTAAAAAGTCTTGGATGATGCTGAAGGGTCCTGAGCAGAGCTCTTAGGAAAGCCTGATTCCTCTGGTCCAAAAAGTATGCAACAGTCACTTACCTTGGAAAAGCCACAGAGCTGATAACCAAAGTTCTTCCCTCAGATTAATTCAGAAGTAATGCTATGCTATGGTCAGCACTACTAAGCTCCGTTGCTGATGGTCAAGAGAAACAAACTGCCTGTCACCAAAGCAAGAGTAAAGTTTAGATGCCAAGACCTAGATAACTCAGATGGCCTTATGGGATAATGGCCTGGCCAAAGAAACCCAGTGTCCACAACACAGAAAGTGGGCACTTCATATTTTTTGCTTCAAGCTCTGCAGCTGGGGTGCCATTTCTGTCCTTTGAATAGCCAAGATGAAGTTTTTTTCTGGCTAGATGAGTTGGTACTCAGCTCAAGCTGCATAGGAAGAGAATGGCAGTTGATTCTTAAAAACAAAGATCACCTAAGAAATACAAATCAGCATCAATCTGCTCCACTTTACTTATCCCTGTTGATATAGCAGTATTCCAGTCTGTTTTTCTTAAAATAGAGTGTTTAAAAAAAACTGTATCTATCTCCCTAATAGAGTGATATGACTTTATCTTAATGCAAATTCTTCAAGGCTTCTTCTAATAAAAAATCCTAGGTGTCATTCTTGGCTTCATAAATTTACTGATAAAAGTTTATTTAACATACATTTTTTTCCCCCCGAGTTACCACTTTAAAGTGCACACACACACACATGCAGATGTAGCTTCTCTTTTTATGCATTACTTTTGGAAATATATTTATTTTGGGGACACATCTTTCACAAAAAAGATGGAGGTGTGGCTTTATAAAGGAGAAAAAAAAGAGATTCTCAGGAATTCAGTTCAGTGTGATACTGAAAAAATCATTTTTTTCTGACTCTCACAAATCTGCCCCCATAGACATTCAGGGAGAATGTCTTTTAAACAAGCAGCACTAACACATATTCCTCACTTAGGTCAACCATTTGAAATATTTAGCTGAGCCAGGAGATCACAACATAGCAGAAAAGACAGACAGGTAGAGGGAAAATCAAAGCTGGGCAAAAAAGAAAGAGAGGAAACATTGTTCTTGGAAAATTATGATAGGACCTACCAAGGCTGAATATGAATAAATAGAGCTTAACTTCCTCTTTCCTTGGCCATGCTTCTTTGGATTGATGCAATAGGTATGGAAGAGGGAGAAGGATCATCTCTGAAATTCCTAATATGATCCACCCACAATCCCTTTTGAATGATTCAAAATGTTTCCTAAGTGGTTACGTAGCAACTAACCAGCAGAATACAGTAGTTTGCTTAACAAAGAAATCCTGAACGCTCATAAATAAATTAGTCCTTTATTCTCCAGAAAAAATGTAGGATGAGGTTTATGGAAATTTACATTTCTACTGATCTGCATCTCTCTAGCTGCTTGAAATAAAACTTTTGATGCTTATCACATCATGCCTATGGAATAGAAAATCTTTCACTTGCCGAACAAACAAGAACTGTGGGCCACATGTTTTCTTCTTGTCACTTTTTATCATTTCTTCACCTGCTGGTAGCTCCAGAAGATGAAGGTCATACTAAACACATTCAGAAGGGAAGTCATGGTAACAGAAGAGCCAACTACAACATGTGGACTTCTCCCACATTGTGTTAATTTGTGGTACAAGAAAGAATTGCATGGCAGCAGTAAATATACCACAAATGTAACATGAATAGCAAGCCCTAGTTTTGTTTAGCTTTTCCTCCTGGCAATCTGGTTTGGCGTCTACACTTCTGCTTTGAATTCTGCATTGAGTGCAGTAATGGAATTGGGCCACTTCCTTGGGCAATATCTTCCATTCAAATTTAAATAATATGAGGAAATATGCAGGATGGCAGAGAAGCAAAACAATATTGGCACAAAATCTGTGTTTTAATTTGAAAGGTGGTATTAAATCCTGGACTGGAAACAGCACCAAAGAGGCACAAAGCTGCAAAGAGATGTTGTTGCTTATGAACATCTTTTGTCAATAAGCTTCTTCCATGTCTCACAACGTCATAAACAATCTCAGTATCAGAACCAGAAAATGTACATTCAAGATAAAATAGCATCAGGAATACAGAAGAGGACTGGACATCATGGGGTAAACAGTTGAGCTGATCACTTTCTTGCATTCACTAAGCATGGTTGTGCTAAATGGTTTTGACTGTAACACAACAGTTACTTGGTGCAAAAATAGACTACATGGTATTAATTAGATATGGGCCACACAGTGAATAAATAAATAGGTTTATCTCAGCTGCATAAAACTTTTGAGATAAGTGTTGTTTGTCAGAGTAGTTGATTTTTAGGTGATGGACATCCATTTGAGAATGTTCTTACCCATTCAGCTCCTTTTTGTTTTTATGCAGCTGTTTTATTTCTTACAAAGAATGTTATGTTTTCCTTGGTGAGAACTGCACTTAGTAATGCAAATGCCTTCCAAATGCACTGAAAGAATAAATCTCAGTTTTTAAAAAATGACAGACTTATATGACAACAGGGAAAAGGATTAATCTACATCAGCATCACGTACTGTAGCCATAGTCACAGAATGAGGAAGTAGAATTGGAAACATGATGCAGAGAGGGATTAATTCAATTCCTTATTTCTATGACAACTTTGAAACACAAAGATCAGAAAGTGTTTGGGTAAGGCTAAAGTGAAGGTGTAATTAACACTGTTTGTTGTTTTTGTTTTAATCTGTGTATGGGCATAAGTGGTATTGCCTTCTCATCAGATTTGACTCCTGGCTAACTTATCATACACGGACAAGTCCATGCAGTTATGTAGGCAGGGTTTGTTTCTTTGCTTGTTTATTGGGAAGTGGCTTGACATTACTTTCTTCCTAGGGCTGAGAGAGAGTGACTGGCTCAAGGTCACCCAGCTGGCTTTGTGCCTGAGGCAGGACTAGAAGTCACAGTATCTCAGTTTCCAACCTGGTGCCTTAAACACTAGACCAAACTGGCTTTAGTGGAGGCTTATTCATGTCTAACTTTACAAAAACAGAGCAATATCCATTTTCTTAAGAAACGAACAAGTTTTATGGGATGCCTTAAATATTTGCAAAGTCCTTAAATCCTCCCCTCCCCTCCAACAAACAAACAAACAAACAAATAATTGTCCTCCCATCCACTTTGGACTCTCTTTGGCTCTTTGGAGAGCTCCAGGACCTGCAAAACCGATGATGGCAGGCTGCATCCATTTCCTGGGTTATACTTTTTTGCATCCTTGTTGTACAGTACTTGATTATTTTTTTTTCCTTCTTGTCCAGCAGCCTGAAATTCTCCATAGGTAAGATGTAAAAGAAACTATCATAATTTAATAGTGGAACATATTGGTAATGCTTATTAAAATTGACTCTACTGTAGGCTGTGGAAAACACAGCAAGCAAGGCATGTTAGTGCAAGCAAAGAACCCTTCCTCAAAATGTTAAAACAATTGATCCTTTCAAAGCCTTGGCACAGCTCCTACAATGGCTTTCCTCAGCAGTCTCATCAGGTGTGCATATTCACAAACAATGCAGCAATTGTTGGGACTGCTAGGAACTGCCAAATATAACAGGGAATTCTGACCACAGATCTTCAAAATCTATCAGTTTGTATCCTGAGAGCAATAATTATATATTTGGATAACCATCAGTGTTACCACTGAAATCTGACAGGACGAGCATTCAGGTAAGTAATAAACATGTCCATTGCTGAAATGTAAATGCGTTGGGGATGTTTTTCATTTCTTTGCATCACTAAGGCAAATTTTCTCACCTGGCCTATTGTTAGTTGCATGTGTCTCTATGTTTAAGAGACAAAGGGAACTTTCAGATTTGTTTGTTTTTTCTCTCTCTTGTACTTCCCTCTCTTCAAGAAAGTTTAAGTAGAAGTGAAGCTTTTCCATCCTCATATATTTATTAATAAAGCTAACAATTACTTGAAAAAAAAAGAATGCCAGTTAGTGTTCATCGGTAGCTGAGCCAAGGCCTTGCTCTGCCTCCAAGACAACTTTATTCTGAAGACATTCTCCTCCTCCTCCTCCTCCTCCTCCTCCTCCTCCTCCTCCTCCTTCTTCTTTATTGGACATTTTGCCACTTAATTACGCAGTATGATTTCGGCACTCAATTCATGTTCAGGTGCATAAACAAGGGATCTTGCTGAATTCAAATATCCAATAATGGGTAAGGAGAGAAAAACTCCTCCCAACTTTATTTATCTATCTATCTATCTATCTATCTATCTATCTATCTATCTATCTATCTATCTATCTATCTATCTATTTAAGCAAAGGGTTTGTCACTGATTTCAGAGGTGTGAGGTATGTCAAAACCCATTCAGTCTGTTGTGTTAGGCACTGTCTCCAAATGCAGTGTTTGAGCAGTTGTAGAAGAAAGAGTTGGCCAAACTAACCTTAGAGAGGTAAGATGATATACCAAGCTAAATGGTTGTCCTTGGCTCTCACCAACACCCTTCAGATTTCCAAATTAGATACCTCTTCAGCATGCCATTCAAAAAGTCACTCGTTCAGTTTTACTCTCCTCAAATAAGAACACAACAAATGGTATACCATTTCTGCACAGGTCCATATGGATAGCAGCAGACCTTTTGTAGGACATGCCCCAACCTAGCCTAGCAAAAGTGTTTTATTTTTACCTTCTTTCTAGTTTTTGATGGGGACAACTCTAAATATCTTGTTGTACTCTCTTTGGCATGTTACATGAAGACAGATGGAGCATGCCACAAAGCCTTGCCTTTTGTTTTTAATATCAGTTCAGATATAGCTTTTTCCGCACTATCCAGTGATTTTTGTACCAGACAAATTTTCATTTCCTTGCCTTAAACCCTCATTGCAAGATATACATAACAGAGATTAGTGGAGGCGAAGATTCAAAAGCCTTTAGCACCTTTAAACAGAGTGTTGTTTCTGCTTCTTCTTATCCAAAGCAATGAACATTTGCTTTGGAGAATGAAAATACATTTAAATCTGTATCTTAATTATTTCAATATATAATTCTACACATTCTGGAAAAAAAAAATCCCTTCTCACCCCTATGGGTGGTATGTCTTCCTCAACCTCGAGTTCTCTACCAGAGGCCTGGGAGTTTGAAGGTTCTGTGCAGTATCTTAGCTGTTCCTATCACTGCACTCTTCTGGACAGAGAACTCTGATGTTGCTCCTGGAATCTGTTAGACCCACTCTCCCAGCTTAGGAATCACAGCCCCAAGTACCCCCACCACCACTGGGACCACTTTGGCCTTCACTTTCCACATCCTCTCTAGTTCCTTCTTCAGGCCCTGGTACTTCTCCAGCTTCTCATACTCCTTCCTGATGTTGCTGTCACCTGGCACTGCTACATCTATCACCAGAGCTATCTGTTGGTCCTTGTCTACTACCATGATGTCTGGTTGATTGACCAGTACCTGCCTGTCCATCTAGATCTGGAAGAAGTCCCACAGGATCTTAGCCCTGTCATTCTCTACAACCATCTGTGGAATCTCCCATCTGGACTTGGGAGGGTCTAGCCCATACACTGTGCAGATGTTCAAGTACACAATGCCAGCTACTTGGTTGTGTTGTTCAGTGTACGCTGTTCCTGCCTGTATCTTATACTCTCCCACTATGTGTTGGACTGTGTCTAAGGCCTCTAAGGCCACAGTTTGCACCTGTCTAGTGTGGTACACCCCTGCTTCTATGGATCTGGTGCTTAGTGCTTGTTCTTGTGCTGCTATGATCAGCACCTCAGTGCTGTCTTTTAGTCCAGCCCCTTCCACCCACTGGTCGGATTTCCCAATGTCAGCCACCTCAGCTATATGTCAACAGTACATCCAAAGCAGATTCTTGTCTTGCCATGGCACTTCCTCTGCTTGATCTTCCTTTCATGTCTGTTGCTGCCTCAGGCATTCTCTCAGCAGCTCACCTTTAGGTGCCATCTTACTGATGTACTCCTGGATGCTCTGGGTCTCATCCAGGACAGTGGCTTTGACACACACCAGACCCCACCCTCTTTCCACCTGGTGTACAGTCTCTGGGTGTTGGACTTGGGGTGGAAGCCTCTGTACATTGTGAGGAGCTTCTGAGTCTTCACATTGGCAGCCTCAATGTCCTCCTTTGGCCAGCTCACTATACCAGCAGGGTATCTGATGACTGGCAGAGCATACATGTTGGTGTGGACCTTGTTCTTCCCATTGAGCTGGCTCTTTAGGACATGTCTTATCCTTTGGTGGTACTTGGATGTTGCTGTCTTCCTTGCCTCCTCCTCGTGGTTTCCTTGTGACTGCGGGATACCAAGGTACTTGTAGCTGGTGTCAGGGCCAGCCTCGCTCCGAATAAGACATGGACTCACTTAATAGGGATTAAGGATTTCCGGTTTATTGAAACGGTGCTGACAGAAAGAAAAACGGGAATGGAGGCGTGGTGGCATGGTACCCTGTTTATACCCTCTTGCCGGACCCTGTGCTCCTCCACCCTCCATTGTCCCCATTCCTCTGACCGGACGGGCGATTTAGGTGTTGATGTGATTTGTGATGGGTGTCTGGGCATTTTCCTGGCTGTCGTCTTTGTCCTCTGGTTGCAGGTGCATCCTCTGGGGCGCAAGGCTTGAGTTCTCCTGCGTCATTGATGCTTATCTGGATTACCTAGTGATATCCTTCTATTAAGCTGTAGATTAGTTCATGGGTGTGGACGCTTGGGTGATTAGCTGAGCATTGATTTGACTGTGATCCTTCCTCTCTTTCCTGATGATCATGATCCACATTGTGAGGCTCTTGTGTGCCTTGCAACAGGGTCATGACAGCTGGTCTGTATGTCTGCTATGTGGCCTACTTGGAGTTCCACCCCATCAGTCTTAACTACCTTGCCTCTCTTTACTACCATCCAGCCACAGCTTGATGTCATCCATGCAGAGGAGGTGGCTGATGGTAGTTCCACTCTTGAACTTGTATTTGTATCCAGTTCTTGTGATTACCTGGCTGACGGGGTTGGAGCCTATGCAGAACAGCAGTGGGGACAGTGTATCACCTTGGTATATGCTGCATGTGATGGCCACTTATGTGAGCTGCCTTGAGTGGACTTCCAGTGTTGTCTTCCACAGTCCCACTGAGTTCTTGAGGAACGTCCTGTGTGTCCTGTTGACTTTGTATAGTGCCAGGCATTCACAGATCCATATGTGTGGCATTAAGTCATAGGCTTTCCTATAGTCAATCCAGGCTGTGCTCAGATTGGTCTGTCTAGACCTTGAGTCTTGGGTGACTGCTCTAACTATGAGCAACTAGTGTTTGGAGCCTCTGGTGTTGTTCCCAATGCCCTTCTGAACTGTTCTTAAGTACTGGCCTATGTGGTCCTGCAGCTTGGCAGCTATGATGCCTGATAGGACTTTCCATGTTGTGAGGAGGCAGGTTATTGGCTGGTAATTGGATGGTGGTATTCCCTTGTTGGGTTTTTTCATGATCAGCACTGTCCTATCTTGTGTTAGCCAGTCTGGGTGGGAGCCTGCTGCTAGCAGTTGGTTCATCTGTGTTGCTAGGTGTTCATGCACTGCTGTTAGTTCCTTTAGCCAGTAGGTGTGGATCATGTCCAGGCCAGGTGCTTTCCAGCTCTTCATGTTCTCAACCTGCTGTTGGATGTCTGCTACTGTGATGGTGACTGCTTCTTGTTCTGGAAGATTCCTGTGATCTGCTCTCAGGTCCTGCAGGCACTTTGCACTCATGTTATGTGTCTTCTCTTTCTCCCATATGTTCTTGCAGTACTGTTCAGTTTCTGCTGTTGGTGGCTCTGCTGTTACTGTGTTGTTGCACTGCCACTGGGAATACACCTTGGAAGGTTCTTTGGCAAACAGGGCATTTATCTTCTTGGCCTCTGCTTCTCTAGTGCATCTCCTTAGCCTGGTAGCCAGTGATGTGAGCCTTTGTTTAGCACTCTCTAGGGCTTCAGATGGAGTCAGGCCCTTGTATTTTTTTCAGTAGCTGAGTGTTATCCTTAATCTCCATACCCTTCTGTAGGGAACTTCTCTCCAAGTTCCCTTGATCTTTACCAGGGGGTGTATGTACTGCTGTTCTACTTGATCGTGTAGTCAAGCATCTCCAGGATTATAGCAGTGTAGAGCAGTTCATTGGTTTGAGTTATGTTGGTAGTAGTGATTGTCATGAGGGCTCTGTTGGCATCCTCTAGCGTACTATCTGATGATACTTCTCCACTGAGCCTTGGTAATCGGTCTTGAGAGTTGACTGTAGCTAGTTTATCCATGATCTTTTGCTTCAGATCAGCTGCTGTGTTCTGTAATGGAGAGGGTGGCAGTGATGTTCCAGCTTCAGGTGTTGGCTGCACCTCCAGTTGTTCTTCTGGGTCTTCTGGAGTCTGGGATATAATGTGTAGTTGGTCTATCTCAAGTTGTGAGAGCAGCTTCCTCTTCACTATGTTGAAGTGTTGGGTAACTAGCTGTTTCTTACTGTGGATGCAGGTTTTCTGTCCATCCATAGTTCCCTCATGCCTTTCATATATCCCCTCTCATTCGGTCTGCTGTTGTAGTAGCATTCCATCAGTTCCAGGTTCTCTTGTCTCGTCCATGTATGGTTTGTTCCAGTAGCCCACTTATCGTCAGATTGTCCTGGTTCCCCAACATCTGATGCTGACGTTTAATCTGGGTGACGTCCAAGCCAGCATGACTCTCTTAGTTCATGTCACTCTCATATTTGAGGTAGGCAGGTGAAGCATTAGGGGGGTCTTTGCTCAAGGACCCCTACTGGTAAGGTAGGTACAGCTGGTATTGAACCCCGGTCTCCTGCTCCAAAGGTGGCACTTTAACCACTACACTATCCAGCTGCTTCTAATAGACACACACACACACACACACACACACAGAAACTAAAGTTCTATTAGTGCAAAATTCATGGCAATTATTCCTGATCATATAATTCATTATATCTTAGACAATCAGAACACCTATTCTGGATCACACCTTCCCTTCTTTCTTTTCCAAGCACATGAGACTCTCCCTGATTTTTATTTCAAGCATGTCATGCTTCCCAACCAAATTTATTGCCACAATCTTACCCTTTATGTGCAAGGAGTACTAGGTAGTATGAACATTTACTTGATCCTGGGCAAAGATACAGTACATGATTGAAACAATCTCAGAACACACCAACACATGTAAGGTATCCAAGAATCATTTTATTAACGTTAGCAAGTTATAGTGAGCCACTGATCTCTTACTAAGAGGAAAAAGTGCCAGAGGCTGGTCAATGACGTTCCATAGGGTTACAGACATTAAAGATGAGCATGTGCATGTACATTTGACTTGACAAGTAACTGTTTATAATTGATTAGGAGTACATGCAGTGGTACATTGGTATCTGGCATTCCCATGTCCAAAAAGAGAACACTTTGTAGAGGGTACTTAGTCTTTGAGAATTGTGAATGCCAATGAAGCATTGTTGTTCTAACCAGCCCTGCATCTCACATTCAAAGGACAGGTGTAAAAGAAACATTATCAGTATCCATAAGAATTTTGCAATTTAAGAAGATATGGTTTGTGAATAAAAGGCCATTCACTGATGTAACAGAAGTAACAATTCCTGGGAGAACATAGCTAGATATACTGACTTTTAAATAAAACAGGCAAGCAAAGGCAAAGATATTCAGGTATGAGCATATTGTAGGCATATAGATCAATAAAAATTTCCTCCACAGTCATTAAATAGTATGGTGGCTTTAGATGTCATCTCTTTGAACATTTTTTTATTGGCAGTTTTGCAGGTACAGTTCCAGACATATCACTGCGGGACCCGAATATAGTTAGAATACAGAATGGTGTATTATACTATACACCATACTAAAAATGGTATCTCGGTACCATTTTTAGTAATTGGCAAAAAGTAATTTAGAAGCTAGCCATCTCTTCCTTTCTACAGATCCCCTACTATTTACCATGCTAAACAGTTATAGACTACCCAAATCACGAACCAGTCCAAACCATGCCTTTAACTTTGGTCTCCTTTCTCAGTCTCCAGGGATCAGTATCCCTGACTCAGTGCATCAGCATTAATCTTTAATTAGGTTAGACAAAAGATAACTTGTCCACAGTGCTGATGCTTACAATTTCCCATTATTTAGTAATTGCAGGATCTCTCTCCTCTCTCTTTCTTTTTCTTTCTCTTTCTCTCTCTCTCACTGAAATGTTCTATGTAGATTTGGGGGAGAAATTCATTTGGTTTACATTTTAGATGGAGTCTACCCAATTAACACTTCCCAAACAAAGATGCAAAGCATATAGCTTTGCTGGCATAATTAGTTTGACACAATGGAATATGAATTTCTACTGTAGTGATGACAGTTGTCTCAATACCTAAAATAGCATTAACTATTATTAAATAGCTTTTAACTGGATGTCTTTTTTTTTGCTCCAATGTTTAGGGGATGGGTTTCACTCTTTTGATCGGGGGGGGGGGGGAATCAAGGTTTTGCTTTGGAGAACGTAGGGAAGATTGCTTTGTATCGATTAAATGGTATGTGTCTCTGTGTGTATGAATATATGTAGTGTGTGTGTGTGAGAACTCAATGGAAATATTTGTTGATGATGAAAATTAAAAAAGAAAAAGAAAACCACAGTAGTTTCTTTAGAAATAGAAATAGAAGTGATTGAAAAGCTATCCTAAAGCTTTATTCTTTAAAGGCTGATTAAGATTTAAATAAAGATAACAATAGCATGCTGCTGAAATGCAATTAAGTTACATACAATTTATTTTTCATTGGGAGCTTGGTATATGGACCTTCAATTATAAATTGTTGTTCATGCTCATTAGCCAAAGATCTGTCAGTTGATTGCTTCTAATCAACAAAATCCAAGGCAAAGTGCGCTCACAGAATTAATTTCTTTGTTTAAAAAAAAAGTAAGGGTTGTGTAGATGCCACTTGGTCATTAAAATGACTAAAATCACTTGAAATAGAATAAATACAATTTGTGAAACTTTTCTAATTAAAAATAGTTAGAATCGGAACACAAAAAATAAGTATCCATGATGCAAAGCTTGAGAATGCACAAACAAAATGTGGAATAAAAGAGATGATTAGAAGTTGGATGAGAAGAGATTTGTAGACAGGAGTGATCAGAATAACTTCTCATTTTTATATCTTCAAAGAAATACAAGTAATTGTATTACTGTATGATTATGTGATTAAGATCTCTCCCAAGGTTAAGCAAAAAAGACTTCATGAACTCCAATTCTCAATTCCATGTATTTATGACAGAATGAAGTCAAAAACATCCATTGCAGTTTAAAATAAAAGATAAAATAAATTTTACCAAGTAAAACATATCAAATGCAGCTATCTTGTAATGCAGCGTCTGGAAAGGATAGCACTCCCACACATACAACCCAAAGTATGGATCCAGTATGTAGATGACACTTTTGTCATAATACAAAAGAAACAACTGGAAGAAACCCACAAAACCATCAATAACATCTATAATGGAATAAAATTCACAAGGGAGGAAGAAAACAACAACACACTACCATTCCTGGACATCCTCATCAGTAGAGGAAATGATGGCATGTTAGAAACACAAGTCTACTGGAAAGCTACCTACACTAACCAAGTGCTCCATTACCAAAGTAACAATCCAACCTCCCACAAGAGAAGCTGTGTAAGAACATTATTCAGATGAGCACTTACACACTGCAGCAACCCAGAACACCAGAAGAAAGAAAAAGGTCATCTGTACAGCATCTTCCAACAAAATGGATACCTGCTCAACTTTATCAAAAAGTGCCTCACCACCCAACCCACTACAACCCAACCAATAGAAACTATTAAAAAGGATAACACTGCCATACATCAGAAACATCTCAGAAACCACCAACAGACTGTTACAACCTCACGGCATCACCGTAGCACACAAACCAACTAAAACTCTTCAAAACATATTAAGCAACCCAAAAGGCCCAATAGTCCAAGAAGAAAAAAAAACAGGAGTTATTTACACATACAATGCAAAGACTGTAACAGCCACTATGTATGACAGACAGGCAGAAGACTAGCAGAGCGCATCCACGAACACCAACTAGCAGTCAGAAGACATGATGAGAACTCCTTAATCTCACAACTCATGGACAGACTCAACCATAGTTTCAACTGGGAAACTGTGAGCATCCTAAACCAAGCCAAATCCAAAAACACCAGAGAATTCCTGGAAGCCTGGCATTCAGACAAAGCAGCCACTCAGACAAAGCCATCAACAGACACACAGAGGTAAACAACATTTACATACCATTCAAAAGACACAATAGCAAAGCCAAAAGACCAGTACACTCCCTTGCCAACAATCAACACCCAGATAGGCAAAAACCAACACTAGGATTAACACCAGATGAACCATCAAACAGCACAATACACCCTAATCAAGGAACTGTTAACTCAGGCAATCAACCAAGCAGCAAACAACAGCCTAATCAAAGAACTCCCAAGGAGAGAACAACACCCCTACCAACACAAGCAGAGCAAGCCATGGCATATAAACTGAAGCAAGGCCCACTCCCTCTTTGCACTGAAGATGTTGCCTAGTCTGGCAATGAAACATCTGCAAGAAAACAACAAGGCTCAGAGAACACCAAGGACTCCGCAGCTATCTTTACTGATCAGGAAACTTAATCCTTAATTAAACAAATAGCACAATTTCATGGGACTGCACTTACAGACCACTCTGGTAGGTATCAGCAATATTATGGTGAAGTCAAAATATGCTTTTTTGCATAGTGTTTAAATAGGAGAAGTATGAAATGTCTGTAAGTCCTGTGTGTTTTGTTATTTCTTTCCATTGTGCAGAGTCCCTCTAGGGGGAGATGGGCAGTGATACAAATTTGAAGAATGAATGAATGAATGAATGAATGAATGAATGAATGAATGAATGAATGCTTGTCAAAGGCACTAGACCAGTCACAGTATGTACCCATGGGAGAAACATGAGGTTGTGAGGTTGGCTGCAGAATTTCAATGTGCATTAACAGTATGCTGCAGTCTGTACCAACTACCACTAATATCAATGCTAGCACTAATTATGGGTGCTAGCATAATAATGGGTGCTACAGACATGTCCAAGAGAACAGGGAGAAAAAAATAATCCTGCTTGAAATTCTTCCTTCTTGTGAAATTAAAGATAAAGGTGGGAGAAAAAGCAAGATTATATACTGAAGCCACTCTCATTATGGGCCTTTCCCTACCTCCAATTTATAAATCTTCTCTGCCCACCCTTCAGCCATTAGACAACAGTGTGCCATGAAATTAACTGTCTTCATTCCTGATCCCTATTTGGCCTCAACCATTATTGTTATCCTAGATCTCCTTCCCAGTCACTGCAGTCACCTGATTTCCCTCCAAAGTGACAAAGTCCAACAGATGTCTCACATCTTGGTGCTACACTGGAACAATGTAAAAATAAGGGACAAAATACTACTTTAACAGTCAGTATAGCTGTTAAATAGAAAGCCAGTTTGGTCTAGTGGTTAAGGTGCTGTGCTAGAAACCAAGAGTCTGTGAGTTCTAGTCCTCCCTTAGACATGAATGCCGGCTGGGTGACCTTGGGCCAGTCACTCTCTCTCAGCCCAACTCACCTCACAGAGTTGTTGTTGTTGTGGGGAAAATAGGAGGAGAAAGGAGTATTTGGTATGTTTGCCACCTTGAGTTATTTATAAAAATAATAAAGGCTGGATATAAAATAAATTTTAAAAAATAGCTAAGGATAAATTACACCTTTCACATTCAAGGGCTGAAGGGTGATGAACTAAAGGGGAAGGTGCTAGGGCATGTTAGTGCCTTGCTATACTAAAATTGGTTCAGGGCCAAAAAAAATCATTTTTAGATTTCAAACAAAAGATTGAGTATTTCTGGAATTAGTTATCATTCTCATAATGCATGAAAAATGTTACACAATTTCTTTATTGTTTACATTCTGCAAACCAAATATTAAGCCTTGCTTGCACGAACAAATGCCAGCATTACTGATAAAAGGTTTGAAAGCAGTTTGAAATATAATAGCATTATGGCTGATTTGTTTTCTTCAGAAGCAATACATTATATGCATTTGAGAATGCAAACCAAACTCATATTGGGTTGTCCCATCTTTCATTTCCTATTCTCAATCCCCCACCCCACTCTCTTTCCTTTATTGATATGCCATGATTTATTTTCAAGTACCAGAAGGTGCATACAGTTAACTGAAGGCTTATTAAATTATTGGCAATTCCTGACATACTATTCACTTCTTCACCTCTGCTTTTACAGATATGCAAAACTTGGTTGCACATGTCCTACAATTTCAGAAGGACCTTTTGTTGGCCAACTACAAAGCTTTTCTATTTTCTTTTTCATGCCCTTAGTGCATCACAGTACAAATTTTATGTGAATGTTTATGATAGGAGGAGGTAGAGAGTGGGGGAGAAAGAGAGATGTAATTACATATTGACCATTACAAAAGGAAATAAAACTAAGTAATCTATAAAATATAATTTGCAGCTTTGACGCAATATACGTATGCACACATGAAATACTATCTCCATTTAATTAATTTAATTAAAATTAAAATTAACTTCAAATTAATGTTATCCTAGTTGCACCCACTTCCCATGTACTTTTTAAAGATAATTTCACAGCCCAACAAAAAGTTGTTAAACTTCCCTTAACTTTTTTTTTTAATGAGTAATGAGTTAAGTTTAAATAAATCTGAGAAATCTGCTGCAAATTGTAAGTTTTTTCAAGAAAGTGAGGAAATTCAGTTGGGTGCCAGGATCTGGTTGCACAAGTCTGTAACTGAAGAAGTTAGAAGCAGAGGAATGGGGCATTTAGAAATGCTAAGGTTAATAAATTACATACAGATATTGCAGGAAGAATCAGGGACTCCTTGACAATGCGAAGCCCATGAAGAAACAAGAAGTAAATCTTGCTGGAAGGGAGGAGGAATCTATTCCAAAGAGTAGAGGTAGAATATTTCTTTTCTCCCCCCCCCCCATGAAGAAAGTAAATAACCCCTTCAAATTACCACCTTTGCTGGAAAGTTTGGTAGCAGAGAATAAATGTTGTTAGACCTGGGAGAATTGTCTGGGAGAATCAGCTATTGAGCTCAGAAATGGCTTCTGTGCTACGGCAGGACCTACATATGTAGATTTTATTTTTTTTTAAGTTTCATTAAAAGCAATATTATAGACACAGAGATTGGTAGAATTACTGTCGGTTTACGGAAGGGCCTTTTTTGTGGGGAGTCATGCTCTCTGGACTGTTGTCTTCCTTGGATTTTATGTGGGACACATTTTTAGGCAATTCCTGAAGACTTATCATTTCACCCAGGCCTTCCCAGTGTGGATTTGGATAAAAATATACAGTATGTATATTTTTTTTATTTAAAAAGTTTTTACACAGAATAAAAATAATACATTTTTTAAGTTAAAGATAAGAGAAATGGAGAGAAGTAATAGAAAAGTGAAAAAGAAATATAGAAAAAGAAGTGGAAAAGAAGGAAAAAGAAAAAAAAAGGAAAGAATAATAGAGGTGGCTTCAGGTCTTCTTAACAGCAGGTATAAGTACATTTATATTTTACTCTGTCTCTCTAAGCTTACAGCAAAGTTCCCTTCTTTCTATAATCTACCCTTTCTAATCATCAAATCCATAAATCATCAGTTCATTTTTTTTTCTTTTTTCAGCAAAAAGTCCATAAAGGGTTTCCAGTTACTAATAAATACAGTAGTTGATCTTTCTCTAAGCAAACAAGTTAATTTTCCCATCTCTGCTAGATCTGTCATCTTCACCAGCCATTCCTCTGTTATGGATATTTCAGCATCTTTCCATTTTTGCGCATATAGTTCTCTCACAGCAATGGTCATATATAAAAATAATCTGCCATGGCTTTTTTCTAATTGTCAGTCCATTAATCCCAATAAAAAAAGTTTTGGTTTCAGTTGAATCTTAATGGTTAAAATCCTTTGTATTTGAACCCAAAATGTTCTGGCTTTTTTACAAGTCCACCAAGCATGATAAAATGACCCTTCATGGTTTCCACATTTCCAACATAAATCTGAAGTACCTTTATACATGCTGGATAATTTTTCTGGAGTCATATAACAAAGGTACCTCATTTTATAAAAAAATATTTTAGATTATAACATAATATGAATTTTGATCCTTTCAAACACATGCTTTCCCACTGTTCCAAAAATATGTTATGTTCAAAATTCTTAGCCCATTCTATCATATACTCTTTTACTCTTTCACCTGTCTTCCATTTCAAATTTCAGCAAGCGTTTATACATTTAGGCAATTACATGTTCATCATTTGTACAAAATTCAGCTTAAACTTTTGTTTTCTATTGCTCATTTCCAAATGTCCAGTTATCTACCTTAAATCTCTCTCTTAATTGTGCATACAAAAACCATTGAAAGCTAAATCCCTCTGCAGCCATTTATTTGCTTGGATTCATCTTATATTCTCCACGTTTTTGTTCTAACAGTCCTTGATATAGATATTTTTTTCCTCTTTTTGCCTTCTCTATACCATTAAAGCTTTAGTCCAATCAGTCTTTCTGTAATTTTAATAAGTCTCATGTTACACTTATCTCCTTGTTTTGTAAATTCCATCAATTATCTTTTCCCTTTGAGGTCAGACAATCAACATTCCCTGGAAGGTCTGGTCTGTTTATTTAATTAATTCCAAATAACACCAAAAACACTTTGCCAAAAATATTAATATATCAAATTTATACAGTCCCCTTTATCAATTCATAACTTCCTTAGTCAAAATCTTGTTAATTGTACATTCTGTAATTCGGAAGGAAGGCTAACTTACTGAGAAGTTGCTTTCTTTGTCCTGCTGTCTTCAAAGACCTCTTTCCAACAACAGCAAAATAATTATTAAGGAAGTGGTTTGGTCAAACTGAGTGTCCTTTAAAAGGCTGCACATTAGGATATGAGCTCAAGAAAAAATATATATATTTATTACATGTGTAATCCCAATGCAGCTTATCTGCTTTGTTGTGGAGTAACTTTGCTGAAAATATCAAGTCAACGCATGTGTGAAAAATCAGAATTAAGATTATGACAAAGGATAACAAATAAAACAGGTGCTGTGAACAAAACGCCAGTAAAATATCACATAGTAAGTAACTTTGAAATAGAACACTGATTTCTTTCCAGCTCTTTCGTCTTCATTTTTTTCATTTTTTTTTTTTTTTTTTAATAGTTGATGCTGAAAACAGCACCTGCTTTTCATTCTATTTGGATGAATGTTCTTTCTTGGAATTAAGAATAAAATCATGCTGTGGAATAAATTAAACCCAAACAGTAAAGAAAAAAAAAAATAGGCTGTCTAACATGTTTAGAATAACTCCATAACTTGCACTGATATAGTATAGCAATGTTGGTAATTGTGAAAACCCTAATATAGTTTTCATGGCCTTTTAAAACTAGAAGTCTTCCCAGCATTCAAAAAGAAACTGGGTATCTCTTGTTCAGCTCTGCTGTACTCATATTTATGTATACATGCTGACCACCTGTGCACAAAACAAATAATAATATATCCTTAGAACTTTTTAAGCTCATTAAGCAAAGGATCATTACCTTGTTGTGGTGTTGGAGCTTGAGCACCTCAATGATGCCATGAGCTAAACCGTGAAGGGCCACCCAAGATGGGAAGGTCATGACAGAGAGGTCAGATGAAATGTGATCCCTGGGAAACGTAATGGCAACCCAGCCCGGTATACTTGCCGTGAAAACTAAATGGATCAGTACAACCAGAGATAAGTTGGTATAGCATCGGAAGATGAGACCCCCAGGTTGGAGGATGGTCAAAATGCTACTGGGGAGGAACAGAGGATGAGTTCAACTAGCCCCAGACATGATGATGCAGCTAGCTCAAAGCCGAAAGGGTGGCTAGCGGCCGACGGTGCTGGTAGTGAATGACGAATCCGATGGTCTAAGGATCAACAGACCATTCGGACCTGGAATGTAAGATTTATGAGCCAGGGCAAATTGGATGTGGTTACTGGTGAGATGTCAAGATGAAAGGTAGACATTTTGAGTGTCAGTGAACTGAAATGGACTAGAATGGGCCATTTCACATCAAATGACCACCAGATCTACTATTGTGGATAAGAGGACCACAGAAGAAATGGAGTAGCCTTCATAATTAATAGTAAAGTGGCTAAAGCAGTGCTTGGATACAATCCCAAAAACTATAGAATGATCTCAAATCGAATTCAGGGAAAGCCATCTAACATCACAGTGATCCAAATATACGCCTCAACCACAGATGCTGAAGAAGCTGAAGTAGAGCAGTTCTATGAGGATCTGCAGCACCTACTGGACAACACGCCTAAAAGAGAAGTTATTTTCATCAAGGGAGACTGGAATGCTAAAGTGGGCAGTCAAATGACACCTGGAATTCCAGGTAAGCATGGCCTGGGAGAACAAAACGAAGGAGGACATAGGCTGATAGAATTTTGCCAAGACAGCTCACTCTGCATAACAAACACTCTCTTCCAACAACCGAAGAGACGGCTTTATATATGGACTTCACCAGATGGACAACAGCAAAATCAGATTGACTACATCCTTTGCAGCCAAAGGTGGCGGACATATATACAGTCGGTAAAAACAAGACCTGGAGCTGACTGTAGTTCTGATCACAAACTTCTTCTTGAACAAGTTAGGATCAGACTAAAGAGATTAGGGAAGACCCACAGATCAGCTAGATATGAGCTCACTAATATTCCTAAGGAATATGCAGTGGAGGTGAAGAATAGATTTAAGGGACTGGACTTAGTAGATAGGGTCCCGGAAGAACTATGGACAGAAGTTCGCAACATTGTTCAGGAGGCGGCAACAAAATGCATCCCAAAGAAAGAGAAAACCAAGAAGGCAAAATGGCTGTCTGCTGAGACACTAGAAGTAGCCCAAGAAAGAAGAAAAGCAAAAGGCAACAGTGATAGGGGAAGATATGCCTAATTAAATGCAAAATTCCAGAGGTTAGCCAGAAGAGATAAGGAATTATTTTTAAACAAGCAATGCGTGGAAGTGGAAGAAGACAATACAATAGGAAAGACAAGAGACCTGTTCCAGAAAATTAGAAACATCGGAGGTAAATTCCAGGCCAAAATGGGTATGATCAAAAACAAAGATGGCAAGGACCTAACAGAAGAAGAAGAGATCAAGAAAAGGTGGCAAGAATATACAGAAGACCTGTATAGGAAGGATAACAATATCGGGGATATCTTTGACAGTGTGGTCAGTGAGCTAGAGCCAGACATCCTGAAGAGTGAGGTTGAATGGGCCTTAAGAAGCATTGCTAATAACAAGGCAGCAGGAGATGACGGCATCCCAGCTGAACTGTTCAAAATCTTGCAAGATAATGCTGTCAAGGTAATGCATGCTATATCCAAGCAAATTTGGAAAACACAAGAATGGCCATCAGACTGGAAAAAAATCAACTTATATCCCCATACCAAAAAAGGGAAACACTAAAGAATGTTCAAACTATTGAACAGTAGCACTGATTTCACATGCCAGTAAGGTAATGCTCAAGATCCTGCAAGGTAGAGTTCAGCATTTCATGGAGCAAGAATTGCCAGATGTACAAGCTGGGTTTAGAAAAGGCAGAGGAACTAGGGACCAAATTGCCAATATCCGCTGGATAAGGGAAAAAGCCAGGGAGTTTCAGAAAAAAAAAACATCTATCTCTGTTTCATTGACTACTCTAAAGGCTTTTACTGTCTGGACCATAAAAAATTGTGGCAAGTTCTTAGTGGTATGGGGATACCAAGTCATCGTGTCTGCCTCCTGAAGAATCTGTGTAAGGACCAATTAGCAACAATAAGAACAGACCACGGAACAACGGACTGGTTTAAGATTGGGAAAGGAGTATGGCAGGACTGTATACTCTCACCCTACCTATTCAACTTGTACGCAGAACACATCATGCAACATGCTGGGCTTGAGGAATCCAAGGCTGGAGTTAAAATTGCTGGAAGAAACATTAACAATCTCAGATATGCAGATGATACCACTTTGATGGCTGAAAGCGAAGAGGAACTGAGGAGCCTTATGATGAAGGTGAAAGAGGAAAGTGCAAAAGCTGGCTTGCAGCTAAACCTCAAAAAAAACAAGATTATGGCAACCAGCTTGATTGATAACTGGCAAATAGAGGGAGAAAATGTAGAAGCAGTGAAAGACTTTGTATTTCTATGTGTGAAGATTACTGCAGATGCTGACTGCAGTCAGGAAATCAGAAGACACTTGTAATGGTTGCCCAGCCCAAATACTCAAACCCACAAGAGGTTGCTAAATGAAATCTGATTTATTAGGGAACTTAGGACAAATACAGAGAAAGCTGAGAATGACAGAAAGCGTGCCAAATACAAACTTAAAGCCCTCGTTGCAAATGTAACCCCGCCTCCCTACCAGCAGAACCACCCGGCCCAGGTGCTGGCAACCGTCAGATCTCCTAGTCTGGGAAAGTAACCTTGAACACAGGAGATAACCCAAATACAATCCAAGTTTACAGCCAAAAGATAAACCACTCCCAACAGGACCCATCCTCCTGGCAAAGATGAAACACGCATCCAGCTAATGACATGCGAAACATTACGATATATCAAACACATTGAAACGGCGAACATGACATACCGCCTCCCCAAAAACACACTTAAGGACCCGGTTTAGATGGGTAGGCGGAATGGAAGCGGGCAACCAGGGTAGGAGAAGCCACGTCATAGGCAGCAACCCATTCCAGATGAGGGAAATGCTTCCAGCTAACTAAATACTGTAGAGTATTGCGAAGGCGTCTAGAATCTAAAATGTCTTTAACTTCAAAGTGTTGTTGACCATCAATCATGATGGGAGTTGGAGGTGGAGGCTGATCATGCCATCGGTCAGAACGATTAACTGGTTTGAGCAAGCTGCAATGAAAAACAGGATGTAAGCATTTAAGGTTATGTGGCAAATCAAGCTTAAAAGTCACAGGGTTAATTTGAGCGGTAATGGGGAAAGGACCCACAAACCTAGGTGCCAATTTCTTTGAAGGTTGTGAGGACTTGATAAATTTAGTAGATAAATAGACCATGTCACCTACTTGAAAAGCAGGGTAAGGTGCACGTTTCTGGTCCACGTAGTGTTTGTAATCCGATTGTGCATCAGCTAATGCCTTTTGAATCACCGGCCAGGACTCCGCTAGTTGTGTCGACCAATCCCCCAGCGAGGTCAGTCCGACAGAGGGTTGCGGTAGATCCCGGATGGGCACAAAGTCCCTGCCATGTGCAATACGAAACGGGGTCTGACCGGTGCTTTGATGAACTGCATTGTTGTAGGCAACCTAAGCAAAAGGGAGGAGGTCAACCCAGTTGTCCTGTTGATAATTTACAAAAGCCCGGAGGTATTGCTCCAGCGTGGAGTTTAGCGCCTCTGTGGCCCCGTCCATCTGTGGATGCCACGCCGTGGACAGGGCTTGCTTAGTTCCTAAAAGTTTGAGGAACGCCCGCCAGAATTGCGAGGTGAACTGTGTGCCCCTGTCCGAAATCAAGCGAGAAGGACATCCGTGTAGCCGGTACACGTCTACCAAGAAAAGGCAGGCCAACCGGCGTGCGGAAGGAACTGACACGCATGAAATGAAATGGGCTTGTTTAGAAAAATAGTCTTTGACAACCCAAATCACTGTTTTGCGCTGGCTGGGTGGTAACTCCACAATAAAGTCCATGGAAATCTCATCCCAAGGGCAAGCTGGGCTAGCCACAGGTTGCAGGAGTCCCTGAGGTTTACCGCCTTTGCGCTTTGACATAGTGCAGACAGGACAGGAGGCGACATACTCCTTTACATCTTTGCGCAAGGTGGGCCACCAGAACTGCCGCCGGACTAGGTGCAAAGTTTTTACAAAACCAAAGTGTCCTGCCACCTTGTCATCATGTGAACGGAGCAACACGTCTTTTCGCAAATTCTCAGGGACATAGAGACGGTTAGATTTCCAAGCAAAACCCCGGTCAAATGTAACATTGTCTTTGTTGGCGAGCAACCAAGTATCAGTTTTTAACTCTTTTAGAAACTTTTGTTGCAACTGGGAAGGAATTGACAAAGCGCTCGGTGGTCCAGGGTCTCTAGCGGATGGTTGCTGTGCCCGTGTTTGGCTGCGTATCACAGCCTGCATCCCCAGTTGTGGCGTTGTCCACAGAGTGCTGACCACTTTGGGTGCTGCGCAGGAGTCCTGAGGTTGCCATGACAACGCATCTGCCAGGAAATTCTTTTTCCCTGGAATAAACTTCAATTGAAAATTAAATCGATTGAAGAACTGAGCCCAACGGACTTATTTTGGGCTCAGTTTGCAGGGGGTGCTGAGGGCTTCTAAGTTCTTATGGTCTGTCCACACCTCGAAAGGGTGATTCGCCCCCTCTAATAAGTGCCGCCAAGATTCTAAAGCAGCTTTTACTGCGAATGCCTCCTTCTCCCAAACGTGCCAACGCCTCTCCGTCTCAGAGAACTTGCTGGACAGGTAGGCACATGGTTTTAGGCACCCTGCCCCATCAGCCTGCATCAATAATGCACCAATGGAATAACCAGAGGCATCAGCCTGAACCACAAAAGGTTTGGAGGGGTCAGGGTGTTGTAAAATTGGCTCTTTGGTAAAAGACTCCTTTAGCTGCTCGAACGCCGCCTGACAGGCCAGTGTCCACCGCAGCAGCACCCCTGGATTCTTTACTCTTCAAGTATCTCCCAGTCCCTTTGTGCGAAGTAAGTCCGTTAGTGGCAAGACAATTTCAGCGAACCCCCTGATGAACAATCTGTAGTAATTGCTGAACCCCAGGAAACTTTGAAGTTGCCTGCGGGTGCGGGGTCTTTCCCAATCCACGACAGCCTGGACCTTGGCAGGATCCATTTCAATGCCCTTATCTGAAATTCTATACCCCAATTAATCAATTTGTGTTTGGTGAAAGGCACATTTGGATAGTTTGGCATACAATTCAGCTTTTCTGAGCTTGTAAAGCACCTGTTTAACCAAGGATACATGTTCCTCCATAGTTTCAGTATATATCAATACATCATCCAAATACACCAATACCCCTTTAAACAGATGTTCATGGAGTACCTCATGGATCAATTGCATAAACACCCCAGGGGCCCCAGCCAGACCAAAAGGCAAAACCTTATACTGAAATGCACCCAATGGGCAATTGAATGCCGTTTTCCACTCATCGCCCTCCTTGATCCTTACACGGTAATAGGCTTCTCTCAAATCTAGTTTGGAGAAGATTTTTCCCTTGGCCAGATGAGACAACATGTCTTTGATCAAAGGCAAGGGATATTTATTGGAAATTGAGACTGCATTTAGCCCCCGGAAATCGGTACAGAGTCTTAATGTCCCATCCTTCTTTGGGTGGAAGAGGACCGGTGCCCCCACCGGCGAGTTGGCTGGCTCGATAAACCCACGAGCCAAGTTTTTGTCCACAAATTCCCGAAGCAAAGTTAACTCATTTTGCGTCATGGAGTAGATTTTCGGCTTAGGTAATTGGGTGTTAGGCATCAGCTCAATGGCACAGTCCATTTTCCGATGAGGAGGCAGTTGATCTGCTTCTTTCTCTCCAAACACATCAGCAAACATCTGGTAGTCCACCGGCAGGCCCTCCAGAGGAGGGGCCGGGAAATGCGGAGTCGCAGCTGCCGCTACCCCCACCATCTCCTCTGGGGATTCCTTCCCCTCCGGTGCTTGATAAAATCCGTCCTTAAAGGTGACAGTCCGATAAACCCAGTTTATTTGGGGATTTTGCTGGACCAACCAGGGCACTCCCAAAACCACCAGGGGACCCCCCACCGGAGCCACCACAAATGACAACCCCTCCCGATGGCTGCCCAGTTGTAAAGCCACTAGCCCAGTGAAATGGGTGACCGGTTTGCCACCTGCCATGGACCCATCCAATTGCGTGAAGGCAATGGGTCATTGCAAGGGGAATGTAGGTAGCTCCAGGGCCGCTACCACATCGGGGTGCATCAAACACCGGGAACACCCCGAATCAATCATAGCCCACACTTCTATGGTCTTGGATCGGGAACCCAACTTTAACTTCACCGTGAGAATGCGATAACTGCCACTCACCGATGTAGGCTCATGCCCTTCTTCCACCACCTGCCCTGCGGCGCCCTTTAAAGCAGGTGGCTGCCGTTTCCCGCTGGCTGCAATAATTCCGGTTCCCCCTCGTCTTCGTAGAATGGCACGCTGTCTCCCTCACTTTCGGCCACCGCTGCTTTCATTTTCCTCAGCAGGGAAGGGGACTTTGCCGTCGACTTCCCTGGTCGTTCCTCACCCTTTGCCTTCGGGCATGCCGCCGCTCGATGTCCCTCTTTTCCGCATCGCAGACACTGCCCCTTCGCATACCGCCTCTCTCTCTCCTCTTCCCAGGATCTTTGCCCGGGTCTTCCCCCGGTACTTAGCGGGCGACTAGGTTTCACCTCTCGCCTCGACTTCGCTGTTCTCCACTGGGCAAATACCTTGTGTGCGTGTTCAGCCCTCCCAGCGAGCTGGATCCACTCGTACAGAGTGTACGGGTCGTCCCGTCCTAAGGACCAGCGCAGCACTTCTGTATTCAGGCCATCCTTGAACAGCTCGATGATGGTGGCTTGAGACCAGTCATCCACCTTTCCTGCCAGTGCCTTAAACTCCAGCGCATAATCAGCTACTGATTTTGACCCTTGCTTGAGTTCTTTCAAGGCACACTTCGCCCTCTCTTTTGCCAAGGGATCCTCGAAGTGCTGCCTGAGAGCCCAGAGGAATTCATTGAATTTTTCCAGTTCGGGCGCTTCCGACTGGCACATCTGTACATACCAGTCTGCCGCCCTCCCTTTCAGCTTGGTAGCAATGGTGATGATCTTCGCTTTTTCCGAACGAAAAAGCGACCCCCACTGCTCCATGTATGCCTTGGCATTTGTTAGGAAAAATGAGAGTTTTGTCGGGTCCCCATCAAATTTGATGGGGAAGTCCCTCAACCTGCCCGCCGACGGGCTGCGCCCCCCCACTGAGGGTTCGGTGGGTCCGACTTCTCTTGCCGGCCGCCGCTCGGGAGCTGGTGGCGACCCTACGGGCGGCGACGCTAATTCCACTCGAACAGCCTGGTCCCCTTCCCTCGGACGTGCCGCCCTTCTCCGCTCCGGGGACTGCCCATGGAATGAAGGGGTCGAATGCCGTTGGCTTGACCCCTCCCATGTTTCCTTCAGCGAACTCAGGTCCAGACTCATCTGTTTCAGGATCGTTTCCAATGAGTCCATTTTTGACTCCAACACTCGGATCCGGTCCGGAGTGGGAGAATCCCCTTTTGGCATCACCTGGATCACTGTAGGGGCAGTGGGTACCTCTGCCTCCAGGATGGGCCCCCCACCACCGAGACGTCCCCCCGGGTTTCGTCCCTGGTGACCAGTTCGCCCGGGGTGGTTACAGTGGTTTCCGGCACGGTTTTCATGCCTCCTGCTTCGCCCTCCGACCCAGAACTCGCCTCTTCTCAGATCGCTGAGAGCTCCCCCAGTTGGGGAGGTCTGTCGGGGTGCATCACGGTCGAGTCCGGCTCCCCTTCACTCGACTCCTCACTTTCCAGTAGCAGGATGTCAGGTTCGGTCATCGCTAGCACTCTCCCTCAGAGGGTCGGACAAACTTGCCTTCTCCTGGAAGGGGCCAGCGGAATCTTGAGTTTTAAGATTCTCAGCTTTATGTAATGGTTGCCCAGCCCAAATACTCAGACCCACAAGAGGTTGCTAAATTAAATCTGATTTATTAGGGAACTTAGGACAAATACAGAGAAAGCTGAGAATGACAGAAAGCGCGCCAAAAACAAACTTAAAACCCTCGTTGCAAACGTAACCCCGCCTCCCTACCAGCAGAGCCGCCCGTCCCAGGTGCTGGCAACCGTCAGAACTCCTAGCCTGGGAAAGTAACCTTGAACACAGGAGATAACCCAAATACATTCCAAGTTTACAGCCAAAAGATAAACCACTCCCAACAGGACCCATCCTCCCGGCAAAGATGAAACACGCATCCAGCTAATGACATGCGAAACGTTACGATGTATCAAACACATTGAAATGGCGAACATGATAACACTTAATCCTTGGGAGAAGAGCAATGACAAATCTCAATAAAATAGTTAAGAGCAGAGACATCACACTGACAACAAAGGTCTGCATAGTTAAGGCAATGGTGTTCCCCTTAGTAACATATGGCTGCGAGAGCTGGACCATAAGGAAGGCTGAAAGAAGGAAGATCGATGCTTTTGAACTGTGGTGTTGGAGGAAAATTTTGAGAGTGCCTTGGACTGCAAGAAGATCAAACCAGTCCACCCTCCAGGAAATAAAGCCAGATTGCTCACTTGAGGGAATGATATTAAAGGCAAAACTGAAATAATTTGGCCACATAATGAGAAGACAGGACACCCTGGAGAAGATGCTGATGCTAGGGAGAGTGGAGGGCAAAAGGAAGAGGGGCCGACCAAGGGCAAGGTGGATGGATGATATTCTAGAGGTGACGGACTCATCCCTGGCGGAGCTGGGGGTGTTGGTGGCCGACAGGAAGCTCTGGTGTGGGCTCGTCCATGAAGTCATGAAGAGTTGGAAGTGACTAAACAAATAAACAACAGCAGAGCTTTTTAAATTCTCAGGACAGTTTAGGAAAGGAAGGAAGGAAGGAAGGAAGGAAGGAAGGAAGGAAGGAAGGAAGGAAGGGAGGGAGGGAGGGAGGGAGGGAGGGAGGGAGGGAGGAAGGAAGGAAGGAAGGAAGGAAAGACCAAACATAAACAAAATTTATATAAATAAATAAACCAGAACAACTTTAGAATATAAGCCTAGAAAGCAGGCCCATCCATAACATCAGAAGATGGCAGCCACAATGGTAAGAATGAAATTCTGCCCTTTGTACATGTGTTGTGGATATGACACACATAAAAATATGTTGAGGCTTCAATTGCATGGTAGTGCAAGCCACCATCTGCCCCTGCCCCCCTGGATAGCCCTTTTAGAAGGCAGGATGTTATTGATGGTCAGATAAAAATAAGTGGTCTAAAGGTAAGGGTTAATATTCTACAGTAAAAAGCCTTTTTTCCCTTAGCAGGGGCCAGATAAATTTTACTGGGGAAGCATTCTATCCTTGGATCCCAGGACTAAGAAAACTTCGGATAACCTGGTCAGTCAAAGCAGACCTGTTGCCAAAGACCATAAAATATAATTGTCACAGACTGACTTGTCCAGGAGTATGTAGGCAATCCATCAAGCAGTGCCCTGTCTTGACTCTAAATGGTAGCAAATCTTAAATATCTCTAAACAGTATCCCTGCTATTTAGTTTTACTGAAATGGGAAAGTGATGCATTTTTGCCATTCAAGTGGCTAATAAAAATCAAGCAAGGGTAATAAAGTAGCTGGCTAATGAAGCTGTATTGGAAACCACACAATCTCCATAAAAAGAACAAATTAGTCTCTTTTAGAATGCCTTTTCAAAATGTCAGCTTTTCACCTGGTAACTAAAACATTATTTGTGGAAGGAACTTGATGCCTTTTGCCAGAGAGAGCATTCCATTTCCTGTGAATTGAGGGAATGGGGAAGCTCTTTATTGAGAATATGGTAATAAAGGACAATGCTGTTGAAAATTGAGTAAATGGCCAATATATACCAATAATGAAAGTGAATAGCTGCAAGAAGGCAACAGAAGAAGAGAAGTCACAGAGATAATTTCAAGCATGGATTGGGCAAGCATGCAGGACCTGCCATTCTCTTGCTTCTGGGAAGGCAACAATAGAAGAGGATGCTACTAAGAGTGAGTGAATGAGAAGATTCAATAATGTATATGAGTGGCTGAAAGAGGACAGAAGAGTCTGGGTCAAAGGTTCAGCAATGAGCATGCTAAACCCTGTGTCTTTCTTGTTGCTTCCACATGTAGAGAGTGACCACAAATGGAGAACCTCCTATATCCAGGAAGAGTCTTCATGTGGATAAGAACAAAGGAATATGAGGAACAAGAGAAGAAAGAGGATGACAGACTGACTGAAAAGGATTTCAATTATGATGCATACTTGCCTGTGAATAAAAGCTCATTTAAGTAAGCTTGGCTAAACAAATCCAATTGTAGAACATAGTAGCCTTGGAGTAAGCACATTGAGGCTCACTACAGGATAAGAATGTCCTCTGTAGTATTTCCTCTTAAACCAACCACCAGGAGGCACCAGATTACCAGATTCATCCTTATTGGAAATATTCACACATGGGTAGCTGATCTGATGATTTCAATAAGGATGAAACTGGTAATGTGGTACCTCCTGGTAGTCAATGTAACTGCAAATCCATCACAGGATATACACTGTGTAAAACTAATTTATCCCTGTGGGGGATGGGGGGTGGAGTTATGTAAGACCCTGCACATGGAGACTTGACATAATGTGACATCTGTATTTTATTTATTTATTTCCCCCCCACCTTTATTATTTTTATAAATAACTCTAGGTGGTGAACATAGCTAATACTGCTTCATCCTCCTAGGATATAGGATCAAATAATTTTACAAATAGTAAATTACTTTATAAACTATTGATGTATGAATGTATGTCTTGGCCCTGTTCTTTTGGGGCTTCTGCACATATGTTTTAACACCCACACACACACACAGTATGTTTATCACAGGAGCACATTTCTTGAGGAAAATAAATTTCCCTAAAGTTTTAATCAAACTTTTCATAATAGTGAATCTGGGCAATGTATGGAATTTGTGTTGTTTTATAACCTTTAAAGTATAATCTTCATTATTGGCAGAAGTCATCTGAAATATAAGGTTACCTTCCCTTTGGAAGGTAATAAATAAATAAAACTTGCAATAAATATCAACAGCTCATGAAGTGTTCTTTTGAATCCAAAGTGGCCATCCCATTCAGTGCTATATGAAAAGTTCATAGGTGTATCCATATTTATCGGGCCGCTTCCATGCCTGTTTCATTTGATAGCTATCCCTAGGTGACCAAGGCTGGTCTTAACATTTAGTGCTTTTCATTTGGTCTGCAGTTAAGCTAATCAAAGCTGGTCAGCAGTCCAGGAAGAAGGAGAAAAGAAGGTGGAAAAGAAAGAATTTTAGTGGGAGTAACTAAATAGATTTTTAGTGAGAGTGGAATATTGTCCTTCTGAACATTCCAGCCCTCATCATCTGGAGTTCTGAATCAAATTCAAATGTGTTTGCTTGTTTGCTTAGCTATTAGAAACTCCCCTCGAAAATGGGTCAGTTGGTCTTTAATTCTGATTTGACTATTTTCTGGCTGTTTCAGATTTTTAGAACAGTGCTTATCTGGGAACAATCTCAGATTTCTAATCCAAATTTAAATGGGCAAGACTAAAGGGCAGTGAAGTTGTCCCCTGTTAAAATTGGTTGCCAAGCTGTGTCATTGAGATTTTAAATACCATATTTTGAGCAAGTTGGAATGTATCTTCATAACATTTTATATGCTCCTGGAGGTGACCCAGCTCATCATTTGTATGAGTTTTATAAACCTGAAATGGATCATTTTGTTTTATAAGCAGTATAATATTCTGAAAAGAAATAACAAAATGTTATGATATATTTCTGAATAAGATAGATGATAGAGAGATAGAGATAGAGAGATTCTGAATATAAGATACTGTATATACTTAGGAGTGTATGCCACATGCTCTCCTAACACTGGCTCAGCCTAGCAAATCATGCCACAATCCTACATAAATCAATTATTGTTTCTAGTACAGAGCTATAAATTTTTTTAACAAAGGAGTAATGAGAAAGAACATTAAAGACAGAGAGGGGCCTAGAATTATGGAAATGGATATTCAGGTGTATACTTCCTAGTTTTTGATCTTGGACTGTTACAGCCTTCCAGGGTCCCTGGTTAGCTTAACACACATTAACACACATTTGAGTAACACTCCCCACCCCCAAAGATCAAACACTTTGGCTCTGCCCTGTCCAGTCCACTGCCATGCCTCTTTGGGCCCCTTCAGGTTCTAAATATCCTTCCAAAAAGTTGGCTGCTAATATCTACTAAAACAGTCTCTCTCTTCACAGTTATTAAACTGAGCTGCCTGTGAATCACTTGTGGTGTTTTTTTTTTAGAGTAACATTTTAATAAGTAGAATTATAAAGAACAATCTTAAATGTTAATGATGTTAATTTATGTTCAATTATATCCCAAAAGTTTTGAACTTTATTGTTTTGAGGAATTATGGTTATACTGGGAATGGGGGTTGCAAAAGAGTTATTTTGTGAAATTGGAAAAGTGATATTATTACAGATATTAAGTACTGACTTTGAAATGTACAAGTTATCTTTTTGGAAAAGGCAATATTTTCCACTAATCAGAAAATGAAGCAATATGTGTTTCTTTGGTATATATTTCATGGTAGAACAGCAGAACACTATTATCAGTTTTTCTTTTCTATTTGTTAATAATTACAGTATTATTAGATATTTTCAGTTAATCAGTGATTTTGAAATGTATAATATTCATATTTAGATCCTTAGTTTTGGTTTGGTATATTTGTGTGTGTGTGTGGGGGGGTATTTTTGTTTGTTTTCTTAGCCTGTTTAGAGGTTGGTTTGTTTTACAGTTTTGCAGATTTTAAATTGTCCTTTGTCTTTCATTTTTACTTTTTGCATATTTTTATTTATTTTATGTAGTCTTGTTATAAAATACAATAAAATGCATGATAATAACATTTTTAACGGCTCTGTATCCAATATTGCAGACATATTTTGCTAAATATTCTGATCATCTGAGGAAAGTAAAGGGAAGAAAAAACTTTTTAAATGCCACAGATATCAAAGTGACCCGGATAGCCCTAAAATATCCATTTATATTCCTTCCTGGCTACGTTTTAGCTTATGAGTGGGAGACTATTACATCTCTAATATTCTTTTGTACGCTTGTGCAGTGATCCAGATTCAAAGGGGAAATATATGATTTGTAGTGTGCAAGGGTGATCAGGTCACCTCTGTCCTTAAAGATGCTGCATCTTTCCCTGGGATCGTCATTTGATTTAATTTGATTTAAAGGAGGTGCCAGCAAGGGCAATGTGACAGGCTTTAAATCACCTTTTCCCCTTCAGATCAGGATTGCTGCACAGTTCTTTTCTTTTGTTATTGTTGTTCCTTTAAAATGCAAGAAGATAAAGTGAATAATTCAAGTGAAGCAAATTGTGCTTTGTAAGCAACTTGCTTAAAGTTTGATAAAAACCTTGAATTAATTTCCTTCCTTCCTTTCTTCCTACTGTACCTTCCTTCCTTCATGTCAAGATAAGGGTCACATTGTTTCTGAATTTTCCACTTGGGATCAAGAATCACAGTTCCTGATAAAATGTATGCATTTACACAGGTTTTTCTCTCTACTTTGTCACTTTAAGAGTAAAGATTCTAAAAACATTTATCCAAGTAGCATATAAATCTCTCAACTCACTCCATTCATTGGGAAATGTTGTGAGCAAAATAAAATAAGTATTTTAGTGAGACCCAAGGGAAGCACCAGAAATTTATGGATGTTTCACTCTTCTTTTATATACCCATTAATGGCTGGATTTTTTTAAAATGTATATTCTGTCTGCTATGCAAAGCTTCTTCAAAATATATTTGTGTGTGTGTGTGTATGTATGGATATACATATGCATGAGTGTGTGTGTACTATGCGTGTGTATATGTACATGTGTGTACACACATACATTGTATATTACATTAAATATTTCTTCAAAGTTAAAAAATGCTAAATATAAAACAATAAATTATAAAATTAAACACTATAGATATAGATATAGTGTTTAATTTTATAATTAAATTAAATACATACATACACATACATACACACACACACATACACATTTCCTTGTGTTGCACAATAGCATAATCATGACTTTTCAGTTGCTGAGATTCATTAAAAGAAATCAATAACTGATTTAATGTAACAAAGTCAATGCAACTTTTAGAATTATGAATAAAGAAAATGGACACCCCAGTAAAAAAGTGGAGAGGGCAACACAGCATATTCTCTTTCTGATCAAAATGAATATCCAAGAGATGTGATATAAACAGGATGGGATATCCTAATATCCAACATCTATCAGATATTCTAATGTTTAGTTGTTTAGTTCAGCTCAAAATTTTAAACTTTACTGAGAAGCAATGCTGTTCTGTCAACTGTGTAATATAGCAAAACTAATTGTTGTCACGCTCTCCAATCAAATCTTCCCAGAATATTTTATCAGACTTGCATCCATCTCCTAGCAACCTGTGTCAACCCGTGAGTCACCAACAGGGAGCGGGAGCCAGGTTGGAGTGTGAATGATCTTGTTTCGGCTAGATGCTCCTTGCCCCAAGGTCATTGGGAGAGAAACCGTTCCAGCCATCTGCTGGCAGAAGGAGAGGGCACATACCTAAGGGGGCAGTGGGGAGGAATTTGGAATATCTGTAATTTTAAAATGTAGAAACGCATGAGAAATGCCAGTCACAACTTTTTCTCTGTACTGAATGCTTTGCTTCATTAAATAGATTTATAAGCAACAGCTTATGAGTTATAACTGAGTGAAAGCTCGACTGTTCCAGTCATTACAATTGTATTCCACAATAACCTGGGTGCATTTTACAGCACTACACCTTCTGACCTATGAATAACAGTAGTCCCACCTAGGGCACATTATAGGGATTAGCGCTGTCTTTTTCTCTGTTTGTAGAGAACGTTAAAATATTCAACAACACTTGTCACTTATACAGCATCATGGGTTGCATGGTGCATCACTTCTGTAATAATAATTGGCCACGATTATTGAATTCCAAATGTCTCTCTAATCAGATTCAAAAGTAGGAAATCTCGGTTTGTCCTGCTTGAGCCTCATCTTGTTAAAAAAACAACTACTTCCTGGATTGAGGTATGATTGGCACTGAAGCATATTGACTGGCCATAAACAAAGGGCATAACTTTTCAATAGAGTCCAGGACTCAGGTCTGCAACTGGGGGAGGGCAAGCCAGGCATGAGCCCCAGGTGCCATGCTGGGAGGGGGGTGCCAAAATGAGTGCTGGGGGGCGCCAAAATGGGTGCAGAATCCATGTTTGCCCTGGGTGACACAGACCCTAGTTGCGGGCCTCCCAGGACTTCATATTCAGAGCTGGCATTATTAGACACCTGCCAAAGCCAATAATGGAACTACTGCTGGATCACTGCTGATTAGTAGAAGTTCTGCTCCTATGACTGCTCCTTGCATGGCTATGATATGCTCTCTAACAAAGAAGAATAAGCATTGCCAAGGATTGGGCTAATCTCAAAGTAAAACATACTCTTGAATACTCATTATTCTTTCCTATCTCCCTGGGATACGATAATAATTAGAGAAGAAGCAAAATAATGACCAAGTGAGCAATTGCAGGGAGGAAGCACAAGGCCAAATGAAGGCATCTTACCAAGAAATTCTCCATGTCTAAGCTGACAACAAAGCTAAATATTACTTGAATATAAAATCTCTGATCATGCAAGCCTATGAATGACTATTCAGATATAAGTCATTTGTACAGGTAAGAGTGCAGGATTTCAGCTGAGATTGGCCCATTGGCCTGAGATAAATTGGATTTTATAAGCATCTTAAATGTTATGTTTATTCATTTAACTTGATCCATTTTAGCTCCCCCCCCCCCACTTTCAGGGAATAGAGCAGATATTTAAAATATACCTTGTCCTAAATATAATTATCAGGTCTAGTGAACCGCTTACATGGATTTTTTTTTTTTTTTGCATATACAGTTATTGTTTTATTCCCATAAACAATTAGATAAACAAAGTAAAGACACATAAATAACTTTAGTAGAAAGATATATGCTTGGCTTTGAAATAAACCCTTCTGAGTCATACTTGCCCCTTCTAATCATTGTCTCTTTTAGTAATCTCTCCCACTTGTTGCTCTGATGTGCAAGTCCCCCCTTTTAACATTCAGAAAAGTATAACTTTTTCCATTAAAAATGCTGCTAAATAGCGGCTTTCAAAGACTCTGAATCACTGAACAAAAGAAATAGATGGGCCCCTGGCAACTGCTATTCAGCCCTACTGGGGTGGGCAAATAGTCTCAATGCAATAAAGTGGCTGCAGTTTCACAGAATTTTATACACAGCTTTAAGTTCTGGCATTAATTAGTACATGCATTCCTGCAAAGTTAATTTGTTATTCAAATCTGCAAAACAAAGTGATTCTGCTTTTAAAGCTTGGGTGAATTTCCCTCATAGCAAAACACAAGAGTGATGGAATGAAGGCTTTATCGTTTATAATATCTGAATTAAAATGTGGGGGTTTTTTTGCCTGTTGCCCATTTTGGATAATAAAGAGAAATGGTATATACAACAGATGGTGAGCGTGCTTTCTTTGCCATTAACATGCAATGTCTTCTGACTTAAGTCATGTAAAAATTGCATTCCAAGAAGGAAGCCTTTGAAGCAAATTGTAACAGCTTATTCCCATTACTTGATTCAATGACAATGAGAAAACTCTCTAGGAAGAACATTCCCTACATATACCAAGAAATTATTGTTACATCAAAGAATTGCTGCCAAAAGTTTCATATGTTGGACGCCCATAAAAACGTTTGAAGGGACAAGTAAAGGATGTGAATATGTTATCAACCTATTTTGAAAAACTAGCTGTATTCAACTAATCAGTAGGGAAGCTTTTTGGAAGGCTGAAAGAATAAAATAATTAAAAACAGATTTTGTACACTTGAAACCTAATGGTTAATGTTGGTGAAATGGTTGAGTGTCGATAATAGCAAATAAGTCTCTGACAAAATATGCACAAAATTATTTTCTTTTGAATTCCAAAATGTGGGGCATCAGACTCATGTAGAAAAGATTTAAACCTGTAGGGAAGAGAATGGATTAAAAAAAAAAATACAGAAGTTAGTTACACTAGTAAGTTACACTAGTTACACTAGTGATAGTGTGAGGTTCATTGTCACATGGGTTCTTATAAGAACACTTAATATATATATATATATATATATATATATATATATATATATATATATATATATATATAATTTCCCCTTCAAGTTTATAGGACTAGGATAAACCACCAGAGATAAAGGGAAACAAGTTTTTTTTTCAAAAAAATCATGATGTAATTGAGAGCTAAATCATACTGTCCTAACAACCAGGAAACACACTGAGACAATGAACTGGTCTCTAATATTTATTGCTAGTACTTAACAGGAATCCTAACAAACTGAAGAAGCGTGGGAAAAACCCAGACATATAACCCCCAAGGGTTAAGGCGGTTCCGATCTGTGCCTCTTGGAATGGCTGCCCAATTCCTCAGTGCTACGCATGCGCTTGACAGTCTGGATGGGAGCCCCCTGCTCGCCATCCTTACTCATGACACATACAGTTCATACTCTAATTACTGCCCATTATATTCCTCTGCACGCACAGAGATACACATGCACTTTGCATACAAAGGATTTTGTCCTTTGGTTTAAGTATTGTATGTTGAAATAGAAAACTTTAGTAGCAATGTCCATTTGGAGGCACAGGGGCCACAGACAGCACCTAAACGTCCCTATAAAGAGACCAATGAACTGTCATTTCTAACTGAAAAAAAGGGAAGAATGATTGAATGCATGGGAAATAATTGTATTAACTGAATTTAATGAATTAATTACCCTGATATGACCTCTTCTTTGTTCTACAAGTCCTCAGCATTCCGATTAAGGGTAAGTGCAGTTCTTGGCTTCCAAAAGGTTGGCACCCTTACTGTAAATTTTTTGAGTCATATTTAGTATTTACCTGACTGTGTTGACAAAGACTGGTTCCAACTTCTGCCTGCAATGTGCTGGAAGCTGGCCTTTGGTGTCATTGAAATAAAAAAAAAGAAGGGAATGCCACTGGCCCAGTTAAGAGTAATTAATCTTGAAGATTGTAACCACTACAGAGAGATGTGAGGAGACACATTGTCCTTCAGATATATTCAGACTCCAAGATAATGCACTGGGCTGGTGATTTCAAACACAAATATAAAATGCATGAGATACTTCATGGTGCAGTGAAGTAGAAAGGTCTTATCGGCAGTAGTTTGTGATGGTGCTATCACACATGAGCAGGATTTACTTAAGCACAGCATTTCAGCTTTCTCAACTGATCTTGCATGGAAAGCAGTGACTTTGACTCTTCTTGACATTCAAGGGCCCTCTGCTTACCCTTACATTAGTTAGTGCTGAAGAAGAAAAATAGTTTCTGAAACAAAGGTATAGAGAAGGGACAAAGAAAATTAATGGTATGTGATAATGATCAGAATGGTGAGATATAGTAGATAAAATATAGCAATTATATCTGGACTAGAACTCAATGAATCACAGCGTTCATTGAATGACTTTGTTCTAGTCAATAACTCTTAACATAACCCATTTCATGAGATCATGGAGAGGATATAATGGGAACAGTAGCTTATTAATACAGCAGTACCTTCATACAGTTCATATAGTACTTTTGTAGAACCTCTTTTCTACTTTCACTCTGTAATTAATGTCCCTATGTTAATTCAAATCCAATCCAACATTTATTTTGGTCACTAACCATATATCAAAGACTAACAGATTTTATTTATTATAATTGTTTTCATGTTCTTGTTTTTTTTTTAAATCTAGGTTATTTACAAAAGCTAAAAAATGCCTACAAACACATACACAAACCAAGCAGATTAAAAATAACAATAAATCATATGAGCAAACTTTACATAATATTGATGTTCCTACCAGAAATTACTGAATCAGTACAATGTACACTTGAGAGATATTTGGCAACTCAGAAAAAAAAAAATATTTGTCATAATGATCAGATAGAAGACATAAATGTATAAAACCAACATTGATAATTTAGGTGTGTGAGTATGTCTCACTCTCTCACCTGTCTCTTTCTCTCTCAACTAGTATGCTTATAATAGTTGTAATGCAGTAAAATATGGGCCATTGTTTCACTTGTCCTGCACCTTCTGGGTATCATTTCTCTGAATATGATAACTTCATATATCTTTCTTAGGAAACAGCTGAATGGAGCACATTAAAATGAGCTAATGAAATCACTTTGCAATATTTCAGCACAGCAAGCTTACTTAAATACGGAGATGGCCTACTGCTAAAAATCTAAACAGACAGGTCTTGTTAGCATTTTCTGATCAGTTGGATTATCTCAGTCAAGAATCCACTGTCTAATCTCCAATTTTGCAGTCATAGTGTCAAAAGAAAAGCAAAATTGGAAGTTTCTTTTCCAAGTATATTTCCAGAATGAGAAATTACCTTCAAAAACCAAACTGTGCTAAACCCTGAGTGTAGGAATTTAATTTTAGTCAATGATCAAAAATTATTAACCATTGACTGGATGATCAATGTCCCCCTTCAATCTCTCTGATATCTAAACTGGAAGCAAATACCCTTTTATTGGTCAGGATGATAGAATAGTAAACCATCTTTTCAAGTGGTTGTAGTACTAATAGCACAATGGCATGGCCATACAGTTGCATATTGAATCCCTTCCAAGAGACTTGAAACTTCATTTTACACTAAATCTGCATTGTAGAAAACCTTTGAAGCAGCCTGGGAAGGAAGAAGGGAGCTCAGCTGTAAACAATACATACACAAATAGCAATGCATTGGAAATGTCATTAACAAGCCTAAGCCTCTATCAGAAAGGAGAAGGAGAGAGAGCAGTCATTGCAGATAGCTGGAATGCGACAGTGTTACACTAATATGAAATGATGAAGGTGTATACACTGCTGGGAGAAAGCTGGATAGTTAACAATCCTTCTCATGGAAAAGCAACTATCCTTGTTCTCTTCAGTGATCTGTAGAAGTACAGTTAAGGTTTCCAGTGTAATAATAATGCTGCTTACACTGTTGATTTCAAAGGGGAAAAAAAGGATTTTCATTGCCTGAAAAAGACTAAGGAAAAAAGGAACATTTATTAATATGAAATTAGAATACAGCATGACTTTCATGTAAGACAATAAAAGAATACAACAACCAAGAGCAGCCAACAGATCAATAAATTCCCATTGACTATTCAGTGGGTAACTTACTTGTAGCTAATATTTCTCAGCATATTCCTACAAAGTTAGTATTAGTTTCAAACCATACAAATCATTATTGTTTAATAGATTTGCTTGGTGGGTTTAGTAAGTTTACAATTAGATGGTTAACAGCAGTATGAAACATAGAATATTTCCCATATGAAAAGGTGGAATATTGGAGGCTATGTGGGAGGAAGGAAGGAATGGGTTAATTTTGGAATGTGTTCGGAATACAAAATCATACTAGCAAAATATGTGCTGCTTTTAACATGCAAAGTAGTTGGTCAAAGTCCTATAGCTTTTATTTCCCACATCATTCTTTTCCTTCTATACCTAGGTTGGATGAAACTAGAGAGTATCATTCAAATCCATTCATTCAAATTAGGTATTTATTTTGCCTTGCATGGGTAGGAGATGAACATTTATTAAAGTGCTCTACTGATAAAAAGAGGTGGCAATGGCACAGTAGATATACTGTAGAAAACCCAGAAAATCTCCCCTACAGAAGTTAAAACAGAGTTAGCCTATACAAGTCAACTTTGATTTTATTTGAATTGAAGATATGAGATTCAAAGGAGGCATGTTTAAGTCTGAGTCTGTAATCTGATGGCAAACCTATGCAATTTAGGGGGTTTCAAGATTCAGTGTGGTATACTATAGTTATCCATGGCTTATACTTGGGAAATAATAAAACACCTCCTTCAGTTTTCAAGGGATTGAAAATACCAGGGATGGCAGTTTCTTGAGAAAAATTTAATCCTGCCAGTGTCAGCTAGATATCTTTATGGCAAGGCATGCTGGTATGAGGAAAACAACAAAGCAAAAATGTCAAGAGAATGTCAAGAAGGAAAGACATTATGGTGAACCAATGCAAAAGGCGTCCATTCCCAATTTGAAAATAAAAACATTTTCTTACATTTTAATTTGATTTTCTGGGATGCTGAGTAATGATACTGAGGAATACCCAATGAGTTGTGTCCTTATGGAATGGTGTTGCTTTTCAGCTCTGATCACTGGATTTTCTGGGATGCTAGGAAGATTGGCATTGCTTGTTAGGGATGAAAGGACCCCTTCATCAGTAGCACCGTGTCAGGTTGCTGGCTGCTCACACTCAATGCTACTTAATTAATTAGCAGAGGCAGCAGCAGCTTATGGGCACAATGAGATACAATGCCACAGAGAATGTGACTGACACAATAAGTGAAATATGTAACCCTGACATCCTGTATTCTTTAAAAAGCAGCAGATGTTTTGGCCGGCACCTGTATGTTTTAGCCTGGCACCCAATCAATTTTTGTCAAATACTTAAACTTACTTCAGCACAATTTAAAAATGCATTTGCCCCAAGATTGTGGTCTGCTTTGAGCCCATATTTAGAGCAAAGATAATCCACTACACTCCCAACAGTGTTTGCATGACCAGCATAGAAGTTTAACATGTCATTAGCACCAAAGAAAAGAAAGTTGAAACGTGTAGCTTCATATTAAAGCAGCTGAAAGCTGAGAAAGCGAACAAAGCCAAAAGCATGTGGCAGCTTTACTTGTCACGGAATGTAATGATTGATAAATGTCATTAGATGAGTCAAGCCCTCACCTCCCAACATTCTCATATGTAGAACTGAACTTTCAATGTTGGACATTGTCTATAGGTTCTGCAACAAACCCCAAAGCAGCAAAAAAGCCACTGATTATGTGAACTGGTTCAAAAGACTGACTTGCCCCTTCAAAGCTTTGCACAGCTGTTAAAAAAAAAAACAATGCATACAATAATTAAAATTATCTGTCTAAATAGAACATAACCATGCTGATCATAACCATGAAGGTTTAAAGCATTTCTATCACATATTCATATACTTAGTGCCTCAAAAATTTCTGAGACATTCTAATTTCTTTTTGTGTTTTTGTGTGTGAGCCTTGCAAGGTGGTCCAGACAAGAATCACCCAGAAATATTACCTCTAACTATTGTAAAGTTCCATTAAGAGAATCTTGCAAGTCTGAAAGTACATCTCTTTCCCTTCACCTTTACAGTCCAGGAAACTAGGTAAGGCTCCTTCTGAGATGTTTGCCATGACCCCATTCCTTCTGGGGACTCGGCTGCCACTTAGCAGTGTCTAGTCTGTGGCTCTTCCTCCTGTCTCCTAAGGTCATTCTCATATACCATTACAGTATGTAACTGTGTGTGTGTTTGTGTGTGTGTGGGCAAGGGAAAGAGAGAATGCTGATGACTTCTTGGTGAAAAGTCCTACTGAATGAACTTAATAAAATAACATTTTCTTTTAACAGTTAGAACTAAGAATAAATCTACCTAGATGTGATCCATTCTGCAGACTTTTCTAGTTGGCAAACTCACCCAGAATTAAAGAATGGACTATTCAAAAAGATAAGTGCTTGGCATATATGATGGCCTTATCTGAATAGGTGATTCTGTGCTTTCTTTCCTACATTAACCCATTAACAATCTCATTCCATGGGAATGAAGCCTGTGAAGATGGCATACCACCCATATTTATGCTGTATGGAAGTAGAAAATGGCAGAAAAAGAAGAACTTTCACAAACTGACAGTTTCAGAGCTATGAGCTGTTTACACTAAATTCCCAAAAGAATTTAGCTACATGCCATTTTTGAGGGACCTAGAATATGATAACTGACAAGTAATAAGCAATATTATTTCCCTCCTTTTCTAAGTAAGCAAGTAAGTAATAACAAGAAAAATCACAAAAAGCTTCCTGGCAAAACATCCAACCCACTCCTTCTCCCCTGTGTTTTCCCTTCAAAGGCCACAATTACATGACAGTTACAACAACGCTTTTAGCATATCTTGCCATGTCGCCTATTGCAAGTTGTTCTCATTTTTTTCAGACTGGAGAGTAAGATTAGCATCAGTTTATCCCAACTGTTTCATAGCTTGTGATGTGAATGTATATAATGATATACATGCAGAATGTATATAATAGTATACGTGCAGACAGTTTAAGAATGTAAACAGTGTTTTGGCAAAAATAATTTGAAAAATATAAAATATCCCCTTGGTGTAGCTACTTCCATTGTCATCACTACATTTCCAGAGTTGCTGCTGTTGCTGTTGTTATTGTTTTAACAATTGCTGGCTTTAGCATAAGCTATATTAGCTTTAGACCATGGACAACTGGCCATGGGCAACTGTTTTTTGCTCTTTCTCCAGATTGACATTATTCCATCTAGAATCACTAGGTTCAAAGGAGGGAGGGAGGGAGGAAAGAGGAGCAGAATAGTTGGTTCCAAAAAAACTGCTATTTTTTCCTAATTGTTTTAATATCTTGATCAGTGTGAGATTTCAGCCAGCCTCTGACTCAGAAAATGAAACTCTTTCTGAGTCAGAAGGGGAAACAGAAATGTACCAGGATGAAACCGGGAAAGTGGAATCCAGAGATGAGTCAGCAGTGCAGGAAAAGTTACAGACACTGATTGGTCAGTCTTCAGAGGAGGATTTGAATCCTCCAATCAGCATTTGTGAATGATGTGCCGAAAAGCATGTGAAGGAAAAGGCAGCCCAGTAGGCTGCAGAAAGGAAAAGCATGCAAGAGATTGGTATAAAAGGCAGATGTGCAAAGAGCAAGCTGCCAGAGACAACCGATCCTTCGAGTTTGCAGTTCCAGCAGAAGAGTCCTTACCCCTGTTGGAAACAGTGCCTGTAACCAGAGGGGAATCAGTGCCAGTGTTTCCTATCGGAGGGGACTTGGATCCTGCACCCACTGCCACCAAGGATCTTCTCCTTGCCAAACCCAGCAGCCTCAGTTTCGCGTCCAGCTTCGGACCTCTTAATCGACCTTGTGCGCATTCCAGATGCACTTCCAGCCTTGCTTTGAGTTTCCAGCTGTGTCCAGAGACTCCAGCCCAGCCTGGTCATGCTTTAAGCCCTCAGCCATGCTTTGAGTCTCCAGTTCAGCCTTGTTGCATTTCTAGGTCCCAGCCTTGTACAAAGTCTCCAGTACAGCTTCGTCGTGTCTTCAACATCCAGCCTTGCCTTGAACCTTCAGTCCAGTCTAGCCATGCTCCACTTGCCTGACATTGTTCAGCAACTTCACATCTGTCTTGTCATGAACCAGGTTTGCAACATTGCCTAGAACCTGTGGTCCAGTCCAGTTGTGTGTCTAGTCCTTTGCCTAGTCCAGAACCTCCAGCCCAGCCTTGCTGTGTGCCTAGCTTCCAGACCAGTCTGGAATCTCCAGCTGAGTCCAGCCTTGCTCTGAGTTTCTAGTCCAGAGTATCCATCCCATCCCAGTATCTCCAGCCGAGTCTAGCCTTGCTTCGAGTTCTCAGCCTTGTTCCGAGTCTCCAGTTCCAAGTATCCAGTCCAGCCTGAGTCACCGAGTCCAGTCCAGTCTTGTCATTAGGACCAAGACTTGTCCAGTGGGTCCTGTTCAACCTTGCCCAGAGTCCCAGTGCCAGCCTAGTTCAAGTGGTGTTCCAGATCATGGTCATTTGATCTCAGTTCCATTAGTGCCATGTGCTCTAGCTTCCCTCAGCCTTCCAGCCTCTGTCAGAGAAGCTTGCTCTGCAGCCTTGCTACCATCTCCTCCTGCAACCTTGCCAGTTTCCTTGTTGCTACCCAGTTGGTCTTGATTGAAACCAGTCTACCTCTTGATTCTAAGGACTTATTTATTGCAAATAGTTATTTAATAAAGAATTTTTTTTTTTAATATTAAATCTGCCTGGCTGCCTCATAGTCTGAACAGGACAATGAGTCACCTGAAAAGCATCATACCAGATTATGTTGATATGGACATTATCCCAGTATATTTTGGCTTGGGATTCACACATGCATGATGCAACTTGAAGCTTGTGTAAACATGTTCAAGCTACAGTTTTGTGAAAAAGTGCATGGACTCTTTCAGATTCTTTTCATTGGTCTTAAATATGAGAGAATAAGAAAGAGAGAGAGAGAAGAAAAAGAAAAAGAAATACGCATACAAAGGCAAACAGAAAAAAAGGGGGAAATAATCTATTTTGTTACATAAAAAAGCCATTCATTTACAAATTGACAAAATTATCAGGAAATCTTGAACACACAAACTACTCCTGATCAGTCTTTTCAGGAGCTATCTGGCCATTCTTCTATCAGTTGAAGGACAAGTGGATCATGCAGAAAGATAATGATCCCAACAATAAAGTTCTACCAAAGAATGAGGAACTTTTTTTTTTCTTTTTTTGAATGGCCAAGTCAAATTCAGACCTTATCCCACAAAAATGTTTTGGCAAGAGCCAAGATGACAGTTCACATTAGAAATCCAGTGTCTCAGCTGAAGTAGTTTGCCATGGAAGAATGGGCAAAAAAATCTACATGGCAATATGAGGGACTGATCTCCAATTACTAGAAAATGTTTACATGTCACCTGATCTTTTACAACCTCCTACTATCCATATTCAAGCAAAGTATGTTCAGTCTATTGAAAGGCTTGTTCTGTTTAAAATAAAAAAAAATAAAATGTGAAGCTCAATAAATTATTTCCACCTTGGCTAAAAAACATGCCAAGAAAAAAATACTGCAGTTCCATATTTAAACTATTTTACTCCTTTTTCTATTTGTTTCTGATTGGGAAACTATCAATTGTTTCAGATACTTCCTTTAGACATAAAGCTTTATTAAAAAAAAAAAAAGACTATTAACATTATTTCTAAAGAATTTCCATTTTCAAAATGTTCCTAAATATAGCAGAAAGTACATTTCCCCACAAGTTCAACATCACATATTTTCTTAAGATATGTAAATGATGAGTTCCAATAAAGGACAAAATGAAAAGATTTATCAGTTACTTTTTTATATCTTAGATCTTAAATTTGCATTACTTTGTAAACTAATGAAGCACAATCTGAAGTATTGTAACTTATCCCATTGCTGACTCTGGTTCCCTATATTTGTTTCCTCCTTTTCCTCCATCATAATTTATACATATTTTAAATTTAAGGCCTTGGTGTTTAAATATATCTATGGTCTCAAAGCTCATTTAATCTCTTTATGAGAATTATTTGCTTGACCTTACCTTGGTTAATCAAAAAAGACAATATTTAAGAAAAAAATAATACATATACTGTACATGTGGAGGTCTGGTAGACATTTTTGTACAGTATTTATAAGCCTGAAAAAGTCTTAGCTCCTTAAAGCAGTCTGAAAAATAAACAGACTATATAGAACAGCCACACCTTTGATATGATTCATTAAAGCAGCCTTTTTTGTTCCAATCTGCAGGAAATCATAGGGGAGGGGGAGAGGAAAAAAAAAGACAAAAAGACACAGCTGCTTTAAACAGATTTTGTGCTTATATTCCTATATGTTCCAAAATACCTCTTCTGAATCATTTTCAAATGAACAGCCATAAACTAGTAATATAACCAGGTACTTTTCCTGTCTTAAAATATGAATTGGTTCCAAGCAGGAGCTGGAATGCAGATTTTCTTAATAAAAGTTCAATTGTACCCTGGTTGTTCATGATTCTTTTCCTCTACATCAGATTGGTTTTATGTTGCCAGTCATAAATACCTTCCCCTATGTTTAAATTCAGACCTTTGGGGAAGAGATTAAGCATTTTCTAGTATTTCACAGCAGCTGATCTAAAAGACACTATCTTAAGCCCAAATTCATATGTGCCGCTGTAAAAGAAAAAACAAAACAAAATCAGGGGGATAAATTAACTGCACATGCATTGAAATATACCCATTGTTGCTAATGCTGTTGTTATTCCCATTACATAAGGGGGGACCCAGTTGTATTGGCCAGATTGTAATTGTGATTTCTATATTGTTTTTCTACCTGATATGACAAAGCACAGGGCCCTGATTTAGGAAGAAGAGACAGCTTTAGTTGTGCAAATTCTGTTTCCATTCCTCAGTCAAATGATTATATGTAGCTTGCATCTTCAGCAATAAAAATGATTCTTACCCCACAAAAAAAAGCAAGGGTTTGAAAATCCTGGGATTATCTGAAAGTTTATCAGAAATCTAAAAAGACATGAATTAGTCAGTTTTTAACATGGTACTGGATGGTGTTAATGACCCTCCCTTATCAAGTCATATAAAAATTCAGATTTGTACAGAAGTTTCTCTAATCCCACCATATAGAAAGGCAACTTTGATAGGAACGTAAGACAGGGCTTTCTCAGTGGTTACTCCGAGGCTTTGGAACTGCACAGGTGGGTCAAGTTTTCCTTCTTTCTAATCTTCCTATATTTTAATAGGGTTTTAATAAAGTTTTAACAATATTTAAATAATCAAAACATTAATATTAAAACATTTAAACTTGAATGTTTAAATTTTATATATATATATATATATATATATATATATATATATATATATATATAATTTTAATTTAAAATAACTAAAATTATTTTTAATTGCCACAAAGTCCATATATTGACAGAGAGGCTGAAGATTAAATAAACAAATAAATAGATTATTATGTACTCTATACGTATACACATATGTATAAGTATATGTGAGAGCCAGTTTGGTCTAGTGGTTAAGACAATGGGCTTGAAACCAGGAAACTGTGAGTTCTAGTCCCACCTTAGGTATGAAAGCCGGCTGGGTGACTTTGGGCCAGTCACTCTCTCTCAGCCCTAGGAAGAAGGCAATGACAAATCACTTCTAAATTCTTGCCAAGAAAACTGTAGGGACTGGACACAATTGAACAGCAAAAAAAGAAAAAAAAAAAAGTATATGTAAATGTATATGTATATATCCCCTTAATGCACAGGCCTTCAGCAATGCACAAGTTACTCTATGACAGTAGAAAGTCTGAAAAATTACTGCCATAAAGTATCATTTAAGTACCATAACTAAGCAGAACATAAATTGCTGCAGATATCCCTATGGAGTCAAATGTATTGTCTTTGGCTTCTCTCTCTCTCTCTCTCTCTCTCTCTTTGTCTCTTTATTTGTTAACCCAGTTTCCTGTAGCTATACCACATAGGCAATCTACAGTAATTATATTTAAGCACATTGAAGGTGAACTAGCAACAAGAGATTGCTTGTTCAGTGATTTTACTTCACTCATTATCATTTTACCCACTGATTTAAAGGTTTCTGTTTGCATGGATCAATAGCTGTTAAACACCAGCTATAATCAAAAGCCTTATTCTTCTTATTCAGCTAATGAAAGCAATGAGATAAGTTTCACTACCATGCCGAAGAATAAAAGCAGAGACCCAATTACATAATAAGAGAAGGAGACAGCCCAATTGTTTGATAAAACACAGAGAACCCAAATCATGCAAGCCATCTTTTCTTTTGACATCTAGAAGCCTGCACTGTATATCTGAGAGTGCTGACTTCAAACTGCTAAAAGTAATGGCATCTGCTATTTTGATAGATATATGGCATCACATGAAACCCCTTCTGTTTATTGGCAGTCTGAAGATTGTACAGCTCATCTTACTATAGAAAGCTTTTGCTTCAGGATAACAATGTGAATTCCCTGATCAAAGCTGGGAACTTGTGCATAATCAAGTTCATGTGCATTCCTTTCTACATGGTACAAAGGCAGGACAACAGGGAAGCTAACACACCACATTTAGCCTAAAATTTGGGGAGGGCCCAGTTTGTTATAGGGAACACATAAAAAAGAACTTTACAAATTTGCACATATCCCAAGGCTTCATCAAGTTCAGAACTGTGATTTTAATAGTGCATGGCAGATGCCACTGAAAAGCCTATAATCAGGGAATGGAACAGAAAAGCTCTAAAAGCAAATGGTGGAGGAAACAGTGTCAAAACAGTCTAATGAGGGCAGGTAATGCATAACACCTGTTCAGCATTTTTTATTTATTTTGTTTTATTTATTATTACATTTATACACCACCCATCCCCCTATAAAAGTGACTCTGGGTGGCTTACAAATAAAAATTATAAAACCATTATAAAAACAATGAGAGCCAGTTTGGTCCAGTGCTTAAGGTGCTGGGCTAGAAACCAGGAGACTAAGAGTTCTAATACCGCCTTAGGCCTGAAAGCCGGCTGGCTGACCTTGGGCCAGTCCCTCTCTCTCAGCCCAACTCACCTCACAGGCTTGTTGCTGTTGTGGGGAAAATAGGAGGAGGAAAGGAGTATGCTCGCCACCTTGAGTTATTTATAAAAATAATAAAGGCAGGATAAAAATAAAATAAAATAAATAAATATAGTAAAAATGCAAAAATAGCAGATAATAGAGGGAAACTAAAAGGTAGAGAGAGTGTCTTAAGCCACCAACCACCCTCAGGGCTGCCTACCACTCTTGGATCCCCAAACTAGTTGACAGACCCAGGTCTTGACACTATTCCTGAAGGCCAGAAGAGTGGGGGCCAACCTCAACCTCCAATATTGATTCTTGGATGGATACAGAAGGATGGATGTGGAGCTCCAGAATGGAATGTCATGGGAAAAGGCATGACTTCTTGAGTGCATCCCCAAGCAAGAACATTCAACTCTGCAACCATGTGTTGCAGGTTCTGCTTTTGCATTTACACAAACAGATTTGACTGTTTGTAGCAGAAGAGAAGGAGTGTTAATGTTATCTGGGAACTTGATAATTTGTGAAGAACTTACACATTTTCCCTCAGGAGCAGTTTACTTTGAGAAACTGTTTGCACTGGGTTACAATTAGTATGAAAACTGATTTTGATATAATCTGATATATGACCTTTTATATCATTAGTAATTAAGCCAAAAGACAAGCAGTATTTCCACTTACTGTTAAAATTCTCCTATCCTGTGCTATATTGGCTTAAATGGTTTAAGAAAATCCTAACTGGACTGAAATATTTTGGCAACAAAGAATTTGCAAGGCATTCCCTCTGAACTGCGTGCCACACATACTCCATTAGACAAGTCCCCTGATGCAGTGCTCTCTCACCTTTCTGTTTCAGAGAAGCAATTCCCACCTTTCTTACTACTATGTTGTTTTCTCATTTCTATTAGTAAATAGTAAATTGATTACCGAAACAATTTAGTTGTCCATTGGAAGCCACGTCTTCTTTTGATTCACTATGAGTGCCTTCCCTTCTCTTTTTCTTATAGAATTTGGTAATGCAGTGGATTTTCAATTATAAGAGTGAGATTCATCAGCCATAAAAGTTACCTTAGGCACTGATTTGACAATTCAGAAAAAAGAGGTTTTAGATTGATTTGGAACGCACATACACTATTCTAACTTAAATGAAGTCCTATACGAATCTCTCATGTATGAACAATGGCTCAATATGTTTTTTTGTTCATTTTTTTTTAATTTGGAGTCAAAGAAAATAATCTATATGCATAGTCACAATATTTTATATCTTATCAAACAACTAACTGCAAAGCATTTTATTTTAAGCATCTTTAAATGATAGTGTTGTTACTGTTTTGAAGGTAATGCCAAGAACTTAAAAAAAAAAAAAAGAAATCTTGATAGTCTTGCATGAAATTTGGAGGGCCTTCATGATAAAACTAATTACGTTTGCCAAATTTGTTAACATTTGTTTGTTTGTTTTTCCTTCAGCAAGAACTTCATTTACTTTTTGTGAAATGCAGAGTTAATGCATGCACTTCTCTGTGTTTTAGTGTCATTTATTATAAAATGACCATACTGAGAATGGGTCTTAGTAAGGACAATTTCACAGCAGACAATTTTTTTCTGGCTACCATGTGAATGTCCCCATTGCTGTACTCTGATGTCCCAGGAAGCTGGACATTGTTCTCTCCAGCTGGCTAATGAAAGGACATTAAAAATGGCAGCCAATTGGCACCTTACTCTCATTTCTCTCTTTTCATTTTGAAAATGAAGATGAGGGAGAAAATAAAGCAATTTGCTCTGTTTTAAAAACAGTGTGCAGGGTGAATGGGAAGGCTGCACCTTAGAGTGACAAGAGATGTGGTGGGCATGATGGCAAGATGTAATGGTGCCTTGACTACAGAAGGGAGATAAATTGAAGGAGCAAGCACAAGGAGAGAATTTGCACCGCTAGGAAACTTCCTACCCATGCTGCCAAAGGAAACATTGTTTTTAAAGCTTTCCCTCTGGAGTGGGAGCTGAGTCAACCCTTAAACCACTCAGTTTCCCACAATCCATGGGGCCAGGCTTTCATACCAGAAGAGGCCTAAGAAATTAGCAAGACTGGAGAAGAGAATGTAATGGTTGCCTATTCTATTCCTGTACAGGCAATAGGGCAAGTAGAATAGGCAACCATTACATAAAGCTGAGAATGGTAAAAGCGCGCCAAATACAAACTAAAAACCCTCGGTGCAAATGAAATCCCTCCCCCTGTAGAATCTTCTCAAGTTCACAATCCCAGGTGCTCCTAACGGTTTCTGATGGTCTGCAGGAAAAGTCCTTGAACAGAGAACATGACCCAAACACATTCCATTGTAATGAACACAGATACAGAGCTTGGTACAAGGTTTTACAGCAGCTCCGTCCCAAACAGAAACACGCATCAGCGCCATGGCATGTGAAACGTTACGATGTATACTGTACATTGAAACAGTGAACATGACAGAGAGGCTGTTGTGGTTTTGGTGGAAGTGGCATCTTTAGAAAAGGGCAGGGGGAGAGAAAGGTAAATTAGTTCCACATCAGGGATTGGAAATGGAGGCATAATTGTTATGAAATTGATAATACAATGTATCATAGACATGTCAGAATGGAAGCGACCAGATAAATAAGTGCAGACACTATGAAGGTATGATGAATTTAGAATACTTTAATGGTTTCCTATTCCATTAACATTGAAATCACAGACATTTCAATAGAGATGGGGTGTACATTTGGAGAAAATACCAGCTGGATGAGAATGTCCTTTATATCTACTATTTTTCAAGCAAATATGCAGTGACAAATCCTTTCATAGATTACCACTATATTATTTTATCTTCTTTGTTCTTTGACAAGAGAACTACCAAAGAACACTATTCCCTTAATTGTATGATATTTTATTTCACCATCCATCCCAAAGCACTATGACTTAAGAGACCTGCTTAAATCATTCATTGTGAAAAGAAACTGGAACTTTAAGTCAAAGTTCAAAATTTCGTCAAATGTGAAGCACCCCTTCAATTGTACTAATAACCTTACTGCAAAACTCACTTCGAATGCATGGAAAAGTGTCCTTTTATTATGTATATTTTGATCTGTATCATTTACATCTTCCCACCTTCCTGTTATATATTTGGTGTTAACTAGAAATAATATCAGAAGTTTAAAAAGCATCCTAATACAGTCCAAGCTAATTCAATAGCTAGTCCAACTGACTTTATCTGCACATATTTACAAGTTATTGAGCAAATGGATGTGGACTGATTTATTTATTGCAATTCACATTCCCAAGGAAGAATAATTGTATATTAAAATCAACAGAAGAATTTTCACATTTGACCTTCAGATATACAGTATACTGTACATGGAAATACAATACAATGACCAATCCACATTTTGCCTTTTGAAAAATTACCAGATTATACTGTACACCAGATTAGACATAGAAGTATTTAAAAAGTCAGCAATTTTCTCGTCTGAGTACAACATTATTTTGTGAAGGAATCTAGCACAAGCATTTGCTGAGCTGTTAGCTAACCAATAGCTATTTTCAATGAATGTAATGGCCCCACTCAGGAAAAAAAAAATGAAAAGGGGTTTTTCCCTATTTTTTTTTTAATGATGTTATCATTTTTTTACTCTCCTAATTCCCTCTAGGAGAGAACTAGAGAGCTTCAGTGAAGATGAGTTTAGAAAATCTAATGGCATTTTGAACTGCTATTGTGAAACAACTGTACAATTTGCAAGAAGGTACTAATGGAATGGCCTTAATTGACCTTGGACAATCTACAAAAGCCAAGCAGTGTGAGGTATGAATTGCAGCTTCCAGGTCCATAGGTGAGATTAGGAAGCATTTTGGAAGAAGTCATTGTTGCCAAGAAAACTAAGCTATTCTTTTTGGGCCCATGAGGTCATCAGGAGAGAATTCAAGAACCTGGCAGATTAGGATGAAATGGTTGCATAGAGTAGTGACCAGCTGGTGGAAGAAAGAGAAAAAGCCAGGCCCTGTAGACAGTCAGAGCAGGGGCAGTCACTAGATTGGAAGGAAGTGCTGTAAACCGCCCACTTGGAAAAGCCTAAGATGGTTTAGAATGGAAAACAGTTTTAAAACCCAGGTGGGGTGTGCTTTTGTGATTGGCTGAGAGTGTTTGGCAAACAACTTCTTTCATGTCTGCACTCAAGAAATTATGGATGGATTATACTGGCAATAGGGCAAGTAGAAATTGCAGAAGTGGAAATAACATTAAGGGAAAGATCATGTAGCGTGAACTTAATTTTAAAGGAAAACTGAGTATGGCCAAACAAACATCTATGACTTTTTAAAATGGATTTTAATACATTGAGAACAATAATAAGGAAGATTTCATGGCAGGAGAAGCTAATGGAAAAGGAGTTAAAAGTGGTTTCTTTAAAAAAGGAGATATTAAAAGTACATTAACAATTCCAATCAGTAAATGAACTGGACATAGAAGAAGAAGAAGAGGTCCTATAGATATGTTCAAAGAAAAGGAAAAAAAAGAAAAAAATCAGTATATTATCTGCTCAGTGAAGATGGGGGGAAAACAACAACAACAAGTGACTGGGGCAGGGGGGAGAGGCAGAGCTATTCCACTCCCCTATTTTAGCTCAGTATTTCTTTAACAAGAAGATATTGTACGTGTTCCACCAGGTAACACTGTAAAGCAGGATGAAAGGATAAGATTGGAGTATGTATAACCTTAGTGTATATATAGTTGGCTCACAAACTGGAGTGCCCTATAGAGTAGAGTGCCAAAAGGGTCAGTCCTGAGCCCTGTATTCTTTAGCATTTATTATTACTGATTTTGATGAAGAGATAGAGGTACAGGGAATGTTTATCTAACATGCACTGTGGGTGACACAAGCTTGAGTGGGATAGCACCCTAGAAAATAGAACTAAAATTCAAAATAATCTTGATAGGTTAGAGAAATGGGCTGAAAATAGAAGGATAAATTAAATAAAAATGCAAAGTTAATGCAAAGATAATCCCATAAAAATGCAAAGTTCTTCCATAAGTACTTTGCCCATTTGAACTAATTCAAAATTCTTCCCATAGAAAGTAGAAATCAAACATGCAGGTATACAGTGTAAATGCCTGGCTTGCTAATTGTACTTGTGAAAAAGATCTTGGAATCTGTGATTCTATCCCTTGTCTGTGTGAATTGTTCAAATGTAGGGAGGGAGGAAATTAAACTCCATTTCCACATATGAGCATTGTTCCTGATCTAATTTTGGACATTCATCATACTGACTGGGACTTTAAAGACACAGACAAGAATATTAAATGCACCTTGATCATTATTATACTTAGAGAGAACTGGTAATGTTTATACTCCAGTTCAGACTACTAGAATGAGTGGCTCAGTTTCCCTGAAATGCTGGCAATGCAACGAACAGATTGGAAATAGTAAAACTAATGTACTCCTTAATTTTATTTAGAAACCGTTTCTGGACTATAATCCTGATCATAAAATTGTGCTGCACACTAACTTTGAGTTTACATTTTTTCTTCTTGTTAAGGATATGCCAGAATTGCTCTATAAATTCTTCTTAAACATTTGGTATACTGGCACTTTTAATTATAAGTTGACCTACTTCATTTTCTTGAATTTGCTTAATTTTATTGGGTTATGGGAGAACTTTTATGGGGGAGCTTCATATTATTTGGCCGGTCTACACATTATTCACAGTACTCTTTTAATGTTTACTATTTATAGTTTTTTTTTCTCTTATTGATTTTAATTGAATTAACTATTTTTTTAACTGATTTTTTTTATTGACTAAAAATTAGCTATGAGATGTCTTACAGTCCTTTAAATTGATAATGGTATTTTAGAATATATTAGCCATGATATATTTTTGATGTGCTAGCTATTTTCAATTTGTTGACTATCCACATGCATTCTTCTCATATATTGGCTTTTTTTCCTTCCTTACTATATTCTCTATATTCTTTTAAAATGTGTATTTGTGTTAGTTTTATTCCTCTTTCACACCACATGCTTGATACATAATGTAGTTTGCCTATAGGAGTTAATTGGATAAACCTTCTACCACTGCTTTCAGTAACTGCTTTTTAATACTTTTTTTAGGACTGCAACCTTTGCAATTTATTTTATTATTTGTCTACTAAACTGTGTATCCATCCCAGTCAAAAGATTTGCCATCTGTAATATGATCACATTTTGTAACCATTTTCAAAGGTACAAATCAAGCCATAAATAAAAAAAAAGGGGGGGGGAGAAAAAGGCCCTTATTATTTTAATATTAAATCCTGGCAAGATGTAATTTATCCAGTTAAAATTTAAATGAAAAATACACATTATCTGTAATTCCAGCAAAAGTTCTCCCATAACCTAATATAATTAAGCAAATTCAAGAAAATGAAGTAGGTCAACTTATAATTAAAAGTGCCAGTATACCAAATGTTTAAGAAGAATTTATAGAGCAATTCTGTCACAACCTTAACAAACAAACAAACAAAAATATGGATCAAATAATTATTGCTTTTTTTAAGGAAAAAACCCCAAAGGAATATTTTATAATACTGGGGTTTTAAATTGCATCATTTGGTAGGTTTTATCCTAAAAAAATATATTTTATTTAGAATATCTGTTTAATCTATACCAGTTAGCTTTCTTGTAGATCTGTCTCCATAATACTGTGGAATTTCCCTAAACATCAGAGCTACTGATGGGGTGTTTCTTGTCTTTTGCTTTAAGACAGAATTTATATATCTACATATACTTTTATACATCCAGCTCCTGTCCTGACTCCCAGGAAACACTCTGAGACAGGGAACTGGTCTCTAATGTTTTATTGCTAATAATTAACGGTAATCCTAACAAACTGAACAAACGTGGGAAAACCCAGCCATATAAACCCCGCAGGTTAAGGCGGTCCCAATCTGTGCCTCTTGGAATGGCTCACCAATTCCTCAGTGCTACGCATGCACTTAACAGTCTGGAAGGGGGCCCCCTGCTTGCCATCCTTACTCATGACATCAACCTCCCCTCCAGATTCACATTCCATTTCAGCCCCCTCCCCTCCAGAGTCTTGATAAGATTCGCCATCTGCTTCTAAGGTCCCATGGGAACTGGGCAATGATGGAAAGTCTTCAAAGGAAAACTCCTCCAAGGACGAAGCAGTACTGCTCTCCAAGTCAGATAATGCCTCTGGGCCAGGTGGCTGCTGCTGGAAAACATCTAGATAATTAGAAAAGTCATCCTCCCTCCCCCCTGGGAAATACAAGCCTGAGGTGGAGGGCTGCGGCTCCCCCACCTCCTCTGTAACTGGAGTGAAGGCTTCAGGTGGGGGGGGGGGATACACACTCACAAACTCCTCAGCTTGGGCTTCTTCTGCCTGCTCAGGTGAAAGAGGAATCTCGGGTAAAATGCGAGGCTTGGGTTTGTGAGGGAAAAGCTGATGAAAACAATGAACCAGTGCTGGAGCATGTACATCCCTGGCATTCTCCCACGTGTGCTCTTCCTCTGGGTACCCTTTCCAGTGTATGAAATATTGGATGTCCCTTCCCCTCTTCCTAGAGTCCAGAATGTCCTCAACCTCATATTCTTCCTCCCCCTGCATAATTACTGGCGGTGGGGGGGGGCAGTTGCAATCGTAAGGCACTTGGGGGAGGGTCCTTGGCTAGCAATGATCTGTGAAAGACTGGATGGACTTTCATGGATGCTGGCAGCTGTAAACGATAAGTCACTGGATTTATCTGCTGTAGTACAGTGAAAGGCCCCACAAACTTACAGTCCAATTTCTTGGATGGTCTGGTAGATTTCAAAAATTTGGTAGAGAGCCACACCTTGTCTCCTACCACAATCGCTGGCCCTTCCTGTCTGTGAGCATCTGCAGTTCTCTTGTAAACACTCTTTTTGCCCTGTTCAGCTGCTCCTTTAACAACTCCTGTGTGACTTGTTGCTCTTTAAGAAAATCAGCCGCAGCTGGGACAGTTCCCTGCTGGGAGGAGGTGGGCAACACCTGAGGGTTAACCCCATAGAGTGCTTGGAACAGAGACATCTGGGTAGATGACTGTACAGAGTTGTTATAAGTAAATTCTGCCATGGGTAGCAGGGCTGGCCAATTGTCTTGCCGATAAGTGGTGTAACACCTGAGATACTGCTGTAACCATTGGTTAATTTTCTCTGCTTGCCCATTACTGGCAGGATGATGCGCTGATGACAGGTGGATCTGGACCCCTAATGACTGGAAAAGGGCCCTCCAGAACCTGGAAGAGAACTGTGGGCCTCGGTCACTCACCACATGATTAACCATGCCTCTATACCTGAAGACATGGTCCATAAACAACTGTGCTGTGGCTGGTGCAGACGGGAGGCCCTTGCAAGGAATAAAATATGCCATCTGTGTGAAAAGGTCCACTGCCACCAGTATGGAAGTCAGCCCTTGGACCAGTGGTAAATCAGTGATGAAATCCATGGAGACAGTATCCCAAGGCTGACTGGGGGTGGGTAGGGGTTGCAACAGCCCTCTGGGCCTCCCTGGGAGAGGTTTGGCTCATCTGCAAGTGTGACAAGAGGCAACATAACCCTTTATGTCTGCAACCATCTTGGGCCACCAGTAGTCTCTCAGAGCTCTATGGAGAGTCTTGAAAATGCCTCCATGACCGGCCGTTTGGTGGTCATGGCAAAGTCTCAGTACTTTTTCCCTTAATGAAGGGGGGATATACAACCACCCACTATGCCAGAGTATTCCTGCCTCCACATTGAATGGTGAGGCATTGTCTTGCGGGGCCCTCTGGAGGTCATCCATCCGGGCCCTGGCGTATGGGTCCTGTTGCTGCTGAGCTCTGGCTCTTGTAAATAGGTCCTCTGCTTGTCTGCCTGCTGCTAAAATCTCTGTCTGGCTCCCAATCATAGACTGATCAAAGTTGTGAGGTTGTAATATAGTAGCCTGTACCTCCTGGTGAGCGGTGGGGCTTGCCTGAAAGGATCGAGACAGGGCATCTGCCAAGCAGTTTTGCGACCCGGGCACAGAAGAAATAACAAAATTGAAACGGGAGAAAAACTGGCTCCATCTGATTTGGTGTGGGGTGAGGGATCTGGTGTTTTGTAGAAGCTGTAAATTTTTGTGATCAGTACAAACTTTCACAGGATAGGTCGCCCCTTCGAGCCAGTGCCTCCACTCTTGGAATGCTGCTTTAATTGCCAGCAACTCCTTGTTAAAAACATCATAGTTTCTCTCTGCTGGTAAGAGCAGGCGTGAAAAAAAGGCACAAGGCAGCAATGTATTCTCAGCTTTGTTTGTATATTGCAATAACACTGCCCCAATGGCAATATCTGAAGCATCTGAATACATTATGAATTGCTTTGTGGGATCAGGGTGCCTTAAGAGCGGCTGGGATGCAAAGAGCTGCTTAAATTCCTGGAAGGCTGCTTGCTGTCTCTCCCCCCAGATGAATTTTGAGCCTTTCTTCAAGAGCTGTGTGAGGGGTCTAGTACGGTCACTGTAATTTTTTTATAAAACGGTGATAAAAATTACAAAATCCTAACTACCTTTGTACCTCTTTAACATTTCGGGGAGGTGGCCAAGAGAGAATTGCCTGGACCTTAGCACGATCCATGGATATGCCTTCTGTTGATACTTTATAGCCCAGGAAATGTACTTCAGTTAAATCAAAGGCACACTTCTCTAGCTTGGAGAACAACCTGTTCTCTCTCAGTCTTTGAAAAACATTGCGTACATGGGTTACGTGAGTTGTGGCATCCTCAGAGAAAATTAATATGTCATCTAGATAAACGACCAGATACTTATCTAATAAATCAGCAAAAACGTGATTCATAAATCTGGAAAATATGGCTCCTGCATTAGACAAGCCAAAGGGTACTCAAGGTACTCAAATTTGCCAAACCTGGTGTCGAAGGCAGTCAGGTATTCGTGCCCCTCTTTCACCCAGATCAGATTGTACGCACTCCTGAGATCCAACTTGGTAAAAATGCGTGCCCTGTGTAAGCGATCTAGCAGATCCGAGATTAATGGCAGAGGATAGGATTCTCTTTTTATTACCTTATTGAGGGGACTGAAATCGTGTACTACTCTCATGGGTGTCTCCTGGGGTGCAGGTGCCAACGGGTCAGGCTTCTTTGGTACGAAGAAGGTCGGAGCAGACGCTGGGGAAGTAGATGGTTGGATAAATCCCTTTTGGAGATTAGAGTCTAAGTAATCCTTGGCGTGTTCCCTGGGAGACATGGAATATTGTTTCTTTGCTGGAACTTTGGCTCCTTGTAGTAACTCAATGGTACAGTCACAGTCCCTATGGGGGGGTAGTGCTGTGGCCTCCTGTTCGCTGAAAACGTCTGCAAAATCCGCATACTTGGCTGGCAACTGGACCCCCCCTGCTTCAGTGACTGTGTTGGTTGCTGGAGAGCGTGGGGCAGCTTGAATCTTGTGGTGCTGGCATTCCTTAGCTGGGAAGGAGATTGCTCCTGTAGTCCAGTTCAGCAAGGGGTTGTGGATCCTCAGCCAAGGTGTGCCTAGGATTACCGGCACATTAAGCGATGCAGTAACATAAAGCTGGATCCACTCAGTGTGATCTCCCGTTGTCAGTTGCACTGGTTATGTGAGCTTCTAATCAGCCCTGCCTTGAGGGGCTGGCAGTCAATGGTCTCCACTTCTATGGGGCATGGTAATTATTTGGTCGGGATGTTGCAGTCTTGTACGGTCTGCGCATCAATAAAATTTGTTGAAGCTCTGGAATCCACGATGGCCTCTAGCTTGACCTGGTGCTCTGGGCTGATGTGCATGATTACGGGTAAGTAGTAAAAGGCTTGCCTGGAATCCTTGGAATGAGCCCTCCTTAATTGATTGATGGTCTCCCTGCTGAGCTCTGTGGAGGGAGACCGACGGAGTTTCCCTGATTGGAAACAGAGGCGGGGATGGGTCTTGTTTCAGCTGCCTGCCCTGGGGGTCTTACTAAGGCTGCTTGGCCTCTCGTTGGGCAAGCTCTCACCATGTGCCCCTGGGCTCCGCAGTAGAAAAAAAGGGCTCTCTCTCTCCTTCTCTGCCTCTCAGCTTTGGAAATCAGTCTCCTGCTTGCCCCAATCTGCATTGGCTCCTCTTGTGTTGAGTAAGCGGCTGCTACGGGGAGAGTTGGAAATCCTGAAAATGCTCTGAGGGTTCTGTTTCTCCCCGGTTGCATCTGCCTAAGCTCCTCTAGTCTGGCATCTATGACCACCAATAACTGATATAGGGCTTGTAGCTGGTGTTCCCTGGCGCACTAATTCATTCTTAATCTCTTCATCCAGCCCCTGTTTGAATTGGTCTTTTAATGCACTCTCATTCCAGTCCAGATCTCCTGCTAATAACTTGAAATCCGCAATGTAGAGTCCCACCCTCTTGTTACCTTGCTTGAGCTTCCGAATTTCCCGGCTGGCCGTGGCTTCTCTGATCGGGTTGTCAAAGTGTGCTCGGAACCCTGCCAAAAAGTTCCGGTAGTCATTGAGAATTGGGTCGTTGTTCTCCACCATGGGAATAGCCCTTTTGGCAGCTGGTCCCTTTAGCAGGCCTAGGATGAAAATGACTCTGGTTCTGTCTGTGAGAAACTCTGTGGGTCTGCTATCGAAGAACATAGTACACTGTGTGAGAATGATTCTCAGCTGTCCTGCTTCTCCTCCAAATTTCTCTGGTATCTGCCCTGGGATCTCAACATTACTGCCCTGGGATCTCAACATTACTGGTTGAGCTGCTGTTGCTGCTGCTGCTGGTGCCGGTTGTGGGTTAATCAGAGCTGGTTGTTGTAACTGCTGTAGCATGGCAGCTTGTAATGTGTTGATTTGGAGATCTACTTGTTGTTGGTGTTGTTGTAGGGCTGCTGCCAATTGCTGGATGGTGAGCCGCATTTCTTGGTTTTCTGCAGACATTTCTAAAAATCTTTCCTTAATTCCTTGTTCCTCCCTCTTTTGATGGGAGTAGGAGTTTGTTAGGATTGATGTCCTGACTCCCAGGAAACACTCTGAGACAGGGAACTGGTCTCTAATGTTTTATTGCTAATTATTAACAGTAATCCTAACAAACTGAACAAACGTGGGAAAACCCAGCCATATAAACCCCGCAGGTTAAGGCAGTCCCAATCTGTGCCTCTTGGAATGGCTCACCAATTCCTCAGTGCTACGCATGCGCTTAACAGTCTGGAAGGGAGCCCCCTGCTCGCCATCCTTACTCATGAGAGCTCCCTAGACTTAGACAGTTTACAATCACCATAGAATAAAATTGCAGTGTAACTCTGTAGTGGCAACATGGAAGACCATTGTTATTTCAAGGAGTTTAAGTGACATATTTTGATTTTCTCCCTCACACAAAGATGGTTAGAGTTTATTTTGAGTTATGCCAATATTTAGCTGGCTTGTTTTTTTTATCTCTGTTTGGAGTGGGGGGAGAGATAAGAGAAAACCCCCAGATCATTTCTGTTAAGCACTAGGTTATCTGTGTAGCTTCCAGGCTCTTAGAAATAGGTGCTCCAGACCCTGAGAACTATCCCAGTCAAGGTCAGATCCTGCAGTCGCAGTACCATAGAAATAGGATCAAGAGGTTTTAGAGCCAGACTTTGATAAAACCCTTAGGAATGTTTTTTTGAGTTTTGGGAGCTTCTTCACAGACCTAGCACTGGATGCTGTGGAATTAAGCCACCCTGGGGTATCTCTGCTGGGGTCAAGAGGCTCCTGACAGCTTAAGGGGATAGGGTGTCAACTTGCTTGGTATGTATGATTTCCAAACCATAAATATAATCAAAATACCACAAGTACAGAAATTAAATAAATGCAGCTTAGCTTCTCCATAAAATCAAAAGGGAAGGAGTGTGTGTCCTTAAATCCTAAAACAAACAAACAATTCAAATAACCTCCAAAAATCCTGCTTAGAGAGAAACATCTTGATAGTTTGGCAAACCTCTGGGCAAACCTCTGGGTTCATGATATTACTCCTGCATCTTTCTCTCCTTGGTCTCTGTCAGGGGTAGGACCTCAATGGATGGACATATGGGAATTTCAGCATCTTCCAGTCACAGAGAATAACTGAGATATGAGACTAGATTAGATCCATATCAAATTTATTTTACAGTTACAATTATTAGTGATGCAATGAGAATGACATAGAATCAATCCAGCCAAGTTTAGTTCTTTATTTGCTTACATCGTACAGACAGAATCTTGCCAGACTAAATCTATTCTACTCTAACCTAAATGGAAATAACCTGGAAGTCTCTAGGGCTACTCTGAATCTCTTTCTCTTCCCACTGTCCAGCTCTGGGCTGTGTTGTCTTTTGCCTTGCCCCTCTCCTTGGAATATTCTCTCTCCTTCCTGAGAACCAGCTGCATTACTGTAGTCCATCACATCACCTCCTCCTTTATAGACACATTCCATCACAAGTGATTTGCAAATAGTGATATGGAAGTATTATTATTAAGGCTTAGACCAGAGGTGATCTTCCAAGTATTGCTGAACTACTAATCTGAGAATTCCCAATCAGAATGGGCAGTAATAAAATATGGTGGGACTTGTAGTTCTGCAACAGCTAAAGTCCAACTTCTGGCTCACATACAAGCATTCCTTCATAAACAGTAGTTTTTCCAGCCCAGACATGGTATGCATAGCAATGTCTACTTGGACCAAGAATTCCCCCACCCCTACACACACACATCAGTTGTTGGTGTGGGTGTGTGTGGGTGTGTGTGGGTGTTTGGCAAAACTAAAATTGCTGTATTAAGATGTTTGGGATTGAATGTAAATACTGCATATGATCTACCACTAAGTTACAAACCCTCAGTGGCTGTCTCGGTTCACTGAGATCTGGTGTCTTCTACTTGTTATTTCTGGGGAATACATTTCAATACAAGATAAGAAATAAGTGGATGAATGATGGGTAAGGAACTGCTGGATCTGAGCATGGCTACTGTGTGAAGTAAATCACTGAAACAAACATGACAGCTTTCTCAGTAAGACATTCTCAAGCCACACATTGATTTCATCTCCAAACTGACCACTGGATATTCTTTGGAAGACAGGCTTATAAAGGAATTTCTTGTCATAAATATATCTGTTTTGTCTATCTTGGTCTTCCAGAACTCAATACTCTTGTTTAATCCTGGTTTTTAGTTATTCTTGGACAATTCTTGGACATAGGATGTCAGCCAATACAACTCGACCTTAGATATTTTATTGAAGGGAACAGAAGCTCCATGTGAGTTTTTCAAAATTCTTTGAGAAGAAAAAGAAACCTCTTGAGAGGGTATGGTGAGGGAAGAAATACTTCTTATAAACTTGTCAATGTTTTCAGGAAAAATGAAATAATGAATGCATAAAACCTTTGGCTTGTAGATTGGGAAAAGTTCCTTTCTTCTTCCTCTTCCAACACATTTTCTTCAAAGAATCCATGATTTTTAATTTAAAATCTGTATTTTAAAATCCATATTATGCAAATACTTATTGTGCTATGTACAGGTCTGAGTTCTGCAAATCTCTGTGTTATTAAAATAGCAATCTTGCACACAATCATATAAACAGTATATACTACAGAAGTTAGACACCACATTCTAATATTTAGATACAGTCTACAAAAATAAAAAAAAAGGTGTGTTTTTTTGCATGTGAGAGACAGGAAGAGGAAAAGGAGGGAGAGGAAGAGGGAAGGAAAAATTGAGCATATACTACTTTGTATGATTCTGTTACTCTAAATTGCTAAATATTCTTACAAGCTGGTTGAAAAATAAATAGTAATTTCTTCTTCAAATTACAGCCTACCAAATACCATTCTTAAACATTTAATTGACCTGGAAGACTAAAATAAATTTATTTTGTCTTACAAAGATGGTTTGAAATATTTTGGTACTAATATTTTCAAACCAATTTGTGTATAATTAATTAGCAATTTTCCTTTAAGTTTAACAGGAAAGGTGTCACCTAAGAAGTATTTGAAATTATAAGTAATCATATAGCTTTAGTAATCAAAATCTTCAAATCAGAAAATTTGAAATGTCAAAAGTTCAGGAAATTTAGTGCCCAAATGAAATTATCTGACTACTTTCTGAAAGAGCTCTGTTAGTATTGGCTGATCTAACACAGAAACCAAGATTTGGAAGCACCAGAAATTGAACCAGACAGAAATCTCCAACTACCCTTATGTGCATGTGTCAACCAGAAAACAGAAATAGCCTTCCAAATTCCTGAAGTAATGAACTCTGCCATGAGAATAAATAAGCCAACAATTTAAATGGCTAGCATGTCCATCTACTGTATTTCTGTGCTAATAGCTTGCAGTAGGGTATGAGCTGGATTCTGCCAAAGTCTGAATCCTAAAGTGAATGGTGAGTAATTCAGAACAGATTTTCAGTTACCTAGGGAAGATATGGATAGAACCGAAGCTATTCCATTCTGCTTCTGGGTCTCTTGGTCTTGATCTTTCTTTTCAAAGCCTTAGTCTGCTACAAAAGATGAGTTTATAATGACTGTAGAAAACTCTTTATGGTCAGAAAAGCAGCTGATTTGTTGGCAGTAACTTTCACGTGAAACTGTATGCAGGTCAGAGACCCTGACATTCTTTCTCTCATGCTGACAGTTCTGAATATTGTGATCTTGGAGCACTTGGAGTAAACATTTACTACTTAACAAAGTGATGAAGATGTTTAGGGTTGCTGGGATCTGACTGAAAGATCAGGACACACATTTTAGTTTCTTAGATTCTGGAAGGACTATCTGTGAATGACGAATCTGGCAGTTACTCTATTGTTATGAACAGATAACTGCTTCGTATACTTGTGAAATCTGGAGTGATTATCAAAAAAATGATCTGATGTTCTTAATGTACAAGAAATGTCTTTTGTATGTGAGGCTTAACCATTTAGTTTTACCAGGTGGCAAAAGAGTTCCTCCCCCTTCCATTTTTTATTTATTTTTATTTTTTTTACTTTAAATAATGCCTCAACTTAGGTAGTGAAACTCTCCTCATACAATCCTTTTCTCTTCTTCACCCTATCCATGGAACTGAAATTAAGAGATCATTTATGTTGAATCATTACAATTTAGCTCCCCACCCCTACCCCACAACAAGAAACCACAATGGTTATACCAGCCAAAGTTGTGTAAAGGGTCCACTGGCTGCATCCTCCATTGAAAATTTGGCAATAGCCATGAGTCCAGGAGAACACATGAGTTCAGGAGAAGTGATGCCCCATTCAGAGTTAAAATTGAAGCAGATAGAGAAACAAATGTTTTCTTGACAAACAGCTTGTCCATCTTGCCTGAGTTCGACTTCATCCTGTTTTGTCCCATTTAGAATGATGTAGCCTCCAGACTTCAACATCCCTAATCATGCTACATCTCCTCCCTCACCCAACTAGGATTTATTAATACAAACCAGGTTTATTCACAAATATGTCTGGCATTTATCAATAGCAACCTGACATCAAGGTCACCCAGTAACCCAACTATTGGACCCATGTATGATACAGCTGGGTCAGAAATGGAGACATTAAGTTTATGGTTTCCTTTTCTTTATCATGGCCTACCAAAGGCCTCCCACCACATCCTCCAGACCAACCAAAATCTTCTCATCCCTTTCCCTCTCTGGATGGTTTTCCAAGCACAGATGTCATGACCCCGTTGCAAGGCACAAAGAGCCTCACAACGTGGATCATGATCATTAAGAAAGAGAGGAAGGAGATAATTAAATCAGCGCTTAAACCAAGCACCCAAAGCACCCACACCCATGGAAACATATGCAGATGAATAGAAGGACTTCAGATAAACAGCGATAAACCGCACCTGGTGCCCTGGAGGACACACCTGAACCAGGAGGACAAGGACAGCAACCAGGAAAACGCCCACACAGCCATCAAGAAACCCATCAAGGGGAATGGGGACAATGAAGGGTGGAGGAGCACAGGACCCTGCAAGAGGGTATAAACAGGGCACCTCACCACTGCACCCCCATTCCCGTTTTTCTCTCTGTCAGTACCGTTTCAATAAACCGAAAATCCTTAATCCCTATTAAGTGAGTTTGTGTCTTATTCGGAGCAAGGCTGACCCTGACAACAGAGCTATGATAAGAGAACCTAGCCAGCTTAGACTGATCTCCAAAACCTAAGCAGGGATGTATCTGATTAATGTTTGGATGGGAGACTGTAGGCCTGTAGACTACACTGGGAAATTGGAGTTGGGAAGAAACACCATGGAAGAAGCCAATGACAAATCATTTCCATACTGTTGCCAAGAAACCTCTATCAATATATCCATAAAGGAAATGAAATTGACTTGGAGAATGGCTTTTGTTAAAATGTGCTAAGTGTTGTCCCCACTGTCAGCCCTTCAGGGTAGACCAGGGAAAGAAACATATTTGACACATCTTTCTGGAAGTATACTTATTGATATAGGCTTCAGAGACAACACCTTGAAAGCCTGACTGAGTTTTTTCCTCCCTTCCTCTCATACTATAATGAATTACGGAGGAGCCAATGTGAACTTCTTTCTCAAATTTTCGCTGTTTCCTGGGCTTCACATATGGTCTTGTTTATATAACCAACATTGTCTCTGCCTTGGTTCTCAAAGTCCTCTCAGTGGCTCAGGAGCTCAAATGATTATTTTTTTAAAAAGATTAATATGGACCCTGGGGACTAGAAGCTCTAAAAGTTTTGGTTCAGAGACTGTGACACTGGAATATACTGTATCTTGGATATCTTTTAAAGAAAGGCAGGGATCAAATATCACATATGAAATAAATAACTGACATCAACCAAAGTCACATAAAGGTAAAGGTAAAGGTTTCCCTTGACGTAAAGTCCAGTCGTGTCCGACTCTAGGGGGCGGTGCTCATCTCCGTTTCAAAGCCTTGGAGCCGGCGTTGTCCATAGGACACTTCCGGGTCATGTGGCCAGCATGACTCACGGAACGCCGTTACCTTCCCGCCGAAGCGGTACCAATTAATCTACTCACATTTGCATGTTTTCGAACTGCTTGGTGTGCAGAAGCTGGGACGAGCAACGGGAGCTCACCCCGCCGCGCGGTTTCGAACCGCCGACCTTCCGATCGACAGCTCAGCGGTTTAACCCGCAGCGCCACCGCGTCCCATACCATATCTTTAAATAATAAGTACAAATACATTCAAACTTGATATCAAACAAGAAATTTCTGATACTTATCAGTGTTAATATCCATTTTGATTTCCAATTAGTTATCTAATCATATAAAATAAGAATGTTTTCTCTTGTAAATTTCAGTCCATTGGCTTTAATTAAACAAATTAAACTGACTCTCCAATTCCCTTAGCAATTCCTATATCTTTCCAAATAATTTTAAATTTGTTCAGCAAGTAATTTACATGGGCACCCTAACTACAATGCTGCTAGCATTGTGATATTGCAGTTATCTAGCCACAAGTAAAGCATTATTAAAATTACTATCAAATAGTTCTTCAATATTCAGCCTTAGATGCTGGCAATAATTCCTTTTCCAGTTCATTAGGTATCATATTTCATTAGTTCAATATATACGCAAGGAACATTTTAAAAAGTTCAGTGGATGAAAGCAAATATTTGACTTGCACGCACATACATATCACTTGTTGAAACTAAACCAATATAGCAGCATCCTTTGACTTTTCTTTGAGTGCAAAACTTTGTTAACAGCAACACAGATTGAAGATTGAATGACTTTCAGAGAATTGAGAAGGCTGATGAGGCCTTTGGCAAATATCACTCTACTTGCCTGCTATTAAATGTTTGCAAGCATCTGTATTGCCACAGGCAGCATTTTTTTTTTCCTGAGACTCGAACCCCAAGAGAAATGTTTACTAGTTTTATTTCCCTTAAAATAGACCAGGGAATCTTTTAACATTTGAAAATTTTACCTTCATGGCACTGAAAATGAGGCACAAGATAAAAGCAATAGGGACCTCATAAAGTACACACTTGTTTAACCTTAAAGTTATATTCAGAGGGCAGAAACAGGAGGCTATCAAACATAATTTTACTGAACATCCTAGCTATTCCAAGGTGTGCAAATGAAAAGCAGAATGGGGGATTAGAGTGTTACTTGGGTGAGCTTTTTTTAAAAAAAATTTCATAGTTATAAAATATTTCCACAGATCAAACAAGAACTCACAAGAATATACCAGATTCTCCTTGTTGTTGTTTATTCGTTTAGTCGCTTCCAACTCTTCGTGATTTCATGGACAAGCCCACACCAGAGCTTCCTGTCGATCGTCAACACCGCCAGCTCCCCCAGGGATGAGTCCATCAAATCTAGAATATTGTCCATCCACCCTGCCCTTGGTCAGTCCCTCTTCCTTTTGCCCTCCACTCTCCCTAGCATCAGCATCTTCTCCAGGGTGTCCTGTCTTCTCATTATGTGGCCAAAGTATTTCAGTTTTGCCTTTAATATCATTCCCTCAAGTGAACAGTCTGGCTTTATTTCCTGGAGGATGGACTGGTTTGATCTTCTTGCAGTCCAGGGCACTCTCAGAATTTTCCTCCAACACCACAGTTCAAAAGCATCAATCTTCCTTCTCTCAGCCTTCCTTATGGTCCAGCTCTCGCAGCCATATGTTACTACGGGGAACACCATTGCTTTAACTATGCAGACCTTTGTTGTCAGGGTGATGTCTCTGCTCTTAACTATTTTATCGAGATTTGTCATTGCTCTTCTCCCAAGGATTAAGCATCTTATGATTTCCTGACTGCAGTCAGCATCTGCAGTAATCTTCACACCTAGAAATACAAAGTCTTTCACTGCTTCTACATTTTCTCCCTCTATTTGCCAGTTATCAATCAAGCTGGTTGCCATAACCTTGGTTTTTTTGAGGTTTAGCTGCAACCCAGCTTTTGCAGTTTCTTCTTTCACCTTCATCATAAGGCTCCTCAGTTCCTCTTCACTTTCAGCCATCAAAGTGGTATCATCTGCATATCTGAGATTGTTAATGTTTCTTCCAGCGATTTTAACTCCAGCCTTGGATTCCTCAAGCCCAGCACGTCACATGATGTGTTCTGCATACAAGTTGAATAGGTAGGGTGAGAGTATACAGCCCTGCGGTACTCCTTTCCCAATCTTAAACCAGTCCGTTGTTCCGTGGTCTGTTCTTACTATTGCTACTTGGTCGTTATACAGATTCTTCAGGAGGCATACAAGATGACTTGGTATCCCCATACCACTAAGAACACGAAGAGTTGTCTTGGCAAAATTCTATCAGCCTATGTCCTGCTTCGTTTTGTTCTCCCAGGCCATGCTTACATGTAATCCCAGGTGTCATTTGACTGCCCACCTTAGCATTCCAGTCTCCCATGATGAAAATAACATCTCTTTTAGGCGTGTTGTCCAGTATGTGCTGCAGATCCTCATAGAACTGCTCTGCTTCAGCTTCTTCAGCATCTGTGGTTGAGGCGTATATTTGGATCACTGTGATGTTAGATGGCTTGCCCTGAATTCGAATTGAGATCATTCTATCATTTTTTGGATTGTATCTGAGCACTGCTTTAGCCACTTTACTATTAATTATGAAGGCTACTCTATTTCTTCTGTGGTCCTCTTGTCCACAGTAGTAGATCTGGTGGAAATTTGATGTGAAGTGGCCCATTCCAGTCCATTTCAGTTCACTGATGCCCAAAATGTCTATCTTTATTCTTGACATCTCACCAATAACCACATCCAATTTGTCCTGGCTCATAGATCTTACATTCCAGGTACCAATGGTGTGTTGATCCTTAGAACATCGGATTCGCCATTCACCACCAGCACCGTCGGCCGCTAGCCATCCTTTCGGCTTTGAGCTAGCTGCGTAATCATATCTGAGGCTAGTTCAACTCATCCTCTGTTCCTCCCCAGTAGCATTTTGACCATCTTCCGACCTGGGGGTCTCATCTTCCAATGGTATACCGACATATCTTTGGTTGTACTGATCCATTTAGTTTTCACGGCAAGAATACTGGGGCGGGTTGCCATTACCTTCCCCAGGGATCGCATTTAGTCTGACCTCTCTGTCATGACCTTCCCGTCTTGGGTGGCCCTTCACGGTTTAGCTCATGGCATCATTGAGGTGCTCAAGCTTCAGCACCATGACAAGGTAACGATCCTTTGCTGAAGAGATTCCACTTAGAAGGGCTATAAAACCACATTTGATTTCACAATGGCTTTGAGCGTGGGGCAACTGACTGTTAAAATCCTTGTACAATTCAGCCTCAATATAATTAAAGTTATCTATGAGTGTCCCTTCAAAATCAATGGGATTTGAGCTACTCATGTTGAATATCCTCAGTTGGTTTAACCTGGGTTTAATGGACTATATTGTCTTTTGTGTCTTTGTGGTAGCTGTATGCCCATGTTTCTTGCTGCATCTTTTTAATGTTGAATTCTTAAGATTATTAAACTGATTGTAGGAAATAAAGTTAATCCATAAACTGACATGAATACATATTACAGGGGGAAAAATGTCATGGTGCATCTTTTTTTTCCATATAGTTTGTCTTGAATTTTCAAAGCCATGCTTTTCAAATAAATTACATTTGATCTCATACTATAGAAAGATACATATTTTTTTCTCAACAAACACATTTTTAGAAGAATGATCTATTGCAATGTTGCTGTTCTTGAATTTTTCATTGGTTTAACCATCAGGCCTGGTCAGAGCTGCTATTACAGAATTTCTATTTGCTAAAGAGATTGCATAAATATTCATATGCATTCTTATATGTCTTTCTCCTAACGTACGTATTTTATAAGCAGTTTTCCTAACGATCATATTTCTTGCAAGATATTGTTTTTTCCCCTGCAGGAAAATGCATCCTTCTTTGTACTTTTTTTTCTTCAATACTTGCATATGTCCCCTAATCTATTCACATACATATCACCCTATGAACAAGTATTCTATATAAAGAAAACTCTATGCAACAGTAACTACTAATGTTATTTGTAAAATAACAGCAAGAATAATTTGACTATAGAGTAATGGTGTAATCAAACTAAAATAATGTGTTCCTAGAGATATAGTATTACCATGAGGCATACAATGCTTCTGCCAGTTAAAATCACTTGTCAGAAGGAAAAAAAAAAAAAGCTAGGAAAAGTATGTAGCAAGAGTTGAATCAAATTCAACCAAGCCTGGCCAGAACACAGAGGTGTTCTCAATGCTAGCTAACTCTAGGCCATATTGTGGGTATCTTTCTTATGCTATTTCCAATACAATGAATTATGCTGGGAGAATAAAAATACACATATCTTCCTTTCAGAGCTTAAACCAGGTAGAGTCCAGCACAGATTTAGGATGAACCTTATGTCAGCCAAGATATTTTGGCTGCCTTGATCATGTCCATTGAAAACTGTGAAATGCTGAGAGCTTTGCCAAATATATTTATGAGTCAGTTATATTTACCTTACTTCACTGCAATATGTAATGCTGATGTTTTATTGAGATGTTATTAGCAGATTTCTATTTTAACTATAACCAACTTTAGGATCTGTATCCCTGAATGATATAATGAAATATAATGATGAATAATTGCATATATCAGGTATTAGTATGAGAGTTTAACATGTCTGAAATATCACAGACCAAATATTGGGCATGGCAAACCATAAACAGCAGATTTCCCAAATATTTAAATATTTTTATAACTAGGAATTTGAAGGTGATAACATGCCATACAAAGGTGTGCTCAAGGTATTATTCTCTGTGAATTGTCTTCTAGCATCAAATATAGCCATTAATTAGAGATGAGACCACTTTTGTTTCATTTTTCCTTATTTTAACACAATGTTTTTTGATTTGTTTATTTTAACATATTGTTTTTCATGACTTTTGGTAAATCTTTACCAAAAAATGAGCCACACCCTGCAAAAATATTGACTGCCAAAGTACTGGATTATGTACATTAAACATGATGCAGTGGTTTTCATTTATGAATTAACATGCATCAGGAGTAAATGTAAAAGCCCTATTCCTCTAGGATACCAGGTTCCAATAATTTTATTTGCTTCTGTCTCTTCCTTACTTTCTTCATCATCACCACCACTGGCTTAATGAATAAATCACTGGACCAATTATAATAATATATTATGAAGATTTGTGAAATATGAAGATTTCCACATATTACTGAAATTAAAAACTTAAAAGTGAAATAAAATCTGTCTACTGTCCACATTGTGATAGAAAGTTTCCTTCATGTAACTTCATATTGCAAAATGCCATTTTTTCTTTGTCTGGTCCCAACACATTTTTATCCCATTGGAATGACCTCACCAACAGAAGTTAAAAGGATCAGGACTTTGAGGAATTTCTAGAGAGTCTATTCAGTACCAGAGATGTAACATTAAAAAAAAAATATGTACATGCAAAGTAGATGTTTGAAATTGTTCCCTAAAGCAGCATGACCTTAACAAAAGGATGAGATGGAGAAGGATGAGCATTCTGGTAAGGTATGCAATGCATTTTTTCCCCTAAGTCACAGTCTTCTTGATGTAACCCACTCAAATAAATATACAGGCTAGCTAAACATATCTAATATAAAAGAATGTGTAATGCATAATACATTGAATGTCTGAACAATTGAAGTCCAGGCAGTCTGACCTCCGTTATTTGTGCCCTATTAACTCCTAAATTAAATTACTGTAATATGTTATATGTGGGGCTATATCTGAAGGTCGTTTGGAACAGTAGCACTGAACATGGCTAGCAGACTGCTTATTCTTTAGAATAATACATAACAGCTGGCATTAGCTGATCAGGTTCCAGTTAAACCTGAGATAAGGTAGGTCAATGTGGTGAAGGGAAAACACCAGCCTCCTTGTAAGTAAGCCACAGCTCCTGATTGTATGTGCCTGCAGGCTCAGGGCTGGCTAAGCTTAAAGGCTGCCCCACCGAAAGGGAAGGTATGAGGGTTGGAATTGGAGAAGGATGAGAAGGAGAAGCCTACAGAGGAAGTGGGGGAAATTTCCATACTAATGCTTCTGTAAATAGACTCCCCCACCTGCCTATGCTGCCTGGTTGGGATCCAGCTCATTTGTCAGGCACTAAATAGAGCTGGTTCCTGTATTGGAATTCCTTATGAAAGGAAGGCGCCAGAGTCCTCACAAGTAGGGAATTACTTGTTTGCCTGTTATCTGTTTTCAGACCCTAACCCTGAATGCTTAAGGGTTTGGGACGATTAAACTGCAGCAGGTTTTCTACATTTTTGGAGTTCAGTTTGATTGTTGTTACTCATGAGTCAGCTCCCACTTCTCTGTCTACAAGGGACTTTGCCAGTCAACCCAAGTCTACCTGTTGCTCAAGCGATAACTAAGGCCAAACTAGGGAACAAACCAATTGTTTATAATCCAGATACCATGCTAAATTTATTTTTGGTTCAAACTCACTGTGGTGGGTATTGCATCTCTAAAATTCCTAGGTAAAGGAAAATTCAAATTTTGAAACTATATCCAAGCTTAGAAAATATATTCTACTGAAAAGAATTTCATCTTATTTGGTAAATATAATTCACAGGGATGAATAGGACATCCCCCTCCTTGCCAGTGTTCTTTGTGGAAATATCTTCCCTTATTTATTTATTTATTTTAACAAAAGAAAGCACATATTTTGTTAAAAAACAACAACAAATGCATGTGATCAGTCATTCATAAGTTATGGCATATGCTTACATGGTAAATGAAAATATTTAAATTAAGCAGATGAATCAAAGTGGAAAATGAATTACACAGAATTCATTTGGACTCATTTTGGCTAAACATATTGCACTGCGATGCTTGACTAGGGTTCTCAATCACTGATTTAAATTCAGCATTTCAGATGTGGTTTGGTTCTGCCATCTTATAATATTGAGAAAAGCAAACAAGGCAAGCACAGTGAGCTATCAGCATTACTACCTGGCAAAAGACTGCTGAGATATGCAGGCTCTGCAGAAGTATAAGACTTTTTTGTTCAGGAGTCCTTTTTCTTTCTTTTTTTCCCTTTTTTCCCTTGCCATAGGCTTGTCTGAAGGCTAATAAGGGAGTGTCTTTGCATTTAATGCTGGACATTTCTATATAAAATCAGGAACTTATTCTTGTAGAATAATTCCAATTGCTCCCCAAAATTGCTTCTTTTGTCTTGTGATGGCAAGGCTGGAGCCACCTTGCATACAAACTGTACAAAAGAAGGGTTCTCCTCGATTATAGATATATGCTGAATTCAGCTAACTCAGATGAATGGCTCCTAGCTATCACCCACAAGAATGGTACAATTGTTCTTCTTCTCTTAGCAACACAAATGTGGTGAAGGGAAAACCCCAAGCTCCTTGAGAATAAGCTGAATCAGCAGAGAATGAGGGTTTGCTGATTCAGCGCCTGTTGAGCTTAAAGGCCACTCTAACAAAGGGGGGAGGGTTTGGGAATAAGGATGAGGGCAGATGCAAACAATCAGCAGAAAGAAAACTTGAATATAAGAAAACTGCTGCTGAACTAAAGAATAGTCTGTATAAACAAACTCAACCCCCAACCTCCCTTTAAGTCAGCCTGGCCTTGAATCAACTTACTGACCAGGCAGAGAATAGAGCTGTTTCCTCAAGCTGGAATGTCAAGAGGAAGGAAAGCGAGCCAGAAACTGTATAAGTAAGGTTGGCCTACATACCTTACTAAAGCTGCACAAGGGACTGGGAAGAATAAACTTCAGGTTCCCTACATCTTTGGAGAATCCAGAGTTTGCCTTCAGTTACATACAGTACTAGTTAGCTCCCCACCTTTCAATCTCTGCTGCAACAATGTTTGTAAAAAGGAAAATGAATGTTGGAAAAAGTGGTATAAAAATGGAAGATAGCATGTGTGTCAATGCATTTAATGGTCATAAAGTTGGGAAGTTTGAACTACAACATAATGTGCACATTCTGAAGATGATTAAGAAGTGATTCAGACTTCATGTGAGAGCAACAACCCCCTGCTATATATTCAAGCAGCCTGATTTTTTCAGGCTTTTACTCTAGCCTAAAAAAAAAAAGGTGCTCCTGATTTAGGAGAGGCATTAGCTTTACTGCATGGATCCACAGAATCCTGAATAAGATGGACTGCTTTAAAGAATATGAACAAAAGCTTGTTTTGCCAAAAGTTGTTGAATGGGTGGCCTTAAACAATGAATGAATAAATGAATGAATGAGATTGCCTACCTCACCATCAACCTTAATCTACAAACCACTGTTGCTGGGTTCAAATAGCATACTAAGCCTGAGACAAAGCCAAACAAATTGCTTTGTAACAAGAACAGTATGTTTTTAATGCCATTATTTCAACAACATGTCAGTCTTGTTAGGTGTAGGTTCCTTTAATAATTAAATGAATGAAAACTAGTTTCAGTGGAGTGAATCAACATCAGTGTTGAGGCAAAGTATGTTTATCTTGCATGGCTAACAATTCTACTATCAAGCTGTTTTGAACCATATCTAATAAATGTAGTTTGACTAGATGGGTTATAATACAACTTTTCCTCTGCTGTTAAAATTGGTCAGATCTTTGAATAAAGGTCACAAGTGTCTGTGACAATGAGCAAATTGTGCTCATATTTTAAGTCAATTTTTGTATAAAAAAAGAACAAGCTACATGAGTACTGTTCATTTTTAGGCAGATCCTCTTTGGGATAAAATGGATATGACATTTAAATGTCCCAGTAAACAGATGCTAAGATCTATCACAAATGTACAAAGAAATGTACAAAGAATCTGTTGAAAGTTTGCTCAAAGAAAACCTTCCCCAGCCTTGGTATCATATAGAGGAATGGCTTTACCAGATCCAAAGCTGCAGTCTTTCACCCCAATAACCTCATGACTTTGACCAATTGAAACTGTCACCTAAGACTTATTAGTAATATAGAGAATGTGTGGACAAGGTACCAACCTCACTTACACCCGTAATGCTAAATAAAGGCAACCAGAGATTTGTTTTACCCCAGGGCATGCCCCTACCTTCTCCTTCAGTATTGTTTTCTTGGAATAAAAAGAAAAGAAATCGGTTTTAACAAATGAATGTATGCCAACTACAAACAGTTGATACTGAATTCAACGTAATGGCTACATTTACTTGGGATGTCAAGCGATGAACATTTAATGCTGCACAGCACTGAAGTCTTTCAAAATGTTATATTCTTTTAGCAGATTGCCTCTTGCACTTGAAAACCACCTTTGCTAATTCTGAAATAATAATTGCTTGAAATCCAAGGCCTTTAGCTCCTCCAGAAGCTGCCTTTCTTGCTTGAAACAAAGGTTTTGGAATCAGCTGCATTTCCCATCATGCTGTGGGTCTATGGGGCCAGGTGGGAGGGCATGCATGTGTTTACAAAAATCAAGGTAGTGGTCACAACAGGGTGAAGCCAACTGTTGTGGCTATCAATGCACTCTATTGGGAAATTTAAAAAGAGTAGGCCTTCAGTTCTATTATGAGGCAGGATTCTATAGGATTCTTATCTGTATTACCTATGCCTTTTCTCCTTTACAGTATATGGTAAAGTGTAGTAGCCATGGGCATCCATGGGGCAGCAGAATGATTTCACATGTTGTGACATCACTGTGGCTAGTAATACAGTCTATACTGTATATGTGTCGATAGTGATCTCTATTGGACAGAAGTTAGACTTGTTTAGACTGGCTATAACAATACTGAAAAGGGAGGGTTACACATTCTCACACACAAAGGAGGGAGGGCTTTGATCATTGTGTGGTGAATACCATCTTGATTTTTTTAGATACCCTCCCCTTACACACACACACACACACACACACACACACCAGGCACCACTGCTTCCAAAATGTTTTGTTTCAGGTAAGTATGCAGACTTCTTGAGATGCTGAAAATCTTCAGTTTGAATTTCAAGCTAGGATCTTTAATATAGAAATGAACATGTAAGCCAATATACTGTAGCTGTGATCCCAGCAACTAGGGGCTATGTGCAGTGTCCTAACACACACTCAGAATAAATCAAGAGAAAATTATGTTATTTTTCCAAGATAGATAGATAGATAGATAGATAGAGAGATAGATAGATTGCATTTTCCCACTGCCCATCTCAAAAATGACTCTGGGCAGTTTACAAGTGATTAAAACAGGAAAAAAATAAATATCAATTAAAAGAGATACATGATAAAATATACATATACAAATATACTAACAACTCTAAAATACAAAATATGAGATCTAAAACCCAAGATGGTGAGATTGCAGTCTTGATAAAATTCCCCAGGCCGCATCAAGGTGCCAGCCATCCCCATGACAAACTATCCCCCCTCCCACCCCAAGTGAGGTGGTACAGCCATGTCTTGAGCCCCTTTCGGAAGGCTGGGAACGTGGGGGGTTGCCTTATCTCTGGGGGTAGCTTATTCCAGAAGGTGGGGGCTATGGCAGAGAAGGTCCTCTTCCTGGGCCCTGCCAATTGACAATCTCTCATGGACAGGGTCTGTAACCTCCCCTCTCTGCATGATCGGGTGGGACAGGTTGATGTAATGGGGAAGAGGCAGTCCCTGAGGTAGCCTGACCCTATGCCATGTAGGGCTTTAAAGGTGATAACCAATGCCTTGAATTGGACCCAGAAGCAGACTGGCACCCAATGCAGCTTGCCCAACAAAGGTGTTATATAGGTCATCTTTGGGGCTCCTAAAACTGCTCGCATGGCCACATTCTGGACCAGCTGTAGCTTCTAGATGCTCTTCAAGGGTAGCCCCATGTAGAGCACACTAATAAATACATCAGTACCTAGAAGTATTAAAACTAGACAATCTCTGTTCCACAGGATATTGTTATTTCATTATTTGACCTCATTAAATAGATACCTTGTTTTCTCTTGCCTGCTTCTAAAGCTAAAGACATGCATTATTTTCTTGACACATTTCTGAATGCCTATAATGGGTTCCTATTATACAGATTACTTTAACCATAATGCTTAATTATTCCTCTTTCATTTCTATAAAGGCTCCTACTGGCCTCAGACTAAATTCTGCTTCAGTAAATGTATTATTTCTTTGTCACTGGAGTCTAATTTATGATGCATTTGGAAGAGGGACCCATTTCTTCACATTTATAGCAGCAATTGAACCTGGACAACAACTTTGCCATGCTATTTCATTTACTGAGTTAGAGATTGTCCTGCACAATTATCTTAAGACTCCTTCCATCCCCACTATTAGACTGGAAATGTTGCTGAGTGGCACATTATTATTTTGAATATACAGACATCTATTACTTGTTTCAAGTTAAAACATACACACACACACACACACACACACACACAGTAAACTGTGGAAAAACTGGAGGTGGACACAACCATTGGTAACAGCTCATGTTGTTTGGAACTACACAGTGGTGCTCAGAATAGTGAAGCGACAATTTCTGTACTTTTCTGTGCTTATTGACTGTAGATTCCTGCCAGCACTGTTCAGGTTACCCCAACCCTTTTGAGCAAAGATGAGTAGGGTAAAATGTTTGTATGTGTGCTAGATGAGTGTGCAGGTTACTTGTAGGGTAATGTGATTTGTATCTACTCTGGTCTGAACACAAATCCATATTGACGAATGAAGCAGCATCCTGTGTTAAATCTGGGGTTCTACTGAGCTTGTGGAACCCAAGTGAGTGGATTGGGTTCTCCATGGTTCTTTGCTACCTATTACCTATGTTCTTCTGATGGCTAGGTAGGGGGCTATATGGCTGGCACTGGGAGGTAATCAATGCTTTTTTCAGGGAGTAGCTAATATGGTACGTACATACCAACTTGAAGAATCTATCCTGGATCTGGCTGTGCCTGTCAACACTTGCCCAGTTACCAATCTGCCCTTTTTGGGAAAAGTTGTGGAAAAAATGGTGGGGAATCAGCTAAAGAGGATTATATCAGGATCTTTTCCAGTCTGCTTTCAGCTCAGAGGATGGAAACAGCACTGGTCATCCTAAACTTTTCAGTTGCTTTTAATACCATCAGCCATGGAATACATTAGGGTCATCTACGAAGTGTGGGAGTAGGTTGTACCTTTTAATTTTGGTTCCCCCTTTACTTTAAATGAACAGGTCATCTCCATGGGTATTCCAACTGGGTCAACTGAAACAAGCCCAGATTAAAACCAACCAAGATGGAGCTGCTATTTCTTAGAAATCATCCTGGTGGTTATGCTGAAAGGGATCATGCTCCAACAGCAGAAGTAGTTTATAACTTAGGACTTCTTTTGGACTCTCTGCTCCTGCTCAAGCATCAGGTAGAAGCCATAGCCTGAGGGCCCTTCACCCAGTTTCAGCTGGTAAATTAGTGATAATAGATCAATATCCCAGGATTTGTCAGGGGGAAGGAGTTATATACATTATAAATAAACCTAAGTGCCTTTGCCTTTACCGCTTTGCCTCATACTTGTCACAATCCTTAAATTCATATATATATATATATATTTTATGGATCTGAACAAAAAGACAGATTAGCCATAGAAAGAGGCCTTGGTGGATTAATACGTGATGAATCCCTTAGAGTGATTTGTAATAAAAGCCAATGAATTCTTACAGGTTTTATACACAAATATATTTAGGCCATCTTGCTCACAGAATTGTCATCGTGATAGGATTAACTAGCTTCTAAGTTCATTTTGACTGCTTGGAAGAGGAATATACTTTTTACATGAACATTCTGCAGAACAAAACAGAGGTTTGTTTGTTTTTTAATGATCTTAAGCATGTGCTAAGAACACTTTGAAATCCATTGCTTAGTTGGAGCTCTTTTAGGACTTCAGCGCTTACCTTTAATTCCTAGCCAACTGCTTTCTGAGAGAGATTCTGACACCTGAAGTTACCATTCTGTTTTGACCTGAAGGCACCGCTTCTTGGATGACCAGTCTGATTGGTAAGACCATCTGCTTTCAAGCCTCTCTGGTAAGGCAACCTGCTAAGAGCAGGTGCAATTATAGATAGACTTTTTTGTAATTGGTGAGTGTCCTGCAAGAAATAGACTATGATAACATACTTCAGCATATATAACATACAAAGTAACCATTTTGTATTTTTCATTTAGGGACAATCTGGAATATATTTAGATCTGCTGCAAATAAATGTTTTACAGTTCAGCTTTCACATACTTGACCTGCTCAGCAATTGTTTATACTAATAAAAAGACTTTTTTTTTTTGCTCTTCCATCCTCATGCTTCACTAAACAACCCATTCACAATAAATTAATTGACTTCATTCTGCCATGGACTTCCACTTGCAGAGCTAGCCTTAGGCATCATGTCTGCAAATCATTAAACCTGAACTATATTTTAACGCTATTTGATCATCCATGCACATACACAGCTGAACAATTTTAGAGTACCAGTGACTGAGCCATCATGAAAAAAACACTAACTTCAAGACAGTATTTTATTTTGAAAGCTTTAAAATCTGAACATTTCATTGTTTTGAGGTTTGCACATTTCCTTTTTTTTTTTTTGAAAAAGAAGAAAAAGCAGGTACCAAAATTTGGTAACAAAACTTGCAAAACCAAACCTAAAGCTATAAATGCACAATACACATTTAAATCCTCCTTCACTTCAGAGAAAAGTGGCAGATTTTGAGATTGTACCAATTCAAAATACCACAGGGGTGGCAGGTTTGTTTGTTTGTTTGTTTTTAATATCTCCCTCCATATGTAAAAAGCTGCCCACAAAGACAAAGGAATAGCACATAATTAGCTCTTCCCCATTATGTGCTGAAGTTTGCAAGGTGCTCTTTGTTACGTTAGTATCCCAAGATACGATATCATCCAAATTATGAAGTGTCATTATGAAAAATTCCATCAATTAAACCACCATACAAACCCCTTTCTTGTGTTGTTATTATTGTCAAGCAGGACTTCTTAACATGTTACTGCCACAATGAGATGGTCACTGAGGACATCCATTACTACAGCGGTAGTAATATGGCGATACTAGAAAATTATCTATTGGGAGAAATTCAAGCATGGCATGTTCTTATGCTTGAGTATTCTCCTGCGTTACTCTGGAAGTATGAAGAGAAATTCTGCCATGTGTCCCAAATTGTCCATGAAGTCAAAACAATCATGCAGTGACTAGTGCATACCTTAGAAGCCACCATTTATCATCCAAACCTTTCTCCTTCAGGTTCAAGTTCTATATGGCAGATCTGCTTAGGTCTTCTACCAAAGTCTACTTGGTTAGCTTACATTGGATTTCATGCTGCTATTTATCAACCCATTTTAGAAGGATGTCCATATGCATATCTGTATGTGTGTCTATGTGTCTATGTCTATTATTACTTACCTCAAGGTAGTTTGCTATTATGAGTATGTGTGTGTCTTTGTTTATAGCAACATCCAGACTTTGGCAGGTCTGATATGCAGCACAGACATGATCAGGAGTCAAAGAATCCACCAGTAGAATTTGCACTTTGCTATAAACCAGAACATAATATGACATATATGACCTTTTTTCCTTTTTCTAAAATGTCACAAAGCAATCTCCTAAATATGACAAAAACATCCTTGTTCTTGTGAATGCTTTTTAGCCCTAGCAAGAAGTGGAGATAAGAAATGAAGTTTGCAATAACTCTTGTCATTGTTCAATAGTTTAATTTGCAATTGCCCTTTTAAGTATTCATAATGAGACATTTCAAAGATGTTTAAGTAAGTCAGCCTACAAACAACCACAAAAAAAGGTGAATGAACTGAGTTAATAATATTAGCATACAAATAAAATTTAACTAGTTCCTGTTCATCTAATGGGATGAATGGATGAGTTCCAGGAAAATCTCAGTTGACACAAACAGTTTCTAAACAAAGCTTACAGGGGGGGAGGAAAGGAGTTGTATAGATAGCATTATGCCTTCTACATTTGAGTCACATGTTGAGATGGGCAGCTGTACAAATTGATTGAATAGATAAATAATTTTGGGAAGAGGTGATTCATGGTGTGCTCTTGTGTGTATGGACCACCTCTCTTCATCTAATTAAAGTAGGCATGTCATTGTCCAGGCTTGCAAATGAAATCTATACCAAGGGTGTTGTCTTGGCAGTGACTGCCTTGGTCCACTGCAGCTCATGTAGTTTGAGAAGTGTAGCTATTAGGCAGATGTCCCTGCTACCAACCCAGTGCCATGGCTGCTTCATAAGCTTCTTGTGGCTGTCTCAATATGAACAGAAATTGGAAGCAGTTGCTGAAGTACCCTCCAAAGCCTAGAGAAAGAAACAGAAGATTTAATAATGTGAAGCTGAAAAGTGGATTTGGATCGTGCATTGTATGAACAAAATAACTGCTGTTTGTAAGCTGTAGTTTATAGCTTATGATGTGAGGTGAGCCTAGCAAAGTTTGGCTGAACAAAGCAGGATCAAATATGCCCTTGCTGAATCAATGAACTGGGACAGTCTGCTTAAGGCTATAGCAATGCTGTCTTTGGTAACTGAGCCACTAAAACCCAAATTTAAGCCTGACATTTAAACCTAACATTTAAATATTCTTTAAATGTGGGATTTAGTTCCTGCTGTAGCTTCTTTTCTTCTTATTTAGACAAACCTGTCAAGACATGTGAAAATGATTTCAAAATCTTAATTGTATATGTTGTTATAAAAATTGATAACCTCTGTGTACTGGGGAGAGAGATCACTTTCCCCCTTCCTGACATTTCAAAAATGCTCCAGAACAAACAGATGGAATTTCTATAACATTATTAACTGATTCCCAGATGTTTACATTTCAAATTTCAGTGCCCACTGTGTAGGTCAGGTGTGTACTATACTTATTTCACATTGCCTCTAGCCTTCAATAAAATACTAGTGCAGCTAACCCAGGATGTTTTAACATGGTTAGGTAGAGTCATTTGCAAATCAAGTCAGCTGGATGAGGAGGGAAAACAATGATTTTTCCTTACTTACAGGCTATTAATGTTTGCTGATGGTTTACAAGCTGCTGCCTCATAGTTTCATTAAGTTATAAGGAAGCTTCCTGAAAAGAATAGAAAGAAAACCAAATGATAAATATAACAAGCTTGTTTAAAATTAAAATAGCTTATTTATTCTTATAATTCATTGTTTATGCATACCAGGAATAGGAACTTTGTGACTTTCAAACTTTTACTGTAATACAATGCCCAGCTATTCTTAACATTATCCATCCATGCTGGGAGTTGTACAACAGCAAACATCTAGAGGGCCATAAGGTCTCCTCTGCTGATACGTTTTACATGAGGCATGCTACATTTGTGATGCAAAACTTTGTCAATTTTCTATTAGTTTTGTATATCTCAGCTCTGCTATCTTTTAGTCATCTGGATTTGTGCAGCCCAGATATGGAATGTCTATTAAATGAACAATAATAGGGTTAAGGAAAGTCTAATGCTTTGAACTTAGTACTCAAGAGCCTTCACATGTCCAAAGCAAACAATTAGGATATGATTCCATGATTAATAGGATTACGGCTTCAGAATATTGCACACTTACCTGAATTCAGTTGCTTGTTTTCGTTGTTATTGTTAAAGAAATAAAGCTATATACAGTATTTTTTTTTTTAAATCGAGAGAGAGAGAGAAAGAGAATTAAAAATTTTACCAAGAAGAACAGACAAAAAGGAAGAAGTGGAAGAAGATACAAATTCAACCTTACTATCCAGCATGACACTTGTGCAGATGAAGGAATTTTTTGTTTCATTAAGGATTAAGCCAGAGCTATTTCCCACAGTTTTCAATAAATTATTTGTATTCTTTTTAATAAGTCATTATATATATATATATTTAAAAATCATTATAAAATAATAACACATGTATATTAGTTTTCCAGTATCTGATAAGCCTGACAGTTAAAGCCAGGAACTGAAACATTTCTTTCTTTTTTAATCTGTTCAATTATGTCTGATTCTCAAACACTGCCTGGACAAGTCCCTGCTGTTTTCTTGGCAAGGTTTTTTCAGAAGTGGTTTGCCACTGCGTCCTTCCGAGGGCTGAGAGAGAGTGACTGGCCCAAGGTCCCCCAGCTGGCTTTGTGCCTAAGGCAGGAGTAACAGTTTGGTGTAGTGGTTAAGGCATCAGGCTAGAATCATTTCTTATATTCTATCAATTTATACATCTTACAATGTAAGTCAAGAAAATGAACAGTGGGATTCTTGTGCAAGATTGTGATTCCCCCCGATTTCTTAAGAAAAGTCAAATCTTAATAAAAATAAAAATAAACCAAAATGACTAATTGAAGATTGCCGCTAAAGACGCTCATTTGGTCGACAAAGCAAACACAATTAATTTTATCATTAAAATAGTGTGATTTTTAGTGGAACATAGTCTGCCTCTGGACTTTCTGAAATATATTTCTGTTCAATTCACTTGCTTCTGGGTAAATATGCTCCTGTGTGTTCCTTTCACAACATCTTTAGGTAGTGAACATCCACTGCTCTTAGACACTGTTCAGGAAAAGGTTGTGCTATTACTTCCACATGACCTGCGAGTTACAAAAATCTGCTGAAAAGCTGGCAAAGTCTGACGGCGTTTCTTTAGAAACATCAACTACCCAGGTTGTTTAGGAAATTGATACAGTTGCTCATGGAGCAATAGGGACCAAGATGGCAAGTTTTAATCAACAGCATAGCAGAGGTTTCTAATTGCAGAGTATTGAGTGTTTGGTGCTTACATAAAATGTGAATAAAATGACCTAACTTTTCAAGGAGGAGAGGTCAGCTTGGAGTGGCACAGAAAATCACAAATATCTCAAATATATACATTAAAAATGCTAGCGTGGCTTCCAGGCTTTTTTTTCCCCCCATTCATCTTTTCCACAAATAGAGTCTTACATTAGCACTATGGACAGCATTAAGTGGGAGTCTTTGAAGTTAGTCAATAATGATTTCAGCTTAAATAAATTATTGTAATGATACTGTAGCCCTCAGCATTACTTACATCCTTTTCCAAACATGTACTATTAAAATTTACAGACACAGGATGTAAGCTTTATGCCTTTTGTTCATTGAATCACAATCCTTGAATGGGAAACACATTGTCCTGCAGATGGATTTTTTTTTTTTAAAAAAAAAGCTTCTGCAGGATCAACATTTTCTTTTTTTCTTTTTAATATCCATCCGCCATTTCTTTTCTTTTTAATACCTATCCACCATGCAGTTAAGTATACTGTCCAAAAACAACAACAACAAATACTTGGCTACCAAGTGGAGAATACACTAGTATCTTTTATTTGTATCAAAGAGGTTTTGGATGAGTAAAATAACTACACTTAAAATTAAGGGTGCTTAAGTTTTTACCAGAAATGCATTTCAAATGCAAACAACAGCAGTATGAAAACTACAGCTGTTTCATTAAATAACACTGAAGATTTCATTAGCAGGGTATTTATGAATCAAATGCTATTCCCTTAATCTTAATGAGTAGCTAACAGCTAATAGCTTCAAGTCATTGCCTAATAATAAAAGTTATTGAAAATATTTATACTCTAAGTTAATCAGACAGATCCACCCCCACTCCACAGTAAGGCTTTGATGGGAAATTTCTATTCAGCTACTTACACAGAGAAAGAAAATGTAGTAAGAACAAAAATAGTTAATTACTCAAGTTTTAGTACTTCTAATTGTACATGTTTACGTATTTATTTACATTTCCTACTCTGGAGAAAAAATGCACAAAGTAATCAACTGAGAACTAAACTAACACATTATTTGCTATTTGATGGCCAAGTAAAAATGTAAAACAACAACTTGCTTTAATCAATAACCTATTTCAATAATAATAGCCTTTTTTTTAATTTTTCAAAAATATTTTTGTAATATTTAGGATAAAACCCTTTTAGTACTAAAGTGCTATTTAAAGAAGAATAACAGTTCAATCCTAGACATGTCTATTAAAAATCAGTCCCACTAAGTTCAGAAGGACTTACAACTTCATATGTGTGTATAGAACTGAAGCCACATATAATTACCTACATGAAAATGCTACTGAGTTTGAATATATAGCCCCAATCTGTGAGTCTAGCTTGTCAGCAGCATTGGGACCAGTTGTTGGTTTCTGAAATAATTAAAAATTCCAAGGTTTAGGACTTTTTCAGTTTTCTTGTCCCATGGCAAATTTCCATCTACTAAAATCAATCAATACATCATTCAATCAATCATCTCCCACTAAATTCTGACAAGAGATTTCTTCAAATGTGTATACTCACATCCATGCAGCTTTCTTAACCTGGATGGCCCACTAAACATTTTTTATGGACATGTCGAGCATATTCATAAATCTTCTTGGTACAGTACAAGGACTACCTATTAACTATTTCCCAAGTATATGTCTGCATCTATCCTTCTGAATCTTGGTGTTCTCCCACATCCTGAGCATGGCTTAAGGGTCTATGCTCTAAAACTGTTTTTAGAAACAGTTAAATGACCAGATAAATGACCAGATACTTATCTAGTAAATCAGAGAAAATTTGATTCATAAATCAGGAAAATATGGCTCCTGCATTAGACAAGCCAAAGGGCAAAACAAGGTACTCAAATTTACCAAACCTGGTGTCGAAGGCAGTTAGATATCCGTGCCCCTCTTTCATCCGGATCAGATTGTACGCATTCCTGAGATCCCACATGGTAAAAATGCATGCTTTCTGTAAGCGATCCAGCAGATCAGAGATTAGAGGCAACGGGTAAGTTTCTTTTTTTGTTAGTTTATTTTAAAAACTGAAATCGTGGACTACTCTCATGGGTGTCTCCTGGTTTGCAGGTGCCAACGGGTCAGGCTTCTTTGGTACGAAGAAGGTAGGAGCAGACGCTGAGGAAGTAGATGGTCAGATGAACCCCTTTTGGAGATTAGAGTCCAAGTAATCCTTTAAGGTGGCTAGTTCCTTGGGAGACATGGGATATTGTTTCCTTGCTGGAATCCTGGCTCCTGGTATCAACTCAATGGTGCAATCACAGTCCCTGGGGGGGGCGGGGTAGTGCTGTGGCCTCTTGTTCACTGAAAACATCTGTGAAATCTGCATACTTGGCTGGCAACTGGACCCCCCCTGCTTCCGTGACTGCATTGGTTGCTGGAGAGCGGCTTGAATCTTGTGGTGCTGGCATTCCTTAGCTGGGAAGGAGATTGCTCCCGTAGTCCAGTTCAGCAATGGGTTGTGGATCCTCAGCCAAGGAATGCCTAGGATTACAGGCACATTAAGTGATGCAGTAACATAAAGCTGGATCCACTCAGTGTGGTCTCCCGTTGTCAGTTGCAAAGGTTCTGTGAACCTTCTAATCGGCCCTGCCTTGAGGGGCTGGCCGTCAATTGTCTCCACTTCTATGGGACATGGCAATTCTATGGTCGGGATGTTGAAGTCTTGTACGGTCTGCACATCAATAAAATTGGTTGAAGCTCCCGAATCCATGCGGGCCTCTAGCTTGACCTGGTGCTCTGGGTTGACATGCGTTATTACTGGTAAGTAGTAAAAGGCTTGTCTGGAATCCTCGGAATGAGCCCTCCTTAATTGATTGATGGTCTCCCTGCTGAGCTCTGTGGAGGGAGACTGACAGAGTTTCCCTGGTTGGAAGCAGAGGCAGAGATGGCTCTTGTTTCAGCTGCTTGCCCTGGGGTCTTATTGAAGTTGCTTGGCTTCTCGCTGGGCAAGCTCTCACCATATGCCCCTGGGCTCTGCAGTAAAAACAGAGGGCTCTCTCTCTCCTTCTCTGCCTCTCAGCCTTGGAAATAAGCCTCCTGCTCACCCTGATCTGCATCGGCTCCTCTGGTCCTGAGTAAGTGGATGCCACGGAGAGAGCTGGAAATCCTGGAAGCACTCTGAGGGCCCTGTTTCTCCCCGGCTGCATCTGTCTGAGCAATTCTAGTCTGGCATCTATGACCACAGACAACTGATATAAGGCTTCTAGGTTAGCTGGTGTTCCCTGGCGCACTAATTCATTCTTAATTTCTTCATCCAGCCCCTGTTTGAATTGGTCTTTTAATGCACTCTCATTCCAGTCCAGATCTCCTGCTAACAACTTGAAATCAGCAATGTAGATTCCCACCCTCTTGTTACCTTGCTTGAGCTTCCGAATTGCCTGGCTGGCAGTGACCTGATCGGGTCATCAAAGTGTGCTCGGAAACTTGCCAAAAAGTTCTGGTAGTCGTTGAGAATCAGGTCGTTGTTCTCCACCATGGGAATAGCCCATTTGGCTGCTGTTCCCTTTAGGAGACTTAGGATGAAGGTGACTCTGGTTCTGTCTGTGGGAAACTCTGCTGGTCTGCTGTCGAAAAACATTGTGTACTGTGTGAGGAAGGTTCTCAACTGTCCTGCTTCTCCTCCAAACTTCTCTGGTAGACTGCCCTGGGTTCTCAAGACTACTGGCGGAGCTGCTGCTGCTGCTGCTGGCGCCGGTTGTGGGTTAATCGGAGCTGGTTGTTGTAACTGCTGTAGCATGGCAGCTTGTAATGTGTTGACCTGTAGATCTACCTGTTGTTGGTGTTGCTGCAGGGCTGCTGCCAATTGTTGGATGGTGAGCTGAATTTCTTGGTTTTCTGCAGACATTTCCAAATGTCTCCCCTTTAAATTCTTTGTTCCTCCCTCTTTTGATGGGAGTAGGAGTTTGTTAGGATTGATGTCCTAACAGCCAGGAACCACGCTGAGACAAGGAATAGGTCTCTAGTGTTTATTTACTGCTACATAACAGAGAATCCTAACAAACTGAAGAAGTGTGGGAAAACCCAGACATATAAACCCCAAAGACTAAGGCAGGCCTGATCTGTGTCTCTTTGAATGGCCACCTAATTCCTCAGTACTACGCATGTGCTTTACAGACTGGATGGGAGCCCCCTGCTCGCCATCCTCACTCATGACACCTCCTGTGAGAAGCAAGACTTAGGTCAAATGATTCTTGCCAGCTCCCACATGAAAAAAAGAGCATGACAAAGTCACTCTAAGGATATGGCCTGAGAGGCACAACCATACCTATGTGCTAAATGCTCTACTTTGAGGTCAATAATGCCATTTTATTTCTATTGTTTGATTATTGTTTTATATATTTCTAAATAAATGTGAACCAAACTGGAAATAGTTTATTTATTCAATTTCTATAGCCGCCCATCTCAGCCAGTGACTTTGGGTGGCTTACAACAATAAAAAACATTTAAAAACAACAACAAAACAATTATGATTAAAACAATTACAATAAAAAATAAATATACATGGCTGCCAAGTAAGCAATGTAAGATGTCAATACAACCAAGAAATGGGACCATTACCACCCTCGGGGCCCCAGGCCCAGGCACATAACCAGGTCTTCACAGCCTTATAGAAGGCCAACAGGGTCGGAGACATCCTGATCTCTGAGGGGAGAATATTCCAGAGGGCAGGCGCTACGGCTGAAAAGGCATGCCTTCTAGTCCCTGCCAACCAACATACTTTGGCTGACAGGATCCGTAGCATGCCCAATCTACCAGATCAAATTGGATGGGTAGAAACATCTGGAGAAGGTGGTCCCTTAGGTAACCTGGTCCCAAGCCATGAAGGGCTTTAAAGTTGAGAACCGGCACCTTGAATTGCACTCGGAAGCACACTGGCAACCAATGCAGTTACCATAGCAGTGGTGTTACGTGTGTCGAATATCTGACTCCACTTACTACCCATGCAGCTGCATTCTGCACCAGCTGAAGCTTCCAAATGCTCTTCAAGGGCAGCCCCATGTAGAGCACATTGCAGTAATCCAGACGGGAGGTCACGAGGGCATAAGTGACAGTGAGTAGAGCCTCCTGGTCCAGGAATGGGCGCAACTGGTGCACAACCCGAAGGTGTGCAAAGGCCCTCCTAGCCATGGCTGCCACCTGCTCTTCAAGCAGGAGCTGTGAGTCTATGAGGACCCCCAGGTTGCACACACAGCACAATCCCATCCAAGACCAATGATAGAAAACCTTGTCACCGGAAGGCCCACAAACCCAAAGCCACTCAGTCTTGCTTGGGTTGAGTTGAAGTCCGTTGCACCCCATCCAGGACCTTACAGCCTCCAGGCACTGGGTCAGGACATCCACGGCATCACTCAGGTGGCCAGGGGTGGAGTATCATCAGCATATTCATGATACCTCACCCCAAACCGTCAGATCATCTCCCCCAATGGTCTCATGTAGATGTTAAATAGGAGAGGGGAGAGAACCAAGTCCTGAGGAACCCCACAAAGTAGGGAGCGTGGGCTGGACCTCTCCCCCCTTATCAACACCGACTGGAACTGACCCCGGAGGAAGGAGGAGAACCAGCACAATACTGTGCCACCCACCCCCAACTCCCAAAGCCAGTCTAGAAGGATACCATGATCGGTGGTATCGAAGGCTGCTGAGAGGTCAAGAAGAGCAAGGATGGTCTCACTGCCCCCATCCCACTCCCACCAGAGGTCATCTAAGACTGCGATCAATGCCATCTCAGTCCTGTAACCCAGCCTGAATCCTGACTGAAAAGGGTCCAGATAATCCGCTTCATCCAGGGTCCTCTGCAGCTGCCACGCGACCACTCTCTCCACAACCTTCCCCAGAAAGGGGAGATTGGAGACTGGACAAAAATTATCCAAGTTGGTGGGGTCGAGCGATGGCCTCTTGAGGAGAGGACACACCACTGCCTCTTTAAGAGCCGGCGGGAGCACCTCCTCTCTCTCAAAGAGGAATTAACCACCGCCCAGATCCAATCACGTGCCTCCTCTGGAGCAGCCTTGACCAACCAGGAGGGGCACAGATCCAATGCAGAAGTGGCCAAACTAGCAGCTGTGAGGGCCCTGTCCACTTCCTCAGGTGCAACGAGATCAAACTCCCCCCAGATAACCATGCCAGACTTAGTCCCCGCAGCCTCCACTGGCCCTGCCTTAAGGCTGGAGTCCAACGAGGAGCAGATGCGAGCGACTTTACCTGCCAGATGCTCAGCATATTCCTCACAATGGCCCTGAAGGTAGACCCCCGAATCACACCCTCCAAGAAGAGTCTGTGTCACCATAAACAGGGCCGCTGGGTGGCTATCTGCAGATGCAATAAGGGAAGAGAAATAACCATGTTATTTCTCCACCTATAGTTAAACAACAAGAAGTGCCCAGATTCACCATCATGTGAAGTTTGCCATTCTGATGCTGTCCAGAATATTGAACTACAACTCCCATAAACCCAATTAGCATGGATGGGAATCTATTATGAAGGGTATCTGGTTGGTTATCCTGGAGATAAATAAAATGTAAATGGCATTCGTAGAACTTAATTCTGGAATCTATCAATATAAACAAAGGTAGGTATCTGAATTTGTTCAAATTGTACCTGATTTCCTCGGGTTTTTTGGCTGCAAAATCTTCCTTATTATGCTGTTTAAAATAGAGGAAAGTTGTTTATGTGCCTATTTATGCAAAATAATCATGTTCTTTATTTGCTACAGAGGCTTTAATATCAGTAGAAGAGAATATCTGTAGCTCAGGGTTGAACTGTGGAGTCCTTGGTGCTCTCTGAGCTGAGCTTGGTTGTTTGCTTTTTAATAAACATTTGAGAATAGGAATTTTATTACCTGATTAGGTAAAATCATCAGTGTTCCACAGCGTTAATATTAGCTTAAAACCTCTTGAAATTCAGTGATTGCACAGTACAGTTCAGGAAATAAAATAGTTATAAAAGACTCAAGGAACATTCCTTTAAGCATGCTTGCAGGTGGAACTTTTTGCTGCTCAGCAACCCATATATAAATATATTTATTTCCATATGATTGTGAATACAAAATGTACTGAGTTACCATCTATGGGGATGGAGGAGAGGCATATCTCAATGTTGCAATATAAATTCTACCCTTTACATATTTGTGTGCAAACTCATGATGCAAGTAGGAAAGGGCAGAGCTTGTGCTGTGATGTCACAACTCACAGGTCATCATTTGGTATTCCTCTGGTTAGGAATGGATGTCTACATGACCCCCAAATCCCCAACAACCAGAGAGAATCCAATGATCTTTTATTATTTTCAAAGCAGGGTACAGTGAGTCACTGGTCTCTTGCACTCAGACAAGCCAAGAGCAAAAGCCATAAGGCTACATAGCTCTTATACAGAACGTTGATCAGACAGGTTGAGCATGGGTATATGTTAGCGGAAGATTCCAAATACAGAAACAATTACTTTATAAGTGACAAATAAATAAAATAATCAGGGAAGAGGCTGGAGTATCCTTCCTGTTGTGCAATCATTATAGAGATATGCCTAGAAAGGAAACATAGTAGTTTTGATATGTGAGTTGAGCCAAGGCTCTGCTTGTTATGCTGACAAACTAACCTTGTGTTTTCTGGGGAAGAGGGAAGAGATGAGGAAGCCAGCAGCATATATCCTTGAATCACGCTTTCTTGCAAGGCACAAACTCTATAACCAATTAGCATAATCAGGCACAGATTGGCACAGAAATGAAATTCGGTTCTTAAGGACAACACAACAGAAACAACAAAGGAAATGTATGCATATAAAGAAACATATGTAGTATTTTATTTATATAGGTAAAGATGTGATGACTTAATTGATTTATCCTAAATTCTCATTCTAGCTCTCCATACCTGAAATAAATTGGTGCATGTCAGAGTAATTATGAACATGTTTGGGGATTTTAATTGCTCAGGCAGAGGGGATGGCAGGTGTATTCCATCTGTGGCAGGCTGAGGGGGATATGACAGGAGGCAGTGAGGTGTCTATCACAGAGAAAGGAAGACAAATAATCTGAGATCAATGTCCACTTCGGGCAGTTGGATTACTGGTGATCTGACTCACGCTGCTGATGGTAAACATGAGTCTGTATGCAATAAGACTTCACAGTTGAAGGCCATGACATGAAAATATATACTGTACATCTCTACCAAGTCAATCTTCTGACTCTAGGATTCACCACCTTCCAATTTACTTGGTATCCCAGTAGAATGGAGACAAAAAAAAAAAAAAATGCTACATCAAATTCCCATTGATGTGAGTCCAAGTTGACCCTAAATTATGCATGAACCTTTAACAGGGAAGTGCAACCCATTCAGGACCAAAAAGGGGACAAATCCAGACCTGGGTGGTCCAAACACCTCCAGCCATTTGGTCTTGTCAGGGTTCAGCCTGAGATTGTTCCACTCCATCCAGACCCACATACCCACCAGACACTGGGGCAAGACTTTGACAGTATCAACTGATTAGCCCAAGGTTGAGATTGTTGGCAGATTGCTGGGAAAGCCTTTGGCCCAGGAGAGATCAGAAAAGTCACACACCAGGCATTTCTATACAAATAATTTTATTTAGAAAGCAAAACATATTTAAAGGCTTCTGCATTCTTGCAGGCCCTCAGTGAGAGCAGCTACATGCCTACACAGAAGGGAAACAGGAACTAAAACAAGTCCAAGCAAGTTGTTTCCCCCCAGGTGCAAAAATCAACATCTGAAAAGGGGACAGTTGAATTCAACCTCTGCACCCGGCCAAAATGATTAGTTACCATAGTAAATTTAATCTGTAGTAGAAAACATTAACAGAGATGTACATCTGGGTATCAGATAATACTAGGCCCCAAAGTAATGGATGAATTAACTCTGCAGCCTCATGCAGGTGCTAAACTGCGGGGGCGGGAGGGGGGAGAAACTCCCTGGTTTCCCTCTTTAAATTCAGTTAATTTGGGCAAGTATTTTGACCCAGTCTCTAATCTCTCTCTCTTTTAGTAAAGGTTATTGAGACTATGGTCTGCTGGTAACTACAGAGCACCCTAGAGACAATGGATTATCTGAACTCTTTTCAGACAAGTTTCAGGTCTGTATGTAGGACAGAAACACGTTTGGTTGCTTTTGTCAATTACCTTTGTCAGCAAACTCCTGGTCCTATTAAATCATAGAGAGATGTTTTATACTATTGACCATGGTTCTTCTGAAAAACCTGGAATGATCGGGGATTGGAGGCACAATTTTATAGTGGATCCACTTCTTCCTTAGCATGTGGTCCTAGCTTGATGGTGGTGGAGGAGAGGCAGCTGCTGCCTCATGGAGTGCTTGAAGGTTCAACTTCCTCTCATTTACTCTTTAACATTTACATGAATCTGGTGGGAGAGGGCACACTTTGTACTGGAATTCATTTTATTATCTTTATTCTTATATGGATAAGTTTGTTGTGAACTGCAGAAAGTCCAGTTGATTGCGGTGGCCACACAAAATGAATAAAGTAATGATTAATATTAAATGTAGCCAAAATATTTTATAGATGGAATGAAGTCCCAGTCAAGAAATATTTAAGGTAAACACTGCTCTGTTTCCATGACTAGGACATTTACGCTAGCTACAGTTATTAATAAATGTTAGTCTTGAATATTTCAGGTTGATTTTAATGAAAACAATTGCTATATGATGCTTCATAGAAATGATTGGAAGCTAGTTTGCTGTCTTATATTGTGATCTGAAGGTTATATAACTTTCAAGATATTTTTTATATATATATAATGGATTATTCAACCAATTAAGAAACAAGAAGTCAACTGGATCTTTCTGAGACACTTTGTTCTAAAATCTGGCAATAAAAAGAACAGTGTTCAGATGTGATAGCAGAGATGACCCTACTTTAAATTACTATCAATTTGTGCCCTACACAACGTGATGAGCCAGTGTCTTAATAGGTAGATTTGTGAAATGGAAGGACTGTTCTCCTTTCAGAAAAGCACCACCAAGCCTTTTGGTGGCGGGCTGGGGGAAGGAGTGAGGGAAAGAGGCTATTGTGTCTTTAAAAACAAAAGAGAAACAAGAGGGAAGAAGAAAAGCAAAACTGTTGGCACAGAGCACAATTGAAGTATTGGTCTGAATTATCAGTTATGTAGGTATTTCTTGTTGCAATAACCAAAATGGAACCCAACTCTAAGTCACCACATGGAAATGAGGGAAGCTAATTAGAAGCATTTTTTCCCCAACACATTCCACAGCCTCTCCCCCAAACAAATCTATCTACTGATGGATATATCTTTTTTAAATATGGCTCTTTTTAAATTATAAGATGTTCTTTGTTTTTACTACATTGTAGGTATGAAAATAATCTTAGAAGCACACAGACAAAACTACTTGTGGTTTGAACGGCTAAATAATCAGTAAATAGATAGCTATTTTGTAGCCAAATTCTAAGGAAGGTCTAATATAGACCTAACACTGAACATGTATGTTGACATTTTTCCATACTGAAATCAAACTGCTACAATGGCCTGGTGTCAAATACTCTATTTATATGTAAGGAAGTCTAGATTTTTGGGGGGTTTGTTTCCCCAACAAATAATTTATCCTCAAAATTAGATGGTTGTCTTAAATTCTCTGGAGCAGAACAGTGGAAACAGGCAATCTTATGTCTGGCTTTTGTGTATAAACTTCCTTTTGTGGGAATTATAAATTTAAGATATATTTTTTTTCTTTTCAGTAGTCTCAATTTGGAAGGAGTTTGTCTAAGAACATTCTCTCACAAATACAGTTTGTGATATATATTTTCCCCAAATGGTTGATAGGTTCTTAGAGTAATATGTCATGCACAATTTATTTTCCTTCCGATATTGTTTTCAGTATCAAAAAAAGTTGGAGTAGTTTCAATAGGTTAAGTATGTCTCCCCCATCCTCATTCCACTGTAGCCAGACAGCTTTGTCAATCATGTTGTTAAAGAATGGAAATGATTTCACCACCTACTAATAACCAGAAAGACAAGAACAGATTGTCTCCAGTTCTTTGGCATAAAGGTCATAAAATGCCTTGCAATGACTGGCTAGCATAATATGAGTATACACTTGCGTAGTGATATAATCCTATTTCAAAAAGCTAAAATGGATTTTTTCCAAAACATAAACTCAGAGCCTTGTTGAATATGTGTCATAATTTGATGTCCTTACCAAACTGTTCATGTTATACAAAATAAATGTAATCTATAATAAACAAAATGCTTCTATTAGCTAACAAGATCTCCTTCTCTTTTTTCACCTTTAATTCAGAGGAGATGTTCCATACCTATCAGGAAACCTATACCACTCAGAAAAGTTATAAAATTTAAGATTTAAAAGATATAAAATCTTATATCTATACGTAGATATATTTTCTCATTACAGTGGCTGAAAATATTAATTAAATGGATACAATAGATTGATCATATTTTCCCAAAGTTCTGTTAACTAGAGGAAAGGGGTGAGGAAACATCTAAGGAATGTTGGTCCCTGAGATTGGGTGGAAAAATGGTTTTACAATGTCATTAAACCATTGAAAAAAAGACTGTTTCCTGCCAAAAAAATATGCCTCCTGAGGCAGGCTACTTTACATTAATAAATTATTACTAAATTGATGAGTAAATTATTTAGTACTAGCCAAGTACACAAAAACTGTAGAATGACAGACTGGGCAGGAAACTTTGGAACTTCGTAACTGATCCCTTACCTGAAATAGCATAACTATGCTTTTATAAATCTACTTCTCATAATTTATACTACAACTCTCTCCCTGGTAAATCTAACCAACTCCTTTTGAAGCACTTTTTATGGACTTCAGAGAGCTTTCAGTATCTTATCATACAGACTTTGAATATATATTTGTGATCTTTTCGAGAAGGCCTCTGTCTCACTATTCCTGAATCTTCTGATCCATACATATGAATTAACAAGAGGAGATGGTTACTGACTTCTGGGCCAAGCCATTATTTGCAGATCCTGAGCATAACCTATATTTAAAAGAAAATGCTGGTTCCCTAGGTGTTTCTGGGCTACCATTTCCAGCATTCTTACCCCACCATAGGCTATGCTGGCTGGAGATTTGATTCAGCTACAGTATATTTGGAGGGCAACGATTTCCCCATTTTGGCCCTAAAACATCCATGACATATTTTTATTTCATATCAAATTTGATTAGGAAACTTCCTTACCTCTTTCAGAACACCATGAAGCTTGGTATACACATCGTACTGGGTGAAGGACCAAATAACTTTATCACAATTGCTGAATTCATTCAACAAAATAAGCCAGAACCAAGTGAGCAGATTATGGCTAGGACTGTATAAACCAGGCTAGTATTTTAAGAGTAGATGGTAGTAGTTCTACTGCTGGTTAAAAGGCTGAATATCCTGATGTCATAGCTTTTAGGGAATTCTTTTAAGCTTCCAAATTAATTGAATTTGATAAAAGAATACACACACACACACTCAATCATGTCTGATTCTCAGAGACTTCTTGGACAAGTACCTGCCATTTTTTTGGAAAGCTTTTTCAGAAGTGGCTTGCCGTTGCCTCCTTCCTAGGGCTGACCGAAAGGTCCCCAGCTGGCTTTGTGCCTAAGCTGGGACTAGAACTCACGGTCTCCCAGTTTCTAGCCTGATGCCTTCACCACTACACCAAACTGGCTCTCTCACCAAACCTAATACAAATAAAGAGTATTTAATGATTTAGAAGCACAGAACCCATTCTATCTCTTAAGACTACTTCTTCACTGCTCTAAGACAGATCTATAATACTTGATAAAATATACCACAAAGCAACATTTTCTGCATTGGAAGAAACATCTTGATTTTCAGGGAAGCACATATATATTTCATATGGATTTGTCAGCTTTGGCTGAGTTATTTAATTGAATTCTCCATCCTCCTTTCTGCATATTTCATTGCTAGGCTTTATAAGATTATAGATCAGAACTGAGATGAGATAAGGTGTATACTTTGGAAAGCTGTTTAATTTCCTTCACTTACCATTGCCCAAGTTACAAATAGGAAAATGCGATGAACAGATCTTTTGATAATTTATATGAATATCAAATAATTAGGTGGTGCTGGCACTATAAAAAAATAAAGACAGATTTTTAAGGCATCACTATAGCTATAGAAGTTGGATCATATGCTGCAGAAGCTTAAAGAGATGTGAACTGCACTTAGAGGTGGCTAATTCAGCAGTGGCAACCACAAATTGTCAAAATGTATGAAGTGTTGAAAGGCTTTAATTGGCCATCATCCTTGCCAATTTCAACCTAACTATGGAATTAAACTAAGGTTCAAGTATATTACAGATGTTTCATTTAATCAGGCTCTCTTCTCTCCCAAAGGCATACCATGTTTGATTTTTCTCACAGATTATGACAAAACTGATTCCCATTGATTTTTCTAGGGCAGGTGAAATTCCCCACCAAATTGCCTAATTTTAAGGCAATTTACAAACAGTCCTAAAGCAAAATTGAGTTGCTACAGATAAATCAGAACAACTCCCCGCAAGCTTTTGTAAGTTCATGATGTGCTTTATTCACATCGAAAGAGATCGTTAAGTCTTAATATAATCATGCAAAACTAAGAGCTTTGAAGGAAAAGTATTTTTCCCTTAATTACTTGGATTCATTGCTAAAGGACAGAAGCTGTGATACTTCTCCGATTAAGTAGGAACAATTTACTTGGCAACAATATTCTCTGCAGTTACCCAACTAAAAATTCATAATCTTCCTCTGCCTGCCTTTTTACTTTCTTTTCAAAGTAAGGTATGGAAAAGGAAAAAAAACACACACACACACTGTTTATTGAAGCAGATGGGAGTTTGGATTTTTGAGGGGTTCATATTATTTTAATATTGCTACAAGAAGACCAAGTGATATTTTTCCACAATTTTTTAACAACAAAGATTTCTAGTGCAGCTCAGTGTGCATCAGTCTTTCACTGTGTATGAGTTCTTCTATGGCCTTCCAGGAAAAAAAAAAGTATCGGTGATGGGACATGATGCCTCTCAAAGCTTTAAGGAAGAACATAACATCCATTTTCCAGTGTTATGGAGGGAAAATATTTTAAAATTATTCCACAATCTCTCCATCTACAAATTTATGTTAGCCCTCCCTTCTCCTTCTCCTTCTCCAGACAAAACAACTGGACCAGTTTAACCCAATTCTCATCCAAACCTAATATAGGGCTGATCTACATTTCCTGCTTGTTCCTTTGGGACATTTGGCCACCCCACCCCTAGGCTGAGAAAAAAGAAATCTTGCTCTGCATCAAAAGAACTTCCCCTCCCTCACTGATGTCTAGTCTGATCAATCAGCCTGATGTGCTTCATTCTATTTTGTACCAATGGTTATCTTCCAATTGGCTGGTATGTACTCCAGCAGCTTTGTGCCCATCCCAAACCTCCGTCCTTGCTCTCTGCTTCACAGCCATTTTGGCTTCCTTCCATAAAAGGCTGGACCTTTTGTTTTTGTTTTTATTGTTATTTATTTATTTTGAAGGGAGTCAGTAATGGAATGGTGAAATGTTTCTTTGTTGAGAAATGGCAAAATATTGGCCATTCTTAAAACAAAAAACAAAACAACCCCAAGTGAAATGGACAAGAATTTGGCCAAATTTCCCGTTCTAATCCAAATGACAGGAAGAATTGTAAAACTCCTAACTCCCCCCCCCCCACTAGCCTGCAAAAGACATGTCTTTAGAATAGAAAGCAATTTGCACCTGGCATGGGTGGGAGCCAAAATGAAGCAGAAGAATCCGCCATTTGGAGGCAGTATTAACCACAGTCCAAAGAGAATATTTACCCATCACTGTGTCAAAAGTGAAGGAAGGGACAGAAACATTTTTAAACTTGCTTCATTCCCAGCCAGTTTATGCATAGGAGATGAGTAGCTGAAGGCTGCAGGATATAAAATCCCACAGTTTCAGACTGCAAATATCTATACTTGGCACAAACATATTCTTGAGACAGACATCACTTTATATTTAGATGAAGTATGACTTGAGGAGCTCCTGCAACAACAAAATGAAGGAATGGGTGGAAAGCTGGACTCCTTGTGACAGAAAACATCTGACTAAAGAACTGAAAGTTTTCAGATACTATCTACAGTACCTCTCTCTCTCTCTCTCTCTCCATCCCTCTGCCCATCCCTCTCTCCTTCCTTCCCTTCCTCCATCTGATTTATTGTCACCTCAGTTGACCAAAACTCTAGGCAATGTACAATAACCCAACTTAAGAAAATCATTTAATGAACTGATAGACACAATAAAAACATTCTTGTACTGTTGGCTCCATCTTATTCAATTCCCAAAGACCTTCCAGAAAGGCCATGAGAGTGGGAACCACCCTTGCTTTGGAGGCCAAGCTATTCCAAAAGAAAGGTGCCCTCACATCTACAACCACCCCTTCTCATGTTCCACTTTGCAATATTAATATTCAGCAAGTGTTCCTTGGTCACCAGGATAAGGAGGCAGAATCTAAATGTGAAAGGCATTATAGAAAGGAGGCAGCACTTTGAATTGCACTTGGAAACATACCAGTAAATGAGCTTCCAGGGGAAGTATGGAGAACTGAAGACAGCTCTTCAAAGGTGGTTCCTTGGAACTTTCCAGATAAGGAGAGTACAGGAGATCACCCACATGTGCTCCAGATGGCTTCTCACAAGCAGACTTCAGGACACTGGTTTTATGCAGATGTGATGGGATGTGAGGGTAACTTTGGAAGATGGGGGAAAGAGATGCACCCAGGTAATGGTCACATAAAAGAGAAAGGTGCCCACAACAGAGTAACAGCTAGAGAAAGAAACTTAGGAAAGACCCGCCCTAACTGCTCAGGCAGTAAATAGGGAGGGTGGGAGATAGTTCCCTAGTTTCTTGGCTGTAAAGTAGACAGTGGGAGATTTGTACTTTCACACTTGCTAGATTCTGTTAATGTAGCCTTACAATAAAGTAGAATTAGCTCACCTAGTCATGTTTCCTGTCTGGTTTACCAGGGACATTGACAGCGGGTTTGAGGACCAGGAGACAATGGGATCAGCCATCTCGCTCGCAACCACAGCAGAGACTATTAAAGGACATTAAGTTTGCAACCTCATTTCCTAATCACTTTCAGAAATTGCCTATTAACTGTTCTAAAGCTATTAAAGACCTTCAGAACAACAAGTTTGAAAAGTCTTCATTGGGTGAACTTATCTTCAAACTGAATAAAAGAAAAAGTAATTACATGCTTAAGAACTTAAAGAATTTGAAATAAACAGCAAAAAGTTAAATAAGATTTTATCTAAGAAAGTTATAAATTTATTAAGGGTCCAGATAAATTTGGTGTATTGATTTTTACTGTAAGATTTTGGAATTACCTATAAAAAATAACTTTTTATGGGAAACAGACTTGTTTTGGTGTGTATGTGTTTGTGTATGTATGTATGTATGTATGTATGTGTGTGTATGTATGTGTGTATGTGTATGTGTGTGTATGTGTATGTATGTATGTGTATGTGTGTATGTATGTATGTGTGTGTGTGTGTGTATGTATGTATGTGTGTGTGTATCTATCTGTCTGCCTGTCTGCCTGCCTGCCTGCCTGCCTGCCTGCCTGCCTGATGTCAATTAATACAGGGACTTAACAGAATGATACAAAAGATTGTAACGCTGGATAGTAAAGGAGATCTTTGAAGAATGGAGCCAGAAGTTAGTAACTACAATATCAACACTGTCAGTAATGATGTCTGCTGCTATGGATAGACATGTCTAAAAGATGTTAACAAGGAATGACAGATGTGGAACAAATTTTATCTGATAAGATAGAGAAAGTAAAGAATGTGGAACTATTAAATTTAAAAGGGAAATACAAATGATAAACCAAGAGAATAACCTGGAAAATGTTTTCTTATTGGATCTACAAAAGAGGCTTGTTAAAGCCTTGAAAAAATATGTGCGATGAGATAAAGAATAATTGAAGAGATATCAAATCCTACAACAATATTTAATTGAATTAAAGATTAAGACTGTTAGAAGTAAAAGGAGTATAAAGTTGGCTTATTTGAGCAAGGTTATTGATTGATTGATTGACTGATTGATTGATTGCACAATGTTTGGGCAACTCTTTATGGACTTTTTGCTGACACCGGGATTGAAAAGTTGATGTCATGAGTAAGGATGGCGAGCAAGGGGCTCCCATTCAGACTGTTAAGCACATGCGTAGCACTGAGGAATTGGTCAGTCATTCAAAGAGACACAGATTGGGACCTGTCTCAGAGTGTTTCCTGGGAGTCAGGACAGTTGATGTTTTATGGATTTGCTTGTAGATAAGGGATGGAATATGGGATGAAGACATCTGTTTATTCTTTTAGAGGGTAGAGTCACTAAATTTGTTTATACATGTTGTGATGAAAATTGTAAGTCATTTCTTTATATATTTCTTTTATTTTTCTTTATTATATTCTTTCTTTCTTTTTTCTTCTTTTTTCTTCTTTTTTTCTGCACTTTTTTTCTTTCTTTCCATTCTCTTTTCTTTCTCTAAGTTTAGTTTGTGTCAGTTTTTGCTATTGTAATTAAACTTCTTAATAAAATTATTTAAAAAAAAAAGAAACACACCAGTAAATAATGCAGCTCTTGTAGTAGTAATCTTGTATGGTAATCTTGAGACTGACCAACTAAAGTCTTAAATGGCAGCCCCATATAGAATGAGTTTCATTAATCCAGTCATGAGAGAACAAGGGCATCTTCACTGTCTCCTGCTTCAGATAAGGGGGCCACTGGCACACCAGCTAAAGCTGAGCAAAAGTCTTCCAGGCCATATCTTCCAAATGATCCTCCAGCAGCAGCTGAGAATCCAGAGTCCACTGTTCCCTCTGAGAAAGTACAACCATGTTGAGAGTCTAAACTTGTTTTATTGTGGGTGGTAGATTTCTCAGCTACTGGCTACTGTGTCTTATTTGGATTATGTCTGAGCCTGTTCCTCCTTATGATGTACTTTCCAATTTCATGCATGACTGACTTCTGCTACTGGGTTTATTCCTATTTTGGAATTATACAAGATAAAATGCAGGGGTATGGAGGTATCTTTAGTTTATAGAAGGAAAATCATTTTTCCCACTTGTCAAAGACATTCTGTTCCTCTCTGATGGAGCTATTTTTTTTTCCAAAATTCTATCTTTGCCTGCTTTACAAAGTTTCTACTTTAATTCTGATATTACATTTTCCTACACTGCTAGAAGAAATTCCTATAGAACATTTTCTATAATCTTCCAAATACCTAGTCACTCATTTTATTTTAACTTTTTGATTCATCCTAGTAAAGCTTGTGTGTGTGTGTGTGTGTGTGTTTTGCTTTTATTTTAATGAATGAATATTTCTTGAAAATATGTAATCATCTTTCAAATGACGGCCCTATAACTCCATAGGGATAGAATCTTTGCCCTGGAGAAGAGCCTTCGGAAGAAAGAGCCCATTCCAGAGTTTCTGCTATAATGCTGCTTTTTTAATTCTTGAAGCAATAATGCAATAATTAATTTGTGGTCTAAACCGATGTTCTGTATTTGTCCATGACAAGGCTTTGCTTTGAGGAAAAGGTTGAATATAGTAGGAAAGAAGCCAAAGTGTGTGTGTTTGTGTGCGTGTGTAGTTTTCAAGAATCATTTCTCCAAATTTGAGCAGCATATGTTCTTTTGAAATCATTTCTTTTATTCTTGTTCCCTGATATAATTCTACAACATAAAAATGCATATTACATAATTCAGACCTTTATTATGGCACATGGGTCAGAAAGCACCACAATAAAATACATAGACCTGTAATTATTAATAAAAAAATTAAAAATGCAATAAAATTACATAACATATTACACAAGTTATATATGGTATGTTATTAGGGCTGGGAGTAATAAGTTGCCACTGACTTTTAAAGGAGTGGTAGCTTTTTTCAGGCTTGTATTGAAGCCTGGGGTGAGGGGGGATGAGACTGCTTTAATAGCACAGAAGTGCTTCATTCATGTAATATCCAAAACCCTTCTTCCGGGTCAATTTTAAAGCATGAATCACTCAAATACCTACCTGAATATTACTGTCATGGGAGGAGTTTCCCTACTTAACAGAAAAGTCTAACTGCTTACTTAAACACTAATTACCTGTCCCTTTAAAAGGCTTCAAAGCCTGAGGGCTGCAAAAAGATATTAGAAATGTGCTATGCTTGAAAAGTTGAAAAACAGTATGTCAACTGTCTTCCAGGGAATCTGGGTTTTTCTGGAAAATGCTCAGGGATTCCTCAATGATCAAATGAGTAACAATGGGCAAAATTCCCAGAAAAACAGCTTGGGTTCACAACAATCTTCTACAAAGTGCTCTGCAAATAGGCAACAAGTCTAGCCAATGACCTAGCAACTTTCTCCAATTCTTAGCTTTGTGGATTACAGGGAAGGAAATCTGGCCAAACAGCTTCATTCAGAAAAAGGATGCCTTCATGCAGAAAGTTTGGAACAACTGCTAAACACTTGGTTGGCCTGTAGTCTGTACAGCCTTGAAAAGCTGTGTTGTTCTAGATGCATTGTCTTCCTGGTGTTTTGTTCTTTGATGCATTGTTATAACCTGGGTCTGGATTAAAGATCTGCTTTATCTAAAAGTCCACTTACATGTTGCTTGAGCCTATTTACTGAAACATTTTCAAATGCAAGCTTGAATAGTACCATAGCTGGGATGCTGGCCAGCATATCTAATTGGCCAGCAAGTTTCCAGCAGGATGATATCATGGCAACAAATAGATTAGAATCCAAAAGAGAACTCAGCTGCAGTCTCCTTGAATTTGCTAGTGAACAGTGAAGGACAAAAGATTCCCAAGAGTTTCTTGGCAGGGAGCTTTAGTTCATTACAATTAGAGATTGTTTTCAGTTTTGGAAATAATGATGATCAGGTAAAAGAACAATTGGTGTTATACATCAAACTCTAATAAAGGAAGTGATCAAACTGCAACGCCATAAAGTGTTCATGCTGCTGTTGGGTTGAAAGTCCAAACAGGTACTGTAATATTCCAGAGACTGGATTTGAGTAGAGATATTTATTGGGCAATTTTTATGACATCCAGCCTTCCTCCTTCCTTCTTCTTCCTTCCTTCCTCCCTTCCTTACAACAGAGGAAGCACTGCCTGCAGAATTTAATTTGAATGAGAATTTTAGTTAATCAAATATACAAAATATAAATACACAAGACATTCAAATTAAAAGCATTTGGTGATATAAGCCAAATCAAATACAGAGACAATCTGGGAAGTATTTAAAAACCACCCGATATCCATCAAATAAGACTCAATTAAATAATCTTGTAGTACATTTCATGTATTAGAGTTTTATTTCAGCTGGAAATACGTTTTTTATTTTTATTTTTTAATATCATTGTCAATTATGAGAGTTTATATTAGCTAGAGTTTTAATATATAATCTAACAAGGGATCATAAACATGATAAAAATCTCTAGGCATAATCTTATCTACAGGTCACAGTTAAATTAACTAGTACCTTGACAGAAAGCAACCTACATTCCTTTGCTTCGTGTTTGGTGTCATCGTATTAGTAAAATCAGGGCCAGAAAGAACCATAAAATATAATGTGTCAGAACTTTCTTGTGTGTGTCTTAGATAAAATATCTAAGTATTTTATATAATAAATAGGATGGTAGTTTATAAATAGAACATACTGTATAGATATTCTAGATAAAGGAAGTATTATTCTGGGTAAATCTATCTCTGCAGTCCACTCTTTGATAAATACATTTGAATATAAATTAGTAAGGACAGTAGATTAAGAATGGTATACAAATAAAAAGTCGGTTGATATTAGTTCATATGAGATAGAAGGCTTACTTTCCTTCTTAGCCACCCACTGGGTCATTATAATGGTTTGGTAAATGATTACGTTATAAGCCCTAATGGAGAGATGTGTCAGTGGCTTAACTGTGAATCCTATGCTGTGCTAAACTAATCTGTGATCCTCTGATGTTATTTTAGCTTGCTCTAACATATAATAGATTAGTAACTCAGTAAAGAACTTTTTGTTTCTGAGAATGCTTTTAAGACAAAATACTGTGCATCTAAGATCTCAAGAGAGTCTCAAAGGAAACTTGGTAGTGTATTCACAGAGCTCTTCCACACGGCCATGCTAATTAGCTTTTCTCCCATCTTTGAGTTGACAGGAAAATATATTGATTAAATTGCACAGCCCACATGACTTATCATCAACACACCTCAGCAACAGGTACAGTAGTGTTGCTTCCTCACTAAATGCTTGGTGAATTCCTTGCCATCCTTCCCATTTTATTCAGTTTTACCTACTGGTGTAAAAACCAACCACTAGTGCTCTTCTGAAGATGTGGTGGAGTGGAATTCAACTTTCTTTAAAAAAAAAAAAATCACCCAGATTTTTATAATTTGTTATGTGTGTTTCTTTACAGGTTTATTTACTGCACAATTGCTAGTTTCCTGATATCAGTGACAACCCATATAACACAGTCCTTAAATGCATGGATATAAATGTTTTCCTTCCTCTGCAAGCACTGCTACTTATTTTCATAAAGGTTAGAAGGATTCATCCTTCTTAGTTACAGCCCTTTATTCCTTTGATTGATTTTTGGTCTACAACAAAATGATGCTTGATGAAACAATGTGGTCCCCAACCAAAGACTTACGAGATTTAAGGCAGGACATTTTCTGATATTTGGCAATCTTCCAAGTGCTAGTTTTTTTTTTATTATTATTAAATCAACGTGTGATTTATCAGATGCCATCTGGAGAGTTCCATGTGTCATGGTGGCTAGAGGCATTTCCATTATCAAATCCGGGTTTCTGTGATGGTCTTCAAAAGCTTCCAATATAGACCTAATGGGCTACATAAGAGAAAGACCTGAGAACTGCCAATTGGTGGATCTGTTCTTTTAGGTCTTAAAATGCTTGGCACTAGGTAGCAACATTATACCTGAAAAAATAAAAGTCGCAATATAAATACTGCATACAACTATTGCATGCATTTCATTTTTTCAAAATGTTCTGTCCTTCCTCCCACAATGGGGGGGGGGATTTTCTAGAAATTCTACATTCTCTACTCCCCGCTATATTTTAAATAGATGCACATTGTTTAAAAATATAGGATGATTTTATTCTTGTATAATTTGGAAGGATCAATCCATATCATCTGAGTGCTGTGGTCTTAAAAACAGACAAACCAAACCAAATCAACAACAACAACAAACACAAAGCCCCACTCATATTACAGCAAAAACTTTGCAGAATCTCTCCATTTGTTTAGGAGTAGGAAATACCTGGAATCAATTTATTTTATTCTCAGTCTGTTTCTTCATCTCTTTTGTCATGTAAGTTATTATGCCCAGCTGTGAAGATGAAATTATTTAGATTTTAGTCTCTGAATCCTCTTATCTTCCTTCTGCTTTATTAGCTAATTTCCCATCCCTCTTTCTCTCCAACTTCAACCTTCATTATAGATTTAGCCAATAGTTGCTATCTTCTTTTGAATGCTGACGATATACTTCTTACTTCTATTATTGTAATATGATCTGTATTCTATTACACTAATCTTTTGTTTTTTGTCTCTCTACTTTTTCAACTGGATACACCAATTATTAGTAGAGAATAGCATAATTTGGCATCAAAAATCCTAACACCAATTATTTTAGTACCTGTAAATGAGGATATGTGTAATTGCATTTATTACCATTTCCATTACAATTATTAACATGATTGTCAACATTTATCAGTGGGATCAGCATCAGAAATTGTATATACCTGTGCAGAAGAAAAGAGAATTTTACAAAGAACTGCACTATGTCATGCTGCAGAAATAGAACAATTAAGATGACAATGTTTATTATATTTCTTTGAGTTAAACAAATACAGATACTCACTGCAAATAGAAAATCAGCAGAAGGAACTAAAAGCTTCTTCTTTTAGGCAAAGGTTGGTTTGTTTACTTTAAATATGCAGGAAATATTTTTTAAGTATTTAAAACACCTGCCTGCCTGAAGGACTGCCTGTCTTCCATTGCTTCTACCCACTGTAAGATCTGCAAGAGTGGGCATGCTCTGGGTCCTGTCTTTAAAACAATACCATCTGATGGGAATCAAGAGGCATGCCTACTCTCTGCTATCCTTCAAAGGAGTCATGCTTTGTCCCTGTGCTCTGGGTTAGGAAAGATATGTGCCCACCTGAATATGATTGTGTTATGTGTTAGGGTATGTTGGTTCTCTGGTTATAGCCATCTTTTATCTCTTTCATTGTTTGTTTCAACTATTTCCTTCAAAACATTGAACTTGAGAGGATTGTGGTGTGCAAAGAGAGGTGTCATTTTTACCCCATTATATTTATTGTATATGTAGGTCTGTGGATGCTTGAAACTCATATGAAACACAACAAATTGCCTCCACATAGCAGTTGATATCATTACTTACTTCATATGCATTTAGGGATAGATTTATCTTTGTTTTGAGCCATAGTTTTTGGCATGGCAGCCTCCTTGAGAAATCAGGACTGAATTCCACTGCATTGTGCTGTACTGTGCAGAGAAGTGGACAATCTATTTATTTTATTTTTTCAGGGTTTTTTTAAGCTCCTGCTTTTAAACTCAATAAGCAGAGAACCTCACAGACTGTCTCCAAGTTTATAGCTTCTGCTCCACTACACTAGCCTCACAATTTGTTAAATTTCCCATTGTTTCCAGCAGTAAATTCTGCAGTAATGAATGAAAAGCCACTTAGGGCTCCCCCATATGGCAGCCTTAAGCTGCTTTTCTCCCATGCTGAAATTGGCTGGAAATGAAGCCAGATTAAGACATTGCTGTTGATTCTTCAGCTTTGGCAGTGAGTCTGATCAGGTGTTTTGGACAGTGGTTACTATGCTTTCCAAATGGGTGTATTCTTTACTTTCTTTACTCCTGCCATAGCCAGAAAAGCAAGTGGCAATCTCTTTCCTTATCATGGACTGGTCTTTGAGGGCATGTGGTTTCCATTGATAGAACTTTTTTCATGAGCCCACTCTGTTGACTTTTCCTCATCCTCCTTTCCAGCAGGACTACTGGTGGATCACTGATGACTGGGAAACATCAAAAGTTTGCCTTCTTTCTTTATCTTGGGCTAGAATGAGTAACTGGCAAAACTTCACTCTCTTTTTTTTTTTATGTTTACCAGTAAACTTTTAAAAGCAAAGTCCAGCCTTTCACTGGTCCAGTGTTTCACTAGTCTTCTCTGACCAACTTTAACTTTCCCTCGCCACTGGCACACCAGTTACACTTGAAGATAGGAACAGATGAACTGGTCCTTCAGAGCACCACTTTTGGAGATAGAGAACATAATGCTTGGCAGCTGCTTCATGGTGGGGGCTACATTTGAGGCATTGCTCTGCTCTTCAGATAAAGGCATTGTGAAAACAGCATGGCAAGCAAGGGTGAGTGACCAAAGGAAAGGAGGCATGCTGGCAGCTCCATACAGCAGCGAAAGAAGCAGAGACTTTGACTTGAGCAAATTAAAACACAACAGTGGGACTCATGCTGGCCCAGGCTGGGAAATAGCTCTTTTGAAGGGGAACAGAAAAATGTGATTTCAGGCTGCTTTTCTGCCAAGATGTCATCCATTCATGTGACTGCTCTCCATAGGACTGCTGATGTGATGCCCCTTCATGGTTAGTAGTTCATGTAAGAGCCCTTAGTTCAGTTTCTTTCCCACTTGTCAGTACTGCTTTCACTAGGAGGCTATATAACAACTTGTAGTGACATTGCTACTCAGGTTTCCTTGTAACCAGGTATATCTGCACCCATCTCTGGTAACTAGATCAAGACATGCTACTAATTTCTCTTTCAGTGCACTCTAATTATCTGCAGTTATTCCCATCATGAAATCAGTGGAGTTGATGTGACATTGATTCTTACATATATGTAAGTTCTGCAAAGTGTCATGAAGAAATAATGTGTGGGTCTTCAGAGCTATATCTATATATGAACAGCCACATGTATGTGTGTGTGTGTGTATGTGGTGGTATAAAAATCTATATCTACTGTGTCTATATAAAAGTACATATATGCACACAAATACTTACACACAATATAGTTCAAATAAATAATGCAATCCACTGAAAGTTATAATGGAAGTCTGCTTGATGGTTGTTTTGATCTCATAAAGAGAGAAGGGGGATCACTGACTGAGAATATATTTGTATCATTTAAACAAAAGGAACCTGGATATAAAACACTCATTGTCATTGTGTGTCTGTGTGTGTACGACTATTATGATGCTACATAATTATCTGATCTAATGATGACTGAACTCTGTAAGGAATCCAGGCTGCAAATAACTTCAGTCATATTCATTTTTCCCCTGTCTCACCCACTTCCCCAGCATAGATGTCTGCAAGGGTAAGAAGGAAGTAAGAAAACAGCAAATTCTCCTTTATACTGTTGTCATTCAGCATATATATATATACATACATACACACACACACACACACACACACATACACACACACACACCCCTGCATGGTGCATCCACAAAAAAAAAGTCCTTTTTTTTCAATCAAAATGAAGACAGAACCTAGTGACAATTCTCACAAGACAGTACATGTAGGTATTTGATTGCTGGTATTTATTTCCTCTTATGATCAAACATTTTGGGCAGCCATAAAGTTGCACCAACACTTCAAAAGGTGCAGCAGAGATCCAAAAGGCAAAAGTTGAAAGAGGACATCAGAGTGACAAGCAAACCTTTTCTCTCCTTCATTCTTTTTCATCACAGAGTGAGCTCTATGTCCAGGCTATGAGGATGAAGGGACCTGAAGTTCCCTGTCAGTTTTTTAAAACTATGTAAGAAGCTGTAGAGGATACCTGTACACTTGAAAAGGGAAAAGGCTATTTAAAAAGGGGGGAAAAGTACTGTATCAAAATCTAATTTATATTTTAGTTGGAAGTGTGAACCAACCCTTCCTTCCTTCCTTCCTTCCTTCCTTCCTTCCTTCCTTCCTTCCTTCCTTCCTTCCTTCCTTCCTTCCTTCCTTCCTTCCTCATTTAGACTCCCCTCACCTTTATGGCATGCCTAGCTGGGCAGGACAGGATTTTCTTCAGTAAATTTAATGATGTAGCATGATAATTCAACCACTGCCCCAAACACGGGGGCATGATCTTAGAGAGGACAATTAGGTTGCTAGATGCAGTGATGGTGCTCATTCTTGGTGGTAGACACTGTTGACACGCTGTTTATTTTTAGCTAAGATTTTATCAACACATGAGATGATGCAGTTTATCTTGACACTTACCAGCAATTTCAATGTTCTGCACTAAAAATGCCTCAGAAAGAAATGTTGTGTGACAGAGGGAAATTAACAGAAGTTATTGTGAGGATAAAATGGTGTGGGAAGGATGGATTTGACCCCTTGGAGGAAAAATGGAATGTAAGCGCAATATATAAATGTGCACATAATATATTTTAGTGATTGCTCTAGTGACTGCATTTTGAGTGCTGTCTCACAGATAAAAGTAGGAATGTGTAAAATGTATTGATCTGGGATGGGAATGTTCCGGAGAACTTTGAAAAGTTCCATTTTTCTTCAGGCAATGCTGAACCTCCTCTTGGACTATGATGTGAGCAATTTGTCACTTTCCACATAAACCAGTTTTGCATATAGATGGAATGATGGAATGATGGAGAGAGAGAGAGAGAGAGAGGCAAATATTTGTAGCTCAGGGTTGAACTGTGGAGTCCTTGGTGCTCTCTGAGCCTTGTTGTTTTCTTGAAGATGTTTCATTGCCAGACTAGGCAACATCTTCAGTGTGAAAGGCTCAGAGATCACTGAGGACTCTGCAGATAGATAGATAGATCAACAAATCAGGAAACATGTTAGTCCTCTGAGAACTACATTGAAATAAAAGAGCACCAAAGGTTTTGACAGGAATCAGCTAACTTTTTCATACTCCCCCCCCCCCCCCCCCCGCTTTGGAGAAGGAAAGGAAAGGAAAGGAAAAAATATAAATATAGTAGGAAAGGAAAAGCTATAACAACTACCAAAAAAGTCAGATGGAGTTAGATAAAGCAGATTGACAAATTGCAAGTCAGAATTGGGAATTAGTTAAATGCTGAAATGATAATACAATTTGATTGTGATTTTTTATTTATTTATTTATTTATTTTTGTGGAGAAGAGGGTAGTTTCTAATATTGGCTGTACTGAGATAGACCCAATAACACATTTCATACATTACTTGGTCAATAAATAAAGCATTTAAGCAATCTTAAAAATGTATATAACTTTTCCACCCCAAAAATAATTTGGTAATGAAACAAAAGGGATGCTCAGAGGATATGAAGATTGCAAAGATACTGAATGAATTCTTTGCATCTCTCTTTACTACAAAAGATGTAGTACATATGTGAGCTTATACTAACTTTGTCAAGAAGGCAACTGGACCAAGTAAAGAAACATAAAGTAACAAAAGAAGGTATTCTAAGACTTCATGACACAGTAACAAATCAGCACTTTACTTACTTACTTACTTATTTACATTTCGAATTTCATCACTGCCCATCTCCCTCAAAAGATGGCACCCACCCAAGAGTTCTTAAACAACTCAACTGTGAAATTGCTGATCTGCTAGCAAAAATCACAAACTTGTCTCTCAAATCAGGATCAGTACCACTGTAACACCCATTTTTAAAAAGAGACGTAGGGAAGATTAAGCAAAGTTTGGAAGCTCCAGAAGGAAATTTTGCTGCAACATGACAATTTTGCTGCCTCATGCATCACAAGCCACCCAAGAGGATCCCACTGATTTACCTCTTCTGCACATTCCTGTGAAATGCCAGGCTTGATAGCAATTTCCCTTTGCCTGATGTACCAAATGTCAATCAGTTCATCAACGTTTCTTATGTCAAACTTGTCAGTGGCTGTCACAGGTGACCTACTTCATTCTTGATCACATCAGTCAGGTCTTCCTGGTTCACAGTCTTTGTATTTTTTTGGCCCAGCAATGCCCAGTACTCATATCAGCACAGTCATACCATAAACAACCTTAAGTGGTCAATATCAATTGGAGGGACTCCTTCCACAGTCAGCAATTCAATTGTGGTGCATTGCTTAAAGTGCACAAACATGTACTCACAATATTTCTCAACAAAGCAATTTTCTGCCAGTTAAAGTGAAAGAACAGATATTAAATACACCCATCCTTTTAGCATATCACTATTGCCATCTGTTCATTCAACCCTCATGTTTTGGGTGCATGTGTTTCTAATGTGTGAACATTTCCCAGCTATCCAGATCAATGTATCAGATGCAATCCATGTGTACAAAACAAGGGTTTTGCTGAAGATAGATAACTTTTCTCCTAATAAGCTTATTTGATATAGCCTATCTGGAAAAAGTTAAGGTCCTAATTTTAACAAATATTTTCCTAGTTCCATAAATAAAATGTATTAAAATATTCTATTGGGAATAAATTTGTGAGGAAATAAATAAATGGAAAAAAATGTTTTTTCTTAAACATAAGTTAAAATACTTCAAAATTCCAAGAAATGGACATATTATATTTTGTATTCTACTCGGAGTTCTTTTGAGTGGGTGCCTTCAAGTTTATTTTGCATGTAAGTCTTGCCCTTCAATGATTAGCTGAGTATTAGCTATTATTCCCTTTTTGATCTCAGTTGAAATGTTAAGATGAGAACAGCCCTTGGTAGAATAGTAGTTTCAATTACAAATGTAGACATCACAAACTGTGAAGAGGATAATCCCTTTCCTGGATCGAGAGGCCCTCCAAACAATCACTTATGCCCTGGTCATCTCCCACATAGACTATTGCAATGCACTCTACACAGGGCTACCCTTGAAGAGTATCTGGAAGCTTCAACTGGTCCAGAATTCGGCCACGTGAGCAGTTATTGGTGCCCCAAGATCAGCACACGTGACACCACTGCTGCGCGAGCTGCACTGGGTACCAGTTTGCTTCCGGGTCCAATTCAAGGTGTTGGTTTTGACCTTTAAAGCCCTATATGGCATGGGACCAGGCTACCTGAGGGACTGCCTCATCCCCCTAACATCTACACATCCCCCTAACATCCCACACAGTCATGCAGAGAGGGCATGCTATGAACCCCGCTGATAAAGGAATTCCACCTGGTGGGGTCTAGGAGGCGGGCCTTCTCTGCAGTGGTACCCGCCCTCTGGAATATTCTGCCCCCGGAGGTGAGACAGGCCCATTGGCTCCCGGACTTCCAGAAGAATCTAAAAACCTAGTTCTGCCGCCTCGCTTGGGGTGGGAGGGGCACCAGTTGATCTTGGGAGTGGCTATTATAGATCTCTTCCCAACTAACAAGATCTGCGCTGCTGGATTTTATATTTTATATTTAATCTATTTTTATAGAGTTATTTATATTGTAAAATATGTGTTTTAGTTCTGATTGTAAACCGCCCAGAGTCCCCTTTTCAGGACAGATGGGCAGTGATAGAAATTTGAAATATAAATAAATAAATAAATAATCAGATATCCAAAATATGATACCACCAAGGATTTTTTTTTCACATGAACTCACTGCCCTGCAACATTTCTTCTGTTTATAGAAAGTGGCACAAAAAAACAAACCAATAAAAATCCAGGTTTAGTTAGAAAACCACCTTCAATCTAAGAATAACCTGCTCCGTATATGATACATATAAAGAATAATCTCATTAGAACAATTATACCAATTTCATGTATAGTTTCTTCTTTTCATAATGTAAATATGACTGTAAATATAATTTGGCTCTAGAAATGTAATAAATAAATCCACAAATTGGCAGATATAAACTTTATACTTTGTTCTTCAGGCAATGCTTGTATTTCACCACTTCCCATTTGGTGGCTACAGATTCAATACAATCTCTTTTCTCTTTCTCTTTCTCTTTCTCTTTCTCTTTCTCTTTCTCTTTCTCTTTCTTTCTTTCTTTCTTTCTTTCTTTCTTTCTTTCTTTCTTTCTTTTGTTTGCTTCAGGGGTAGGGGGGTAGTAAAGTGAATTAAAAACTCAGCTGACCTTGCTGATTTATGTTTGCATGCAGCAGCTGCTGAATTTGGGAGAGTGAAGTCAGTTTCTTTGTTTGCTTGTTTATTTGAGGAGAAAAATCCAATAGATTATGATTTAAGAAAAACAAGAGCTTTTCATATAAGAAAAGAAAAGAAAAAATGCAATGCTAGGCTCCGTCTTCCTCTGAGAATTCATTTGAAACAGAAGAACTACAAGCACATAAATAGCAGTGCAGAAAACCACATTCTCATTATAAATCTTTCTTTTTAAAAATCATGAATATGTTTTACTACTCTCTTTCCATGACATTGGGGGATAAAGGAAGATACGGCAAGCTATTCATGCATCTCATTTCAATACATTGCCCAACAGCTACTGCTAAGAATATAAAAACTGCTAACAGATTATTTAATGCTCTAAAACTAAAAGTACGGAGAAGAGAAAATCCTACAATGACAGTGGCACTTAGCTCTAGGAACACAATGATGTCATGGACAACTTTTCTTTAAGATTTATAGAACACCGAGGTGGAAAAATAACCATATTGGTTTAATTAAGACATTAAAGATAATGGCTATTCTTTATAGTAGTGATAAAACATATTGCACTGGAAATGAAATAGTCAGGAAACTGCCTACTTCAAGTCCCCTTTCAGCCATTTAAGCTCACTGGGTGACTTTAGACTAGTATCTCCCTCTCAGCTAAACTTATCCCAAAGAGGAGTTGTGGGAAAAGTTGAAGACAGGAGTGCTGTGCATTTGGCTTGAGCTTCTGAGGCTGATCTGCACAATCAGCTTATCCTAGAACAAGTATGAGGCACTGGTAATTTCTTAATGGCAGGAAGGTACAATATCATCTTTTATTTGGTCCCCATGCTGCTATGAAGACAACCTTTGCTTTGCATCCAAAGAGGTGTTTTCTGACTTGCACTTGCTGGTTCATCATCTGTAATTCATTTCATTGTAGGCAAACGTTTCTGCACCAATGGATATTGGGCACTGTATAAGAACAACCACACTTCTCACTAATTGCTGCCCTCCATAACCAATATATTAAATACAGTCATTGGTGAAAAATAAAAGTGCTTTTTTTTTCCCCCTTAGATTTTGTTCCATTTATAAGTTTACTGAAGGAATAGTAGAGATATGGCAATACAATAAAGGATGGAGAAATAAGCATGTGGAAAGTGATTTTGAGTTGTACTGGGGAGGTGAACACAATTTTGCTTTTACAAAAAAAAAAAGTCAAATGCTATATGATAGCATAGCTGAAACTGGATATAACTGGTTTTACTAAATGTTTGATGCTATGAATGAATTTAATATTTGTACATGGGTTGCATTCACCTTGGTTGACTGTTATCTGGCGCTAAGCTTTTCCTGACTTCATGAGAAATAAATACATTAATTTCTGGAAGCAATTAGATGAGATCTCTGCAAACTCAAAAATTGGAGAAAATTCTGTTTGTACCAGTCTTATTTGCTGAAATAGTGGCATGGTGAGATGCCATAGTGTTATGGAATATGTAGCCTCCAAAATATCTAAGCTATAACTAGAGCTTGGAAACAGAACCCCAGTCAGAAGCACTGTTTCCAATTTAGATACTACCATCTTTGTAAATTTCCATTTTATTCAGAACATTTATTTTAACAAGCTGCAAAAATAAAAACAAAACCAGGGAACACAAAAGGATCCATGAATAAATAAATAGAGTAACAGATTAGTAGTACGACAAAAGAAGTATATTATATATATAAAGAAGAAAAATAAACTGTCGCTGTCACACATACACTCACCAACTAGATAGATAGACATACAGACAGACATGGACATGATGGAGATGGAGATGGATCCTCAGCAGAAAACAAATATATACAGATATGTAGACAGAGAAATAGGGAACAAAATGTCTAAACTTTGAATCATTGCTTAACTTTCAGCATGTGTCCAAATCAAATCTGAAATGAAGGAAAAAATAGGGAATGAAAGGGACAAAATGATGATCAATTTACCCTAAGTTAATTGATGTAAGGATTTAACATTTTGTCTATCTCGTGTTTTGTTTTGTTTTGTTCTGTTTTGTTTGAAGATATTCCCTTTAGGTATTTTGAAGCGATTGGAGCTCAACCAAATTGTCCTGTTCAGACTATGCAACCAGACAGAGTAATATCAAAAATACTCTTTATTAAATAACTATTTACAATAAATAAGTCCTTGATATATGAAGACAAGCCCAACAAGCCCAACTGGGCCACAACAAGGCAGCGGAACAGACCTTCTAACTGAAACTGGGAGGCTGGAAGAGACTGGAGTGCAAGGTGCTGCTACAGGTGGAGATGCAGGTCTCAAACTGGAAGCCAGTAACTGGAGTCTCGCAGCAAGGCTATGAACTGGAAACAAGGCTGGACCTTACTAGAAACTCAGGACTAGGTCGCAGACTAGGAGCAAGAGTGGAACTCGGAGCAAGGCTAGACTCGGCTGGATACTTTGGACTAGGCTGGGTTCTCTGGGCTAAAGGCTTGGAACAAGTCTGGAAACTCCAAGCAAGGCTAGACTCAGCTGGGAGCCCCAGACTAGGCTGGATTCTCTGGACTGGAGACTTGGAGCAAGGTGGGAAACTCAGAGCAAGGCTGGACTCGACTGGAAGCTCTGGACTGAGCTGTACTCTTTGGACCGGAGCCTTAGAACAAGGCTGGGAAATGAGTTCACAATGAGATAGGTGTGAAACTCTGGAGCAAGGCTGAGCACCTGTAGCATGGTTGAGCTGCTACATGAAGCAGAACACTGAGCAGAATGGAGAATCAAAGGCACAAGGACACTGTGTGAAAGACCGCAGAGTTCCAAGGCTGTGATTGCTGGGCACGGTGAATACAAAATCCTCGATGGCAGCAGAAGCAGGAGTGTCCTCTCTGGAACAGAGTGAAGGCTCTGGTTCCTCTTCGGCAACAGATGCTGTCTCTGATGCAGGTAGGAACTCTTCTGCTGAAGCTGCAGGCTTGGAGGATCGGTTGCTCTGGCAGCTCGCTCTTCACGTGTCTGCCTTTTATCCTGATCCTTCACGTGACTGGACCCTTCTGCAGCCAATCGGGCTGCCTTTGCCTTCACGTGCTTTTCTGCCCAACATTGGTGCTTGCTGATTGGAGGATTCAAATCCTCCCACAAAATCCTGGCCAATCAGTGCCTTGGACTCTTTCCATGCTGCTGGTTCCTCTTCGCGTATTGTTTTCCCAGTTTCAACCTGGTAAGTTTATATTTCCTCCTCTGACTCGGAAGACATTTTGCTTTCTGAGTCAGAGGCAGGCTTGACTCTGACATTGTCACACCAAGACATACTGGCTTAACAATTAAGTATTCTTTAATTTCTTTCTCCTGATATAATTTAATCTCATTTTTTTTAAAAAAAGGGGGGTGGTTAGGAGGCATTTAGGTGTTGTGCATTTTGTAGTATACCTAAGAACTATATTGCTGGTCCCTGCTTTTACCAATCAGCAATAATTTTGTTCATCTCTCAGGAACACCTTGACTGAGACATGTTCATGTTTTCTACTACAGATTAAGGTTACTATGGTAACTAATCATTTTGGCCAGGTGAAGAGGTTGAATTCAACTGTCCCCTTTTTGAATGTTATTTTTTGCACCTGGGGGGAACAACTTGCCTGGACTTGTTTTAGTTTCTGTTTCCCTTCTGTGTAGGCATGTAGAGAGTTTTTAGCAGCTCTCACTGAGAGCCTGAAAGAATGCAGAAGCTTTTAAATATGTTTTGCTTTCTGTAAATAAAATTATTTTCATAGAAATGCCTGGTGTGTGACTTTTCTGATCTCTCCTGGGCCAAACGCTTTATTAGCAATCTGCCAACAAGACAGTCATACATACATACATATATACAAAGCAAACAATGTAGAGTACCATCAGGGCCTTTCATTATTATGGTACCTCTGTTTTTGAACTATTGAAGATGAGTCAATCAGTGTTTTCTAATGGAGATTAAATAGCTGTAAATTCTCAAGAAGAAATACATTCTCATGCTGGTACTTGACATCCCTCATCTTGAAATGATATAGATTGTAATACAAATTGTACCCATTCAAATGTCTGCTGTATTATTGGACTTTCATTCTCTTCACAAAGACACATACAGTATATTATAGTCCCAATGATTTATCTATTCATGGGATTTTCTTGCATATTATTTTTATTTGTAAAAACTACATTATAAATTAAAGGTACTAATGAATATCACACACATTGTTTTCCACATAACTTTGTTTTCCACAAATGTTTTCAAGCCATTTGAGTTGAAAATCATAAAATTTCTTTCACTATTTTTAAACTACAAATGCAATTATATTGTTCTCTTCAATTTTTTATATTATTGCCTATAACAGGAGAAAGGCTTGACATACGAGTTTTTCTCCTGTTACCAAATCTTTTCTTTCTTTTTAAATTTCCACTTACCTTTTGATTTCCATTCATTTTTATCTTCAATTATTATTATTATTTTATTATTTTATTATTTTTTTTAATATACCACAGTTGAATAATGAAAAGATTCTTGGAATTCTATTCTGTATTCAATATATTCAATACAACATATGCTGAACATGTCTCATAAACCATAATACGATACTTTTTGTTAAGATGGTACAGTGGGAAAAATATAACTGTTATCTACAGTGTGGTTAAGTATCCATATTCACAATTTATAATTGTCTAATGGTATAGTTTGAAAGACATACAATCTGATATTTTCTACTTTTCTTCATAAAAGGTTTAAAATCATGCAGTAGAAGATTAGAAAAAAATGCATTATAAAAAGGTTTAAAGCATTCTCTTTTAATCATTTCCATGATTATATTGGGAAGAGAGATTTTCTTTATCTCTTGAACTATTTCTTCAATGCATTTTTCAATTTGTTTGGTGCTCATAACAAAGAAGAATGAGTTTTTAAAAAGAAAAAAAAGTGTACATTTTGTGGAAGATGACTATCTTCTCTTTTTCATATACCCAAATATTCACACTATAAACTCATTTACCACATATACCATAAAGTAAATACCATAAAGAATGGTAACTCTGAAGCACTGCCTTTGAACTGGTGCATGGCCCATTTATGGCCTCACTGGCTATGCTACAGTACAAAAATAAAAAAAAGCTTGCTTATAACTGGTGTTGCTCAGCTTAAACCTGAGTGATTCTTTTAAAGACAAGTTATAATCCATCTCTTACTTAATGCCAAAATATATAAGTACATCAAAGAAGAATTGCAATGAGTGTTCAGAGTTGAGATCATCTGCAAGAGTGTATCATGTAGGAGTACTGTGATTTTACCTTGTTCACTAGAATATCTGAAGATAACATGAATTTAAGTTCAGATGAAGGGGGGAAAAAAAGAATGATAACTCTACCACCCAGTCTGTCCTTGGCTGTAGGAGAGATAGAGACAGAGACAGAGATCCCACTGAAAGTCTATGTTTCTGCTTAAATACATTGGTATTTCAAGAAAGATGGTTTCATTTTTAAACCATAAAAAAACACCTGCATTTTACATCTGATAAAAATTGCTCGTTGGAGAACGTGTATGCCTTGTTTGCTTGCTTGCTTATTTATTTATTTATTTTATATGGCTCAATTAGAAAACTAGGTCTTCAAGGCCTAACAAAAGGCCAGCAGGGTTGGGGTGAGTCTGATCTCCAGGGGATGATGTTCCAGAGGATGGGCACCCTGATAAAAAGGGCTTTCATCCTGAATCCCATGAGATGACACTCTGTAACATGGGTGCCAGAGCATGCCTGTCCTGCTGGATCTAACAGGACCAGTAAATACAACCAGGGAGAGGCAGTCCCATAAGTAACCTGCTCCCAAGCCATGATGAGCTTTAAAGGTACTGAAACTACCAGCCCCTTGAATTGAACCCAGAAGCATTCTGGCAACCAATGCAGCTTGTGGAGCAGAGGGGTCATGTGTGAAATAACAGACACCCATTTTTCACCAGATGAAGCTTCCAAATACTCTTCAAAGACAGCCCCAATGATAGCAACCATTGATATATTAGCAACTGGTTATGTTCTGTATCAGTTCAAGGGTTTATATTTTTCTTCAGAATATTTGCAGGACATTGAACTGATTATTTTCATGTAATAATTCTTGTATATGGCAAAACGAATTACTCAGATAGTGTCTGCATGGGGCTAATCTTGATAGGAGACATAAATTACTAATGGTGAAACCTGCAGCAGTAGGCTACTAATCATTAAAGGTGTAGGAATAATATGCCTATTACCCTTTGGATAATATAATTGCCTTAGGATATGGATATTAATGCCATAAAGAACCTAGGATCTAACCATCTGGAACTCCTTTCCCTGTTCAAGAGAGGCCTATTTCCAGAGCTTCCTGTTGTCAGAGATCCTTGGTCTGGAATGCAGAAGGGGGTTTCCCCATCATTTCTAGGCTATAGTATGCATTTCTTCTGATTTTTTCTGCCTTGACAAGAATTGCCAAGATGCTTTTCTTTCACTAGTGATTATTTAAAGATTATTATTTGTATTTTGTCTATCTCTATTTTTTGACTCTACATTTATTTTTATTTGGTTCCATGTGGGGGTTTTAGTGAAGCCACCTTGAGTGTTCTCCCCCCAAAAATATATAAGTTAGCATATAACTGTAAGGAGTTGTTGTTGTTGTCATTTATTCAATTTTTTGCCATTGTCCATCTCCCCCCATGAGAGGGACTCTGGGCAGTTTACAATAAAAATCAATTAAAACAGCAATCATAAAATATTAATAGAATTATATAAAATATAAATACAGTCATCACATATAAATTTAAAATAAGAATAAAATCCAAGTGGCAGATGAACTAACACTATAATGGGGGGTGCCCCTTTCAGAAATGTGCCCAGCCGGGTTTACAGTGTTGACCAGCCAAGACCCCAGGGCTGAGGAGGAGGGGTGGCGGTTGTCATCCAAGAGTCTCTAGTGGCCTTTAGGGGCACTGCTTCACAAGTGGCCAGCTGTGAGACCCTGTTCTTCAAGTTGGGTTCCCGAGTGCAGTTGGGAGTGTTGCTGTTGTACCAGCCTCCCTGCTGCATGGCAACCTCTCTGCCTGAGCTACTGGAGGCCATCTCAGGGCTAGCAGTAGAGTTCTCCAGACTCATGGTTTTGGGGGACTTCAACCTGCTGTCCCTGGAGTGCAGGTTGAAGTCCCCTCGGAGGTGTCTTGGAGGTGGCTCAGGAGTTCATGACTACCATGGCAGCCATGGGTCTGTCCCAAATTATTCAGGACCCGACTCAAAACAGTGGCCTCACTCTGGACTTGGTTTTCTTGTTGGAGCAGTGGCAATGTGATCTGAGGGGAGAGTTACAGTTGTCCCATTGTCATGGTCGGACCACGCCCTGGTGGCCCTAAGATTCTCTTGTGCTGCCCGCTCCACAGGGAGGCTGGACCCATTTGATTGACCCAGCAGGTTTTCAGAAGGAGCTGGGGTTATACTCAAGGATCTGCTGCATGGGCCAGTGGAGGTCCTGGCTGTAGCCTGGAGGAGAGAGGTGGCTGGATCCTTGGACAGGATCATGCCTGTGCTGCCTCTCTTGCCCCATTCTACCCAACACTCCCCATGATTTACGGAGGAGTTGCAGGTTTTGAAGAGGATTAAGAGAACCTAGAGCGCTGCTGGAGGAAGACAAAGACCAAATCTGACTGAACACAAGTCAGAGCCACTATTAGGGCCTACCTTGTGGAAATAAGAGTGGCGAAACATTTTTCTGCTCTTATTGCATCTGCAGAATGCTGCCCAATGGCCCTGTTTGAAATTAATCAATCTCTTTTAGGTAAGGGGGGATCAGTCACCCACCTACAGGGCCATGCAGAGTTGTTATCTGAGCATCTACAGGATAAAATTGCTTAGATTAATTCCAAGTTGGACTCTAAGTGTGGGGCAGAGTCTGAGGAGATGCCGAGGGAGTGTACTTACCCTGTTATCTGGGAAGAGTTTGAACCTCTTGTGCCTAAGGAAGTGGACATGATCCTCCAGACTGTAAATGCCACCTCATGTCATCTAGACCCATGCCCCTTCTGGCTGGTGAAGGCAGCCTGGGAGGTGACATGTGTTTGCGTCCAGGCAATGGTTAATACATCCTTGATGCCTTTAAGGAGGTGCTGGTACACCCCCTCCTCAAGAAGCCATCGCTGGACCCTACTGGACAATTTTCATCCAGTCTCCCACCTTTCTTTTTGGGGAAGGTGGTTGAGAAAGTGGTGGCGTTACAACTCCAGAGGATTCTGGATGAAACAGATTAGCTAGACCCCTTCCAGTCAGGTTTCAGGCTGGGATATGGGACAGAGACTGCATTGGTCATGCTTATGGGTGATCTCTGGCTGGAGTGGGATGGAGGGAGTGCATCCATCCTGGCTCTTCTTGATCTCTCAGTGGCTTTCAATACCATAGACCATGATATCCTTTTGGGGCAGCTCAGGGAGTTGGGAATGGGTGGTGTAGTTTTGCACTGGTTCACCTCCTTTCTCCAGGGCTGTTCCCAATCGGTGGTGATAGGAGATGAGAGATCCAACCCTTGACCCCTCCATTGTGGGTTTGGTTCTCTCTCCTCTCCTATTTAACATCTACATGAAACCACTGGGTGAGATCATCCATCACCACGGGATGAGGCATCATAAATATGCTGATGATACTCAGTTATATATCTCCATCCTGGGTGAAGTAAATGATGCAGTGACTGCCCTTTCTTGGTGCCTGGGGGCTGTGGGGGTCTGGATGGGGCACAACACGCTTCAGCTGAACCCTGGTAAGATGGAGTGGCTGTGGGTTAATGGCACCTCTGTATCTGGGAAGTTGTCATCCTTAGTTTTGGATGGGGTTGCACTGCCCCATTCAGACCCAGTGTGGAACCTGGGGGTCCTCCTGGACTCACAACTCCAGCTCAAAGAGAAGGTGGCAGTCATGGCCAGGAGGACCTTTGTGCAACTTCATGTTGTGCTCCATTTACGCCCTTTCCTGGATTGAGATGCCCTCCAGTCAGTTACTCATGCCCTGGTCATCTCTCACATGGACTATTGCAATGCGCTTTACATGGGGCTACCCTTGATGAGTTTCCGGAAGTTTTAGCTGGTCCAGAAGGCAGCTGCGCAGGAAGTTATTTGTTCCGCAAGATCGGCACATGTAACACCCTTGCTTCACGAGCTGCACTGGGTGCCAGTCTGCTTCTGGGTCCCATTCAAGGTCTTGGTTATGACCTTTAAAGCCCTACATGGCATGGGACCAGGCTACCTGAGGGACCATCTCATCTGCATAACATCAGCCCATCCCACCCAGTCATGCAGAGAGGGCATGCTATGGATCCCATCGGCAAGGGAGTTCCTCTTGGTGGGGTCCAGGTGGTGGCTCTTCTCTGCAGTGGCCCTATGGAACATTCTGCCCTCAGAGGTGAGGCAGGCCCCTTCACTCCCAGCCTTCCGTAAGGGTTTGAAGACCTGGTTCTGCCACCTCATCTTGGATGGGAAGGGCAATAGCTCTTCCTGGGTGTGGCTGGTGTCATAGAGTCCTCACTACAGAATGTAATCTCCCTGGACCCTGCTAAACAAAGCCCCCTTACCGATGGGGTCTGCAACATGCCCTCTCTGCATGGATGGGTAGGATGGGTTGATGAAATAGGGATGACTTGGGGATGTTGTTGTTGTTGTTAATAATAATAATAGCAATACTATCCTAATAGAAACATCTGTGTGCAAATGTTTAATATGGCCCCTATTTTTTTAACAGAAAAAACATTTTCTGAAGCATTTGTTTTGAATTATTTAGTTACTGGTAAAAAGTAACTTTGCAACTAACAAATAATGCAGACATAATGTGAACTGTTATTTATCTTTATCTGTATATTGGATATTAGAGCAGCTATTTCACTTGGAAGTACTTGATATGTTTCATGCTGTCTTGGCTAAATTTTGCTTGGTCCTTTGGCCTTATTGTGTTGAAACCATTGTGAGGCACTCCTGCCACTGAAAGATATGCCATGCTTAAATTAATGTTAAGTGACTTGATTCAGGAAAATAGACTAAATATGCAAAATGTTGGAGATCATGCAAATTAGACTCTATTTTCCACTTCATTATCTGCACAGCAGTACATATGTAGAGCCCTCAGATCTCATTTTTCCTTTAGGATCAGGAAATGAAACAAGTGGAAAAAAATAATAGATACTGAACTTGAGAAAAAAATCTAGTTTTAATTTTCTTTATTTTTTATTTCTGTAGGGACCATTCTGCATTAGGAATTTTTAATTACACGTTATAGGTAAGTTGGCCAAATCTGACATATATTTGTTGCTAATTACTGTTATTTTAATACAGAACAACACTTAAGTTGCATATTTCTTGCAAACAAGAAATCCTTGACTTCTGTGGGAGAATTAGCAATTCTCTCCTATTTATCTAGACTGTTCTCATTCTCTAGCATTTCATTAGATTCCTAACAATATCAAATAAAGATATCTTCTGATTTCAACCAGTAATATGAAAATCTATCTATCTATGTTTGTTATTAGGGACGCGGTGGCGCTGCGGGTTAAACCGCTGAGCTGTCGATCGGAAGGTCGGCGGTTCGAAACCGCGCGGCGGGGTGAGCTCCCGTTGCTCGTCCCAGCTCCTGCACACCAAGCAGTTCGAAAACATGCAAATGTGAGTAGATTAATTGGTACCGCTTCGGCGGGAAGGTAACGGCGTTCCGTGAGTCATGCTGGCCACATGACCCGGAAGTGTCCTATGGACAACGCCGGCTCCAAGGCTTTGAAACGGAGATGAGCACCGCCCCCTAGAGTGGACTTTACGTCAAGGGAAACCTTTACCTTTACCTATGTTTGTTCTATCACATTTGCATGTTTAACTATCACTTTTTGCCTCTGTGGAATTTTGAGGGAAAGTGTGGGGAAGAAACCTCCCCATTTATTTATTTATTAATTTGTGTACTTGTTTATTTTTACAAATCACATTCAGACACATATTCTGCTCCATTTTACATTTGAAAACTATGTCCCAGAATATGGAGAGATGTAAAATGATATCAGACTTGAGGAACAGAGAACTGTTTCAGTGTTCTAGATTAAACAAGTGGGAGCTGTTAAGATGACCCTCTAGTTCCTAAAATCTCTTTGCAAATAGCACTATCATAATTACAGTAGAGATGATGATGATATAGAAGTAGTAGAAGTAGTAAGCAATTATTTTTAGCATTGAAAAAGTGGTCCAGAATGATCATGTAAAAAATTCAAGAGTTTAAGAAAGTTTTTTTTTAAAAAAAACTCTGAATTCAGACAGATTAACATCTAGAACCCAAGACGTTGAACATCACAATGGTTGAAGAAAATAAAGTTCTACTTATAAATGTGGCAATGCCATGTGACAGTAGAGTAGCTCAAAAGGAACTGGAAGAGAATGTAAAATATTGGGACAGAACAATTGAAATATAGAGATTATGGGATAAAGTGGCAAAAGTTTTTGCCATAATTCTTGGAACATTAGAAGCTATTAATAGTACAACTGTCAAAACAGCTGGGAAAAATAGAGTTATTTGACCTCACAACTTTCTGCCTTAAAAAAAAATTGCATGGAACCACATTAATATTACAATATTGGATATTGCTTAGGCTTTGAGATAAAAGTTGAATTGATCCTAAATCACCAGCATTTGCTGACCATTCTTCAGAACAGAATGCATAATCATAAATGCCTGCATACTATGTACCCTATTCAATATTGCCAAAGTGATATGATGCTTTACTCCCTTTCCCTCAATATATCAGGGTGAAAAATATGGTACATTCTCATTTCATTGGTTTTTCATCCTGAAACACTGCCTTTCAGTCCTAATATTTGGGAATTTATTAACATAAAGCCAAAATATTTAGATAGACAGACAGACAGACAGGTGTATGAGCAAAAGAATTAAAGGTATTGTTCAGAGCTTTTCGAAATAGTTTTCTAATAAACCTGGTGGTGTATTGTCCCTCTGTTCCTTTTCAGTGGCCCCCTGAGTCCCCCATCAGAGACTGTGCTACCAAATGTGGTAGAAAATTGCCAACTATCACTGGCACAATTTCTACCTTAAAAAAAAAAAAAAAGGTAGCTGTATAAACCTGTGATTCACTAAAACACTGTGGTGCTTAAAAACAACACACAAATATTGAAAAAAGGAAGCAAAAATCCAGCCCCTTCCAATGACAGCATCACATCACTAACATTGACTGATTGATTGATTGATTGATTGATTGATTGAATGGGCCACCCAATTCCATTGTGACCACCTTTTTATAAATATTATCTAGAAGTTTCTAAGATGAAACCATTATACTGAAAACATGTTAGGGCCACATTCTCTAGCAAATCTTATTTCAGATTAAGGACATTTCTATACATTATAAATTCAGGAAAACAACTGAGAGTGTCACTGAACTATCATTGGTGTCATTGGGTGGTATCTACTCTGCATGGTCCTGCCTGTCACAAATTCATTGTGCCAAATGAATTTATTTATTTATTTTATTTATCAAATTTTGCCACCGCCCATCTCCCCCCAAAGGGAATGATCAGTGGAAGCTGGAGTGTCAATTTACTTCCCATATGGTACTGAACCCATGTCTTGCAATGCAAGAAAGAGTGATAAGGTCTGGAGACCTTTGTTAGTTCAAGGATTGAAATATCCCATCTTTGGAGACAATCACAGCATCCCTGTGATTACACAGTTACACAATTTCCTCCTAGAAAGTTTACTGTCTCGTGCCATATTTCAGAATTCACATATTCACAAAATGAGTTAAAATTGATGACAAAATATTCTTTTCCATAGCTATTTCTTTATACAGTATGTGATTATCACACATATAACTAAATCAAACCATCTTGTCCCATCCATTATCAGCATCTGTGATCAATGGTCTAAGTGTCCATCAGATAAATCAGCACTGATTAAAAACATACTTCAGAATTCAGGTGATTTATGAGGCTGTTTACTAAACTACTGTATATTGAACTGATGCCAGGTATGGAGAACCTAAGCCACCCAGAGTCACTTGCTGGGATGGGTGGCTATAGAAATTGAATGAATGAATGAATGAATGAATGAATGAATAAACAAACAAACAAACAAACAAACAAACTCATGCATGACAAATAGAGGATATTATGTGTGTTTTCCACACTGGAAATTTTTGTCTTGTGTGACTTTTCAAAATGTACAGTATATTTTGAGGAAAGAGGATCTTTCTGCCAGGATATTGGTCTTGCATACCAAAAAGGTAAAATGTTCATAGAAGGGGAGTGTAAAGCTCTGGTATATTACAGAGAATTCCAATTTTACTGATCAAAAGTTTTTGATGGTTTGTTTGTTTTTCTTTTTAGTTCATTGATGTAAAATTTGATACTGAACGTACTGGGATTCTAATTCTGACTAGTACACACATGCACACACATGCGTGCACACACAGACACTCACATATCTTTGGATGGGGAGTTATAGCCCAAGAGAAAGATCAAAATACATAACCCAAATTCATTTTTCCCCAAGTATCATTGGTTCTAAGTCAATCCCAAACAGCCCTCAGTCTTGCTAGGGTTGAGATAAAGTCTGTTCTTCCCCATCCAGATTAAACAGCCTCCAGACACTGTCAGTATATTGATAGCTCCACCTGTGCAGCCTGAGTTTGAAATGTATAATTGGGTATAATCAGCACATTGATAACACTGGGCTCTACACTGAGGGACTACCCCACCCAGTGGTTTCATGTAGATATTAAACAGGAGGGCAAGAGTACCAAGCCTTGTGACAGTGCAACAGAAGAGCCAGAGGAACAATTTCTCCCCTCCTATTAACACTGACTGGGACCAACCACTCAGGAAGAAAGCAAGCCACTGCAGCATGTTGTCCCCTCCTTCTTACAATTTGTTTTAGCTTTGCACCTTTCATGCATAACCTTCATTCCACTTTCCCTGATAAACTGAATGACTTTGTTTTTAATATGCTCATTTTCAGATCTACACTTCTTGTTGCATCATACAATCTTTCTAACATACCTACAAATAATTTATGTTCTCAACCAACAGCATCATCTGCATATACATACATCTCTAATATCAACATAAGTATTCCTTTTACATTTATCCATAAATACATTAAAAAGAATATAAGAATAAATCATGGATTGAGATTAGCATGCATGGTAGTAAAACATTCAGATTTAATCGAATTGGCAGAAAAGAAGTAATGGGCTGAACCTCCATGAATCCCCTGTACCCACAGCTCACAGGGATCAAAATTTTATTCCTATGTTATTGTAACTGTAAAGTGTTAGATTAAAAGGCACTCCAAACATTAACTATTTATTTTTTCAGGAACATTCCTCTTGTAAGGAAGAATACTTTTTCAATATTGAAATGGTTCAAACATGGGAATAAGTGAATTGAAGGACAGATCTGACAGCATAAAATAAATCACAGTAATTGCTTGGACTTTAAAAGGTATTACCTTGGTTCTTAAAAAAAAATATCTTAAAGTGATATATTTTCCATTTCTACTGTACAATTTTATAATGAGATTTTAATTTTAATTAGACCTTAATTCATACAATTCATGTTTATAAACTGGTTTGTTTGAGGACAGTTCCTTAATTGTCCTTGATTAGAATAACAAGAGAGTCAAATTACTTATTCCAAACTGTGTTTGTATGCATCTTTATCACACTGAATTTGTAATTGTTATTCCTGATTCTTAAGGCAAAACCCTATGAAAATGTCTGCTGAAAGTTGTTAACAAATATATATTTACAGTATTAGAGAGTGTGTGTATGAATCCATTATCCTATACAGTATTACACATAAGAACAATGCTTCTTATAAGCATCTGGTTGGTCACCATAGAAGGAGAACATTGTAAACAGAACTTTAGTTAGTTCTACTGCAATTCTTCTTATATTCTAAATTGAAGAATTACGAATTGTAACATGGGGGAATTCTCCAGAAGATATCCTTATGCAAGAATCAGCTAAGGATGGTGTCATTTAGGATTTGTCATGTAGGGTTGAAAGTTTGCCTGGAAGTCAAGCTAAATCCCATCATTTGGTGGGAGAAATGCCTGATCACAGAGTGGTTGGGAGCAAGCTATTGATGTCTCAGGCACAAACAACAAATGAACATTTTAGAATCTGCATGTGTTACAGTATATGGGTCTTGTAAATGGTGATTGTAAGCAATAAGCATAGTTTTGGGTCACATAAACTTAGTATTATCAACCTATAAAATCCTAATACAATTCATGGGACATTAGGACTCATCCAAGGTCATGATGCACTTGGCCTGACTGTCCCCCATTATCAAGTTTTTCCTTGAAGTCTGATGTATAAGATCTCATGAATGAAAGCTACTTCTTTGCTTTTCATTTGTGGCTGTAATCTTGGAAGATGGTGATGATGATGATGATGTTGATAATGATGATGATGATGGGAATATTGTGCAGCAGAACACTTTCTAAATCCTGTCCTCTTTGCTAAGCATTCAGCAGGAAGTGAAAGAACCCTTTAGGGCATATTCTACAGACTTAACTCCTTTCATCCATTGAGTGCTATGCTATCTAGAGATCCCCTCCCTCCCGGCTTAATGCATGGATATACCAATAATACACCAATGCATGCATAATTGAGTTTAGACTTTCTAGAATAGTTTTCAGTTGGAACATCCCTTCAGCATGGTGAAAAAGGGTATATTTGGTTGATCAATATTTTCTCAAACATAGACAGTAAAGGCTAGGACTGTTATCAAGGCTTCATGTCATCTTCTGAAAAGTTTTTAGCTGCTCTGATGTAGAGGAAAGGGGTGGGGTTCCTGTACACATGCTATTATTAGTTACAAATAATCAGCTCTGAAATATAGTGAGGTGAAAAATGGGTGTCCTGTGGTATTATATCAATTCTTCATATACAGTTCAAATATTCCCTGAAAATCCACATTCATTTGTTTGTTTGTTTTGCTTATTAGATTTATATTCATCCTGCTCTCAGTGAGCTCGAAGTGGTTCTCCAAATATTTTATCCCCACAGTAGCAAACCTGTGAGGCAGATTGGGTTGATGAGTTTCTATAGCTGAGGATGGATCAGTTTTGATCAAATCCTTTAGCCTGGTTGGACAGTTAGGCAGCTATCTGTTAAATATGCCATTGCAGTTCACTGTTGTTTAGTAGCTATAGAACTGGCCCATGAAAAATCAACATTTCATACTGAGTTTCTGCTTTGACATGGAATCCATTATTACATTCACTTCTTCTTTAGGCTAGCATTAGACCTTTGTTATATGCTGCTTCTAAATAGATGGTTAAAGGTTGCCACTAAATTAGTTTAGAACAACCAGCTTCCCATCAGTTAAATATATGCATACTATACAAACCAGCTTTATTTGTTCTAATTATTCAAGGTTCAGCACTTCTCCCTTTTCTAGTTTGTGGAGCTTAGTCTGAAATAGTGTCTTTCCCAGATCTTCAGCAGCCAATAAGACTGCTAATTCTTAAAAAGCTTCCACACACAAACAGCTATTTAGTCTCTGTTTCCAACCAGGAGCATGTAACAATTTGAAAATATAGAAGTATGAAAGTTGAGTAAACTTTAATCTTCAACAGCAGGATAAAAGCATTAAATAAATACATAATGAGATATGAATATAGATACCTTGTTGGTCTCCTTTGGGGCATTATTTCAGGAGTGAAATGTAATTTCTGTGGAGTTCAAAACAGCATTCCTCTGGCTTGGTGCACAGTCAGTCTAGGAGATTTATCAGTATAAATGTGTACTCTTTTAGTGCTGGAATTTTCCTATTTCTGTAAATTTTATGACAACTCCACAAAAGCATTTTTCTTGTTGCTGTTATACTACTTTTTGTTTGTTTCTTTATATTTGGTTCATTCATATTTTTGTCCATTACAGAGGCAATCCAATTTGGCTAAACTTTCAGGATATCTTAACAGAAGGATTTTTTTACTATTTATTTATTTATTTATTGGCTTATTTATTTAATTTGTATAGCCACCCATCTGAGCAGCTGACATAATATAATAAGAATTAACATAACCAATAAACAAAATCCAAATATCAGTAAAACACAATAACCCCCTTTAAAACCCAATCAAAAACCAGAATTACAACCAAGAAACAGAATATGCAGGCAAGTGAAAATCATGAATTTCAGACCTGTATATTTAGATCCCCAAACCTACTTACGGTTTTGTTACAATTTCATGTTGTTTGTTACATAAAATTTGTACCTGCATATTAGTTTGTTTTGCTGAATGCGCTGAGAAATAATCACATCTTTAGTTGAGGAGCAAAGTAAAGATGCAAGGGGGTTGGACCTGGGGAGTCAGGGGAAACATGTTATGTTTCAGGTCTGCAAAACTGTTCTGGAAGCTTGGCAGAACCAAATCCAAAACTTTTTGTTTGATACAGAATTTGGCTAAAACAAAATCCAGACGATTTTTGTTTTGTTTTGTTTTGTTCTTTTGTTTGTTTTCAGGGTGAATACAGCAAAAATAGTATACCTCATCCCCACTTTCCTCATGTTCTCCATACGACCTGTGCACTAGTTAACCTGCTGAACTTCCTAGCATCTTCCCTGTTCCTTTGGCCACCATCAAGGTCCTTGGCTTCAAGCACAACATATCCAACTAGCAAGCAGGCTCCACCCAATATTCCCACTGCCCTTTCTCTTTCTTTCATTACCCATCACTGATAATCTTGGCTTCAAGTGTAGCATATCCAGCCCTAATCCCATTTTACCCCAATTTTCTCAACTCCTTCCTTTTCTTCCTTTAGCTGCTACTATTGTTTTTAGCTTTTTCCCACTTCCCACCCTTAGCCTTAAAACACATTTATGGTATGTCTTGCACATCCCTAGTTTTGTCCTACTGTAAAGTGTAATTTGTACCTTCCTTGTATAAGAATTGTTTTGTCCACTTTTGCATCTAGAAGCTCAGAAAGGCACATATGTGGACTTCCTAATTTATTCTCAGAGTATGATGGGACCAAGAATTAATTAAAAAAGCAGTGACTATAGTGGATTTTGTCAACTCAAATGGAGTCTAAATTGTCAAGATGTGCTGTAGAAGGAACCTTAAGATGAGCTTCAGTTTTTATAGTCTGAATCATATTGTTTTTAGAATTTGTTACCCTTCTCTCCCTCTTTAGCCACCTGGATAGCCAGAAATCACAGTTAAAAGAATTGGAAAAAGCATCTGGGTGATAATTAATAATATGGCATTTGCCACCTTCAGAGCTTTCACTGGAATTTTAATAAAGGTTAGAACAATGTTATAGTAACCAGGCAGCTTCATATTGTCACCAAAGCTAAAATTTTATTTCTTGTTCTTTCTTTGTTGGAATTGTACTTCTTAAATAGGCTGAAGTCCATCTTCCCAGTCTTCTTGAACATGTGGGGGGAGGAACTTAAACTAGTATTTTAGCAGTAAAGGAAAGTGCCAGCATCATCCTTCAGCTCTACCAAACTGACAGTAGTTTTGATCTTTAAAAATCTACACATACCCATTTATCAAAGGACATTTAAAATAGATGCCATTCTTAGCTATGGTCTCCCAAGACAGTTATTGGTGTTTCAAATAAATAAAACTAAAAGCTACCAAATATATGGAGTAAGTGCATTAAGAACTTAGAAGACCTACTCAGCTGGGGTTTGCTTCAATTAAGATGGTAAATAATTTATTAATGCTTTTTGCTGCTGTCATAAGAAAAACTCACAAATGCTTCAGAATGTGTAAAAGTTGCATCAATAATAAATGTCACCAAGCAAACAGTGAGCTGAAATAGCAAAGTAAAAGATGAAGTATTTGGAGAAAAAAAAGGAGAAAAATCTCCTTATTCAATTGTACTCAAGTCAGCTGAGATAAATCCCTCTATCAAATACTGGGTTGTTTAAGTAACTGAATGGCCAAAATTATCCGCAGTAATATAATATTCAGCTTTGCACCATTTTGTAACTATCAGATATAAATACATCACCTAACTGACCACTACCATTATTTCATTTAGTCTACCTGTCTATATAAACATAGTGAAGAACATCCAAAGAATAATGCAGACAATTGTAAGTATTTGATCAATACCTACATTTGTAAGGTTTTGGCATTTGGTCAATACAAACCAAGGAAGATAAATAACAGAAGACAGTAATTGAAAGATAATGAAAAAATTGACCCATTTTCAGTTGGGTTTTCAATGGTGACATGGAGTGAGATTACTCTGAAAGATTATCTGTGTTGGGAACTGGTTTTGGACACACTTGGTTCATTTGTTTTTTGGACCACTTAGCTTTCAGCTGCACTGACTGTAGTATACTTCTGGGCTGCTTGTTAACCCTGAGCCTTGTTTTACATTGTTTCTAATATTTCTTCTTGGACCATGTCATGAAGATAGTGTTGGGGGACTCTTTTTTGGCACCTACTGTAGGCCAGTGATCATGGATGTCCCAAAGCAATGTAAACAAACAAAAACAAAACAATACTCATATTCTATGCTCTCCATATTTTGAGAACCTATTTGTAAATCAAGAAAACCTAGGGAAAAATCAGACATTTATGCTTCTCAATAGCTTTAAAATGTCAGATTTCTTTACTTCCACTTCTCTTTTAAAAGAATAATAACACTTCATAAAAGTTAGTAAGTTTTTATTAAGAACTGTCCAAACAACCATATTTGTAGGCCAAACTTAATATGTACAAGGGTCTTGTAAAGAACTTAATTGTAGCTGACCACTAAGGAACATATGGGGGTGGGGGGAGTGGTAATCCTAAATTGCCACCACAAATACTCAGGGATTCAAAGTTAGACATATAAGAGTCAAGTAGTCGAAGATTCAAAGCACACTCTTCAATATGTCTTCCCCCCCCCTCCCTTATATTTATTTTGGCTTTTGCTTAGGCCTTTGCATCCTGTTTATATGTGATGCTTGCCATTTGGCTAAGAGCTTTAAAGAAAAAAAAGTGAACAGAATTCTTATATATGCTATGTTAAACATTTTAATATTTGTTCATTGCCACATAACTCAAAGGCATCTCCCAGCTAAGCACATGCACTGTACTAAATCATGGCTAACTAAACATACATACATACACTCTGTGTGTGTGTGTGTGTGTGTGTGTATACTCTCTCTCTCTCTGTATACTCTCTCTGGGTGAACACACACACACAGAGGCCTGGATAGGACCATCCAAGTATATACAGAATAGGTTTTTTTCCCTTTCTGAGAATGGAGATCTGATCTTGGAGCTGTCTGTTTGTTCTTGTGGAAACTCTCACTATCCTTCAGGATCAAACTACATAAAACTTCTCTGAAGCTCTTATAGATATTTTTCCTCCAAAAATTGAGGGGTTGTGGGGGGAGAGGTTAAAAATGTGCAGGACTTTCAATATCTTGGGGTTTATGGTGGTGGAGCTTCCTGCATATCAGACAGAGTTGTCTTGAAAATGCATTTAAGCTAATTTTGCAAATATTTATTATTATAATTATTATTCATTGGCTTTCAAGCAGTACTTTTCAGACATACTACTGGCATGGGACCTTTTTATATTTCTTGACAGATACTGTATATGCATAATTAGATACAGTTGTCAGGAAAAAACAACCAAACTGAAACACATGTGTAAAAATTAGGCTGCCAAATACATGTTTTTTTGGAAATCTTTGCACACATCAAATGTTTATAAAGACATACCAAATATGCTCCTTACATCTGATAGTGTAATAGTTTCTAATGCAGCTGAGAATTATTTGCATAAAAATATACACATTGAAAGTGCATTTGTGCTGATTGGGGCTGAGTGAACATTGCTTCCAAAAATTCTCCACACTATTTCTCTACAGCATATTATATTGAGATTACAAAAGAATGCTTTGGGTGAAACAAATTTCTTCAACAGTTTGAAAGTAGAATATATCTTTCCAGAAAATATCTTGGAAAATTCTATTGATAAGAAACTTAAATATGTGCTTCTCCCATGGGAATTTAGGATTTGGTCAATAACATAGTGCAAATATATTACAAGGATGTTAAAAAAGTTATTAGAACTTTTTAAAGGGTCTTATCTTATATCCCTTAGCAGCAATCATAATGGTATATTATTTTGCTAAATGACTAACAGCTTAATTATATGCAAGCTTAATTTTCTTTAAATTGTATTGCAGGGGTGATGGTTATATAAATATGTGATCTTTTCAAGAACAAAAAAGAATATTAAGGAAAATAATTAACAAGAATTATGAGAACTTTGCCAGCTAGAGAAGAAACTAAATTAGACAAATTGCTGCTAGTTTATATGAATGCTGCCTTGGAGCTGTAGTTGCATTCTGAATTTAATAGTTCACCTCCAGAAATGCTAAACACTGAAAACCTCACTAAAAGAATGAACAGAATTGATATGCAGCCACAGTAAGCAACCTGGAAATTTCATGCATACCGGTGTGAACTCTGTGACTGAAGAAGGCAGTAACAGAAAAGTATTCAATAAGACAGGGTTTCTCAAGCAGGGTTCCGTGGAATCCTAGGGTTCCATGAGAGGCCACTAGGGGTTCCCCAGGAGATCACAATTTATTTAAAAAATATTTCAAATTCGGGCAACTTCACATTAAAGAGATAAGTTTCATTGTTTTTTTTTAAATTATTTTAAGAATATTGTTAATGCTTATATACAGGCCTACACATTAAATACATATAATACTTTTGTGACTTTTGGCCTGTTTTTGAGCCTGAATGTGCAGGGGTTCCCCAAGGCCTGAAAAAACCCTCCAGGGTCAAAGGGTTGAGAAAGGCTGATCTAAGGGAATTGAAGCATCACATTAGCAACCTGGGAAATACAGAAAAAATGCTATGAGGAGATCATTGGGGCTCCACTTCATGGATGGATTTTCTGCAGACAGTTTAAGTATAGGGCCATAATCTGGGGATCTAGCAATTTTCTAAATATTTCTCAAGGAAGGAAAGCAAGATTATTTATTTGTTTGTTTGTTTGTTAAATTTATGTCACTGCCCATTTCCCCCAATGGAGGACTCTTCTAAAGAAGGTTAACCCTTCATTAGTATTAGAAGATCCTGGAAGATGCTGTATCAATCCTACACATACCTGTGCAAATATAGGAAAGTCTGCCAACAAGAGAAAGTGGGATAGTTATTGATCAGCCACTTATCCCTCACCAGACGTAGTTCTCGGACCTTGCCAAGTTATACAAGAATGTAGACCTGGCCTTGGGAAACAGGAAGGAGCTACTGAATTGCTAAGGGAGGAGTTTAAGGAAACAATTACTCAGCCTGGAGAAGGAAGATGTGAGGACTTCCTGGGAGTTACGGTGAAGTGAAACTGGCTTTGCAGAAGTGGAGCTGACCACCACAGCAAAGGCCAAGGAAACAGTGAATAGGCTGGTACCTTGGAACCTCTCTGGATAAGGAGAGGAAGAGAGATCACCCACACTGCTCCAGACTGCTACTCCTTGTGAGGAGACTGTAGGACAGCAGTTTTCTGTGGGTTTGAGCACCAGGAAATAAATTTGGAATACTGACTTTTACTATAAGATTTTGGAATTAATTACAAAAAATAAACAGCTTCTCATTTATTTATGAGTTATTTTGACTAATCTGGCTATTGTAAAGCATAAGAAAGATAAGTAATGAACTTAGAAACAGAACACTAGAGGGGACTAAAGATTCTAAGTAGAAGGAAAAAAACACACAAGCCTGTTCTTGATGTCAGTTAATACTGGGACTTACAAAAAGACACAAAACCTTATAACTTTGGAAATATTAAAGAAGATCTTTGAAGAATGGAGCCAGAAATCAGTAACTGCAATATCAACACTGTCAGTAATAGTGTCTGCTTTTATGGATAGACTTTGTCTAAAAGATGTCAATGAAGGAATGATGGTTGTAGAACATTTTTTTTTTTTGACAAGACAGAGAAAGTACAGAATGTGGAACTACAAATGACAGGCCAAGAGAATGATCTGGAAAAGGACACTTTATTGGATATACAAGGAAACTGGCTAAAGTTTTAAAACTTAAAAGGGAAATACAAATGATAAACCAAGAGAATGACCTGGAAAATGTTTTCTTATTGGACCTACAGAACAGGCTTGTTAAAGCCTTGAAGACATATCTATGATGGGGTAAAGAAGAGTTGATGATAAATCAAATCCTATGACAATATTTGATTGAATTAAAGATTAAGACTGTTAGGAGTAAAAGGAAGGAATATAATGTTGGTTTATTTGATCAAGGTTAAAATAAGACTGTTTATTTATTTATTTTGTTGTGCAATGTTCTGACAAGACTTTATGAACTTTTTGCTGACACCAGGATTGAAATTTGATGTTTTATTGATTTGCTTATAGATAAGGAATGGTATATGGGATGAAGAGATATCTGTTTAACCTTATAGGGGTGAAGAGTTATTACGTTTGCTTATACTTGTGATGAAGGTTGGAAGTCACTTCTTTATACAGTATATTTTTCTTTTCTTTTCCTTTATTATTTTTTTCTTTTTCTTCTTTCTTTTTCATTTTTCCTACACTTTTTATTCTGTCCTTCCATTCTCTTTATCTCAGTTTAGTTTGCATGAGTTTTTACTATTGTATTAAAATTCTTAATACAAATTGTATTTAAAAAAAGAAAGATTTTAAAAAAATCAAAATAACCCCACCTTGATTTTGTTTGATATAAGATGGGGTAGAGAGAAACTCTGACAGGCTTTCAACATTCTATTATTCTACCTAAATAATAAGGAACATTCCTACTGTTTTGGTGCTGCATCATTTTTTTTTTTTTTACCTTACCTATTTCATTGGGCTGATACAGACGGGGAGAATATTACACAGATGGACAAGGTAGGAGATTTAATAGTCCTTTAGATGTGGGAGGAGGACAGAAGAATGATTCAGGAAGAGACATAGGTGTTAAGAAGTTCAAAGCTTCTGAGAAGAAGTTATTTATTTCTTTACTGAGATGGGCAAACCAAGATTTTACATCTTCTATCCCTCCACAGGCCTTATGTGTCAGACTTCAGGAAAGTTGAGAATGGAGTATGTGGAAGGAAAGACTCAAAGCTACTGACCTGAAATTCCCTTCCTTATCAGTTGTGTTCCTTCCTTATGGATTGTTCCCTGGGACCTTAAGAGAACAAAGAACTATATCTCTACTGCAGGAAGATAAAAGAGGAATACTGAAGGCACAGGGTATTGGTTCGAGAGAGAAAGGAGAGTGTGTTTGTGAGCTACAGCAGTCAGTTGTTGCCTGGAGGCCGTGAGACAAAACACTTGGTGGAATAAGTAAAAAGCTGACTTGGAAGCTACTATTGCTGAGATAGGAGTAGCAGTGTCTTACAAGTAGGGTGAGGATTTCTATGACCTAAAAATGTTAGAAATATGCAAAAATGTATGACCTTAAAACTGTTTACATATGACCAATTAAACCAAAAATATGACTTTTAAAGCAAAAATATGACTTTACATTGTTTTTCTGAAATTAGCACCCAATTTTTAAAAATCTGTGCTTACACACACACACACAGACACACACACACAGAAATTAAAAGGTTTATCTTCTTCACTTCCAGTGCAGAAGTGCTAGTATTGAAGGAATCAAATGAACATTCTGAGAGTAAAATGGTCATCCCTGCATTAGTTTTCATTAACAGCAGAATTGCATTGGAGGACCACGTGCACCTTGAGGTTATCAAACTCAGAACTCCTTCTGTTGTCCACCAGTATGTTCGTGTATCTGGAGAAACTCCGTTTGACATCACAAGAGGTTATAGGAACAAATTTGAAAAAAGAAAAGAAAAGAAACTCATCTGGAGAAAATTCTGCCCTGAAGTCTTCAAATTTTGCTTCAAGTCCATTTAGAACATTACTTATCTTGCAAAGTGTTGAATAACCCAGATTAGACTGCAGCACTCTGCACTTCATCACTTTTTTTTCAGCCACTTTCCCTTTTGCTTGCTTTAAATCACTCTCAGTTTATTTTATAATGTTCAATGCATCACTGAGAATGGTTACATTCACCAGTACATTGTCAGAAGAAAAGAAAACAATCAAAAGATAAAACAATATATCGTTAAAAAAGCTTGAACTTAGCTAGGAGGTTGTGATGTACACAAGTGGGCTGCTGTCCTGTGGGGTGGTTGGGTCAGAGTTTGCTCCAAAGCTACAGAGGAATGAAAAGTATGCTCTTCCTTCCTCTGAGTTCAGCCATTGGGCTATCCTATCTTTAAGGGAGTTACTCCATCTGACCCTGTAAGAGCCACCTCCCTTCAGGCATTTTGAATCGGCCTTCCTTTGGTTCCTAATTGGGCCTTGCCTAAATTTACAAGAAAAAGTAAGTGGAGGGTGGTCACTTTCAGACCTAGGAACTATGCCAAAATAATTAAGGTGAGGGGCCAGATCTCTAGAGATTATTAGGTAATCTTTAGTAGATAATTTGTGGGCCAACCAAAATGTATATTGCCTAGGGAAGTCAGTTTGGATTGAACCATTTAACACTTGAAGGTTAAGCGTATTTACAAGATGCAGCAATCTAAAGCCAGGTAGGTTGTATTTTGTGTCTGAGGGAACTGGGTAAAAAAAGTGATTCAATTACTTCTTTTGGGGGGCAGGCATTGAAACTCTCATAGCGAGCTTCATCATTACTACTGACTCTTGCATTGAGATCCCCACCTATTAGAATGTATGCACTGGGAGACTTATTCAGGCAAAGTGTGAGGAAAGCATCAACCTGGTTCCATGTCTGGGTGACCTGTGACTGAAGCTGCTGAGGAGGAAGATAAAAATGAATACATAATAAGGAAAATTGATCAAAGACTAACAAAGCTGATACAGCATTCTCAAACTGGGGCAGTTGTTTTACAATTTGAACATGCAAATTACTAATCACTAAGTTCCATTCCTACAGTTTCAAGGCGGGTGATTGCTCTTCATAATCCACTGAAGTTAGATCCTATATATGCTAAGTTTCCAGCCAAGGTTTCAGAAAAGGAATCTTGCACAATCTTGATGGAGGAAGATGCACAACAGTCAAATTATTTAACTATCTGCTGCAAGGAAGCATAATTTGTGAAATAATACATAGCCACATCCAGCCAAGTCCCCCAATGTGTCACGACAGGTTGGGGAGGGAGAGCCAAAGTAGGAGCAATTTCTTTGAACTTTTGTACTCAAAGTGGAGCTTTAATGAACTTTTTTTTCCCCATTCTTATTTACATCAGGATAGTTGGTTTGAATTTCTTCAGCCACTCTGTGTACACTATGTGCAAGGCATGTGATATGGATCATTTTTGGATAAAGAAGTTTAAGTCCCTTGGCTGCTTTAGTCATGTATGGAGCAGCATCTGTTACAAAGAGAAGGATATTTCCCCTTTTTACACCATCCGGCCAGAGTAGTTTCATAGAATAATCAAAGAGCATAGCAATAGTGAAATTGTTTACTTTTTGCAGTTTCACCTGTTAGAAGAAATACTTCACCAAGCTTGTCACATTTCAGAGCGCCAATAATAACATTAGCTACATATCTTCCATTTACATCACTTGTTTCATCTACTGAAACCCGTATCTTACTGTTGTCAACAGCAGATCTTACCTTTTCTAACACATCTTCATAGCAGGCAGAGATGTAATTTTTCCTTGTTTATTCATTTGGAATCGGGTGACTGGTGTACTTCTACAAAAAATGCCTGAGGCTACCACTACCTAATTTCCTTAAGGGGATATTTGAAGTAACCATCACTGTACAGAGATCCTTACAAAATTCTGACTGGGTATTTGATGAACCTGCAGTTGAAGAAGAAGCTCTCTCAAAAAGGAGACGTTGCCTGTTCTCAGTGAAGATAAATCTTGCTAAACAACTCTTGTGTTTCATGGTGTCATAATGTTGTTGAATATTAAAATGCTTTTGGGCCAATACCTTAACTTCACACAATTTACAAAATGAAATATCACCATCGCTACTGAAATCTGCTCCCCAAATTCTTGAAAGTCATAATTTCACACTCACTGAACAACTACTTTTAGGCATGTTGAAATCAAATTACAGCTCTCACATGATGTCATGAGTAAGTATGGTGAACAAGGGGCTCCCATCCAGGCTGTAAAGCGCATGCGTAGCACTGAGGAATTAGGTAGCCATTCCAAGAGACACAGATCAGGCCTGCCTTAACCTTTGGGGTTTATATGTCTGGGTTTTTCCCATGCTTCTTCAGTTTGTTAGGATTTTCCTGTTATGTAGCAGCAATAAAACACTAGAGACCTGTTCCTTGTCTCAGCATGGTTCCTGGCTGTTAGGACATATGACTCCACCACCTCAAACATGCACATAACTGAGTTGAGGAAGAAATGAGAGAGAGAGGGGAAAAAAAGACAAATTCTCACTTTTTTTCAGGCCTGATCATGGGAGAAGCCTCTGCCCCCCAAAGTCATTTTAAAAAAGGTTGCTCTCCCTCTCTTATACAGAGAGAGAGAGAGAGAGAGAGAGAGAGAGAACCCTGAGTTGGGGAGCAAATAAGAAAAAGAAAAAAAAAAAAACAGGCAAATTCCCACCTTTTTTTTTAGGTCTAGTCAGGGGAGAAGCCTTTTCCCTTTCCCTCCCTCCCTCACACACACCCCTGAGTTGGGGAGGAAATAAGAAAAAGAAAACAAAACAGGCAAATCCTCACCTTCTTTTTTCAGGCCTGGTCAGGGGAGAAGCCTTTTGTTCCCACCTCTCTCTCTCTCTCTCTCTCTCTCTCACACACACACACACACACACACACACACCCCTCCCTGAGTTGGGGAGTGAATAAGGGGAAAAAAAAAACAGGCAAAGTCTTACTTTCTTTGCTGGCTTGAACTTGCTGGCTTATCAGGAGAGTTGCCAATGACCCAAATATGACCCAAATATGATGTTTGTTACAAAATTAAGCAGAAAATGATACAACACCTTTAAAAAGTCAAAATATGACTTTTCAGGCCAAACAACAACAACAACAACAACATCTAATTCTCACCAGATTACTCTAAAACATATTTTAACTTACTTCTAAATTCAAATAAAGGTTCCAGAAAAAAAATGACATGTCAGAGAAATCCTCGCCCTACTTACAAGCCTTCCAAAGATACAGACCAGCTACAAGGAATTGTTTTTCCCCTCCTAAAAACTGAAAAGGACTGAGAGTCAGAGAGCAACTCAGTAAAAGGGATCAGTTTCAAGGCTAGGAAAAGACTGTGACAATATTGCCTAAAAGGTAGTAGGGGAAAAGGAAATGTAACTTTTAAATATTGTCACTTATCACTATACTATTTTCACTTATAAATATAATTAGGCACAGTTAAATAGATTAGTTGTATATATTAAGTTTAACACAGTGCAGATGTTTTGTATAATAATTTAATAATGTGTAAATATCAAAGGAAAGCATTTAGCTTCTTGATTTATGGTTTGTACCATAACTAACTGGAACCCTCTCACAGTGTGGAACAATAAAGCTGAAGAAAGAGCTAAAGCTGCTTCAGTCAGTTTAAGGTCTATATATATTTATGTGTTATATTGATGGACACGTGGAAGTCCCAGAAAGTAACAACGACATTCAGGAATCACTAACAGCTTAAGAAGACATAGCTATAAAAGATAAATGATGACTTATCATATATCTCCTTGTAAAGGATTCTGGTCTAATGAGCTTGTGCCTTTGTAGAGAATAACATACTTATTAATTGTAGCCAATTAACTGTAACTAATTCTGGCTCAAATTCAATGGAGCTAAACAAGAGGGCTTATGACTTTCCCATATGGAGGAAGCTGCAAGAATCATACCAAAATAACATATTAATCTGTAATCCCAATAAGTGAAGGGATATGCAAGATCAAATTTATTTATTCTACCATAGCATCCCAATTATTATGACAATTAAATACCTAGTATTTTCATTTTCATCATTCCTGAAATACTGGTTTTGAAAGACACTGCTGTTGGCCAGTGAAATTGAACTGAGAGATCTGGTAGGATGTTGTGACTAAGATGTTATACTGGGATCAGGGAACCCAGATTCAAGTCCTCAGTTGACAATGAACCTCTATAGGTGATCCAATTCCCAAATCTCAATCCAAAGCATCTCACTGGGTTGCTAATGTGAGCTCCAAGAAGAAAGGTGAATAACAACAACAACAACAACAACAACAACAGGGGATAATAGAATAAAAGATGAAGAATTGGAGAAGATCACAAAGTATCAAGATCTGAAAATCAAATTTGAAAGATTATGGCATAAATTGGCCATGGTGGTCCCAGTGGTTATCAATACACTGGGTGCCATTCCAAAAAAAAATGTAGACAGCACTTAGAAAATCTATGCATTGACAGATTTTCCATCCATCAATTACAAAAGGCCATGCTCCCTGGATCCACACATATACTACACCGATACATTATGACATCCTAGGTTCTTGGGAAGAACTCGATGTGCATGAAGGCCAACACCAGCTAAAGAACTGGCAACTGTGATTTCACATTGTTGTGTATATAAAAAATAATAGTAATAGTAATAATATAATTATAATAGCAAAGATAGTACCAATAGTAATAGATGCCTTGGGTGCAATTCCAAAACATCTGGAGCACCACTTAATCACCATCAGTACTGACAAAATCACTGTCAGTTTAGACTCATCACCATTTATCCCAGATCTTTTGCTGGTCCGTCTGTGTGAAAGTGATGTGGAAGGAAAGTCTCTTCCCAACTTGAACTCTAAACAAATTAATACAGCAGTATATTAAAGGACAAATCACATAGTTCTATAACATAGACTCCTCTAATACTGTGATAATATATTGATTATCTGAGTAATAATAAATTTAGAAATTAAAAACTAAAAACTATTATATAAAATGAATATCCCCTGGAAAAAATCAATCCAAAAATGATATTATAGGTGAAAGTGGGAATTTCATAAACCAATTACTTCTTTACCTCTTGTTGCCTTATTTTCATTGTGGCAACACAAAATTTGACTACTGCAAAGGTAATAGTGGGTTTTAAATCCTGGAGAAGATAGTTTAGATAAAATTTATCTGATCTCCCTGGGAATATATTTATTAGGGGCACAATATAAATAGCCCTTACATCCCTATAGAATTTACAGTGTAATAATATATGTAAGGTGTATTCAACTTGTTTATCACCACATGGACAGATGCGCTCTGCTATACAGATTTTATTATACTTGCTATGAAGTAGTGTTGATGGAAGAATGTAGTATCTGGCTTTAAAAAATGCTACTCTCAACTTAGAAAAAGTTAGATTTTGCAAGTAACCTGCTGGTTCCCATGGACCCCTTTTTATCCACATTCTGTCATACTGAGACAGCCTACTAACTTCATTCTGGAACTCTACATCCCTTATTCTTTGGATAATTCATTCAATCAATCAATAATATTTATTCAGCCAATGACCAGCAAAATTTAAAAGGACAAAAACAGAGTAAAACAAAGAGATACAATAATATACTTTTGACTAATAAAATAGATTACATAATAATATAGCATTCACTCTTCTATTACTATATTGATACATTAGTTACCCAGGTAGCATGAATCTAAAACATTAATAACATTAATAATATTAAATATAATACATATATATGTTTGATATATATGATAGTATATATCATACACACACACACACACAGACACACTATATATATAGGGAATATATTACACACACACACACATACACATACATACACACATACATACACACATACACTATAATATATTATATACTATATATACTAATATATAATATACTAATATATATATATATATATATATATATATATATATATATATAAATATAAGTATATATCCCCTATCAATTTGTTAATTAAGATATTTCAATTTAAAAGTAATATTTAAGGGTGATTACTTCTTTAGCCAGCTTTGTCTGTCTTACTTACTTACTTACCTACTTTCATTGCAGCAACACAGATTTTGGCTACTGTACATGTAATATATGGTTTTAGATCCTGAAGAAGATGGTTCAATTATCAGTCCTTTGGATAATTAATTGCTTGGCTTGACCATAGTCTATAGATGTTAAAATGGTATGACACCAACTTACTGTATGTTCCACCACCTATTTCCAGGGAGAAGCAAAAGTATCTGTTAAAACTAAGGGAGTCAGTCCGACTTGAAAGAATTGTATTTTAAGCCAGTATATTATCATCCTCTTCCATTCCCTAACCTGAATTGTTGGTATTCCTATCTCAAGTCTTAACTGGGCATTTGGAGTTCCATTGGGAGTGGCTAAAATTGTTCACAAAAAATTGTTCTCACAGTTTCCTGCAACTCCTTCTTCAGATAAATTCCTGTTTGTACCCCATAAAGATCTGAGCCAGTGTTTTGGCTTCAGTTTTAAAGGCAATCCCCAATCTCTTGGGAAATAACTGGTATGGTCTATAAACGTGAACAGAGATGCTAACAAAGGTGTCCACCAACTGGAATTATTTTTAATTAATTCAGACATAACATGATCAGCACCAGGAGTCTTATTAACCTTACATTATTCTATCAATTGGGATGTCTCTTGCACTGTAACTGGTAGCCAGTTACAGTATGTGCTTGATCCAGATCGATCTGACTTTCATTCATGTTACAAGCTGGGTCTGCATACAGCCCTCTAAAGTATTCTTCCCAGGCTTCAGTTCGTACTTGGTTAAGGGGGGGGGGGGGGAGGGCAGAGATTTACCCAGTCCTCTAGTAATATGTCAGAAAAGGGATGAATCTCTCATCCTTCCTGCTTGAATTAATTTCCACCAGGACTCTTTTAGTGCCTGTTTTTTTTTTTTTTTCCTTTTCTTATAAAATAATTTTATATTGAGTCTTTGACTCCTTTAAAAGATGTGTGTTCCTCCGAAGGGGAATTTTTACTTTTTCAACATGCCCTATTATATATCCTTTTCATCTGTTCACACTCCTGATCAAATAATTTTTTATTTTTACTTTTTAATACCTTGATTTCTTGAGTATTGCTGTGTTCCTTTGACAAGAATTGGTTTAAGATTGGTAATTATCATTTCATAGCAGTTTAAATATGATGTTTGGGGTTTATTGTCTAGCAGGTGTGCACAAATTTGTATGGTTTCTGGAGGTTCCATCCATTTGGCAACTGCTATTGCATTAGTATCATTCAATTCAATTCTTTTTTCTTTTTTTTTTGCATCACAATATTATTGTTTTCAAGGAATGGAAGATAGATTGTTTCTACTCTTAAATGTTTCCAATTAGGTTTTAAAGTTAGGGGTGATGGTCACTTTCTAAATGTGCATCTACCTTTGAACAAAACAGCCTTTTACCATGTATAACTCTTTCAGATATCCTTCTCCCCCTTTTGTTCTCTAGTTTCTAAATTTTTGCCACAAGCATATCAAGATCTTTAATGTTCCTTAACCATTACAACAATTAGACATATAAAGGGTTTAAATATATTACAAACCAATGCTTTTATTTAGTTCTGCATCATTATTCCTTGGTTCTTCAAGCTAAAGGACATTTAGCTTTCAGCAACTTTGATGTTGTTATGGTAACACTGTCAAACATCAGAGCTGAGGTAGCAAAGAAATCTGCCAACCATTTCCATAAAAGCCAAACACTGATCTTGATCTATCCCCAGTAGGCATTTCCATTCACAATTAGCCAATGTGTCTGGGACTAATCTGACAACACATTCATGCAGTCTGAGGACATTCTAACACATATTATTTCAGTTATTGGTTTCTGCCAATAGGTAAATGTTAAACAATACAACTATCATTAGTGGTTCATGAAAAGTCAACATAGGAAAATGTAATCTGTTCCTAAAATATCATGGGTGACATAAGGCAATCATATAAGGGAAATATCACATGTATGTAAACACAATTATTTTAACTTGCATGGTAAATATGTCTGCATATAAGGGAAAAAATCATTCTTATGGACTTTTAATTATCATACAATTGTATATCCAGGCTTTAGAAACAAGGAGAAAATCCAGAGTTATCATTTGACGTTTTCTTGGCTGAAAAAAAATTGATAAGTGCTATAATCAAAATAATAATAATAAAAAAAACTCTTATGCAGAAAAGAAAGTAATGGTCTGTTAAAATTTACACAGACTGGAAGAGAAACAAAATATGAAAGAAAACTGGATTTATGCCATTATTGTAGTCACAATGTTGCAGAAGAAATTTGTAATATTAAAAAAAAGGGAACAGAGCTTTGGAGTTTGGTCTATATTGATTTATTTGATTTAAATAGATATAATTATGTTTCCAGCTTGATTGATAACTGGCAAATAGAGGGAGAAAATGTAGAAGCAGTGAAAGACTTTGTATTCCTAGGTGCAAAGATTACTGCAGATGCTGACTGCAGTCAGGAAATCAGAAGACACTTAATCCTTGGAAGAAGAGCAGTGACAAATCTCGATAAAATAGTTAAGAGCAGAGACATCACACTGACAACAAAGGCCCGCATAGTTAAAGCAATGGTGTTCCCTGTAGTAACATATGGCTGCAAGAGCTGGACCATAAGGAAGGCTGAAAGAAGGAAGATCGATGCTTTTGAACTGTGGTGTTGGAGGAAAATTCTGAGAGTGCCTTGTCATGAGTGCCGTTGAGCTAAAGTCATCAGCGCAATGGCACTCATGACAATGACAAGGAAATAAGTGAAGGGGCACAAGTTAAGTAGCCATCAACCCACAACGACTAACGGCTAACAAACAATAGCTAAACGAATCACGGAGCCACCCAAGCCATCAGCGGCAATACAACGGGGATCGCCCAGCTGAAAGCAATCAGCAGAAGAATGGAAACCTGAGGATGGGCGATCCTGGAAACCCTCAACCAATGGCAGGGCAACGCATGGGACAAAGGGGGGTGACGTGACCGTGAGCGAGGGGGCGCTGACCGGCGCGGGGTATTTAAACCCCGCACCGGCGCGCTCCTGTCACTCTCAGCTTTTTTCTACCAACGTTGTACCTGCCCTGAAATAAACCAGAACCTGATTTGCAAACCAGCGTCTGAACGTTATTCAGAGGTAGGCAGCGCATGACATAAAGCTGAGAGTCATAAACTCAGCCTCGCCGAGCCCCACCGGACGACAACGAGCCGCGGGAGGAGTAGACGGCGAGAAGACCAGCAAGATGAGGCCGGAACGGCGCGGGCAAGGAGGGCGAGCCGCGCGGCAAGAGACAGAGGAGGACCGACCGAGGCCAGAGGCACCGCGGACTCCCGGAGCCATGGACGCCCACCCCACCCGACCCGAGCCTCAGCTCCAACCCCAAGGGGAGATGGCGACGGAGGCAACCCGACCGCGGGAGGGAGCAGCACGACTTCCGAAACCAGCGGAGGACCCCGCGCCCCACATCGCACCCCAGCAACGGGCGTGGAGCGACAGCCCCACGGTGCTCAACACGGACGAGGACGACGGAGACACCCATCAGACGGAGGAGGAAGCGGACCCGCGGCGGAGGGACGATGAACCCCACCGGCAACCCACCCCCGAGGACGCGCCAACGGAACCGGCCCCAGCGGCGGCGCGGGCTGTGGACGAGGAGGCACGAGCTGAACTCGCGGCCATGCGGGCTCAGCTGACGGAACTCCGGACCATGCTCCAGGCGCTTATGCCCCCCGCGCCACCCAACGACGTCCCCGCACAAGCCCACACCCCGAGCGAAGCACCGAACCCACACGGGCCAGCGGAGAGCCAGCAGACGGCACAGGCGGCCGACACCACACCCCGGGAAACGAGAGGCGGGGCCGCGCAAAACGCCCGGGCCCCAAAGGACTTCCCCATCTTCTTCGATGGGACCCCCTCAAAACTCTCGTTTTTCGTTACCAACGCTAGGTAGTTCATGGGGAGGCACGGACACTCCTATGACTCCGAGGCCGACAAGATCGCCGCCGTGGCGATCAAACTCCAAGACAGGGCGGCGGACTGGTACGTCCAACTGTACGAGTCCAGCTCCCCCGCCCTCGCCACCTTCCCTGCTTTCATCAAAGAGATGAAAAACTACTTCGAAGACCCCCTAGCTAAAGTACGGGCGAAAAGCGCACTCCAGAGACTTAAACAGGGCACACGCACGGTCCCTGACTACGCCCTGGAGTTCAAAGCCCTCGCGGGAAAGGTCTGCGACTGGTCTGAGACCACCCTGCTGGAAATCTTCAAAAGGGGGCTCAACCGCGACGTTCTCCAATGGGCCCTCTACCGCGACGACCCAGAAACGTTACACGGGTGGATCCACCTCGCGGGGAAAGCCGAACACGCGCACCGCACCTTCCTTATGACAACCACGGAAGACACAAACTACGTCGGGAAAAAGGTACCCGCACCACACGGGGGGATGGCCGGCCCCATATACCCAAAAAAGAAGTTCAACCGGGAGCCCTGCGGGAGGTGTGGCAAATTAGGGCACAAGACGGCGGATTGCTTCGCCAACCGACCGCCGACCAGCGCGCCCAAGCCCGCCCCGAAAATTAGCCCCAAACCACCCAACCCGGGGCCGCCCCCTCACCGCCGAATGACCGTGGCCACAGCGACACCGGAAGAGGGCTGGGACGCTTACTGGGGAGAAGAGGACAATACCGACCCCGACCAGCCGGCGGGAAATGCTCCCCGCTTGCCCTGAGACGTGTGGCGAGGCAGGCGGTGGGACAGCAACGCGGACCACCTCAACGAAACGACAAAAGCTCCGTAATATTGGCAGCAATTCAACTCTCTGCCGGCAACGGAGCCACCACGGCCGCGGCACTAGTGGACTCGGGGTGCTCAAAAAACCTCATCCACCCCGACCTAGTCGCCAAACTCGACCTCCGCTGCTTCCCCCTCCCCACGCCGCTGGCATTCCATCAGCTGGACGGCTCTACAGCGGGAGGGAAACCAGCCACGCTACAAACCGAGCCGGTCACCCTGCAAATGGGCACTCACACCGAGAGGCGATGGCACGTCTGGGAGAAATAAGCCTTCGCGGTGAAATCGGCACTAGAGACATGGCGTCACCTACTCGAGGGAGCCACCCAACCATTCGAGGTCTGGACGGACCACCGGAACCTCGAGGCCCTACGAACGCCTAGACGCCTTAGCCCAAAACAGGTCCGATGGGCCCAATTCTTCAGCCGCTTTGATTTCCAGCTGAAGTTCATGCCGGGCAAGAAGAACTTCCTGGCCGACGCCCTCTCCCGGCTGCCCCAAGACGAAGAGCCCGCCCCAGACACCATTGGGACGGTCCTATCCGCCTCGCAACTGGGGATGGCCGTGACCACCCGAAGTGGCGCACGGAGGCAGCTCGACGCTACGGCGCAGCCGACGGCGGGACAACCGGCGACGGAAAGAAGCCAACCGCAACTACCAGGGGGAATGCGCACGGACCTCGCCGCCGCCCTCAAAACCGACCCCTGGTTCCTGGCAAACCCCGACAAGGTAACGATGGCGCAAGACCTGGCATGGGGGGAAGGCAGAATCTACGTCCCGGACTCGCAACGCCAGGCGATCTTGCATAGGTCACACGACGCCAAGCAAGCGGGACACTTTGGGTTCCTCAAGACCCTACACCTAACACGGCGCCAATTCTGGTGGCCCGCGCTCAGGCGAGACGTAAAAACCTACGTGGCGTCCTGCCCAACGTGCGCTAGGGCCAAACGGGCACCAGGCAAACCCGCGGGGCTATTGCAACGGGTGGCAGAACCCTCCCGCCCATGGGAGGAAATCTCTATGGATTTTATAGTGGACCTCCCACCCAGCCAGAAGAAAACGGCCATTTGGGTGGTGAAGGACTACTTCTCAAAGCAGGCCCACTTCATCCCCTGCACGTCGGTCCCATCCTCACAACAACTAGCCAAACTCTTCCTCATCCACGTGTACAGGCTACACGGATGTCCCGCACGTGTGGTGACCGACAGGGGCACACAGTTCACCTCCAAATTCTGGCGGGCCTTCCTGAAGCTGACGGGGACCCAACAGGCCCTATCTACGGCTTGGCATCCGCAGACGGACGGAGCCACTGAGGTTCTTAATGCCACCTTAGAGCAATTTATACGATCATATACGAACTACCACCAAGACGACTGGGCTGAACTGCTCCCGTTCGCCGAAGTCGCATACAACAACGCCGTCCACACGAGCACGGGGAAAACCCCGTTCGAAGTAGTCTCGGGGCGCGACTTCGTCCCCATACCGGAGCTACCTCAACCCCCGGAACCCCAGGTGGACGCCAGCGACTGGGGACGGAAGATCGTGGAAGCATGGCCAGTAATCACGGCGGCGCTGAAGGAGGCACAGGCTGCTTACAAAGAGCAGGCCGACAAGCACCGGCGCCAACAACCGACGTTCCAGGCGGGGGATATGGCCTATCTCTCCACCAAGTTCCTAAAGTCAACCCAACCCTCGAAAAAACTGGGGCCTAAGTACATCGGGCCGTTCCGAGTCACGCAAATAGTGAACCCGGTAGCAATACGCCTGGACCTGCCACACAACCTCCGGAGACTCCACCCGGTGTTCCATACCAGCCTCCTAAAACCGGCAACCACCTCCCGATGGCACCCAAGCACGCCACAGCCCGCACCGCTAATGATCGACGGGCAACACCACTTCGAGATCAGGGACATCCTCGACTCCCGCAAGCAACGAGGAACTCTACACTATCTGGTCAGGTGGAAACACTTCCCCCACCCGGAATGGGTGGCGGCGCACAACGTTAACGCGCCTGACCTGACCAGAGCATTTCACCGGGCATACCCCGACAAACCGCAATCAAGGTCAGCAAAACCAACCCCCCCCCCGCAGGCCCCCCCGCCTCCCGTGCCCCAAGGGAAAGGGCCCCCCCCAAGCCCGCGACTTGGGTGGACCTTCCCCCCCCCGGGACTCACTCCCCCCGCCCCGGGCCCACGGGGTGGTGACAAACGATCGCCAGCACCCTCCCCCCGCCCCCCGGCCGCGGGGGAGTGGCAAGCAAGTCAACAGGGCAACCTGGGGGCAACGCCCAGGAGACACAACAAAGGCGACGCACTCTAAATAAGAAAAGAAGGGCCCTACCTGGAGCTGAGCAGCACCCGACCAGCCACGCCTCTCGCCTCGCCGAACTGAGCCAAACAAACAGGGTGTGGTTGGAGCATGCGCACGCCAGGTCAGAACCCGAGCATGCGCACCATGGACACACCCTGGGAAGGCACGTGGTAGAGGGAGGAGCAAAGGGAGGGGCGACAACTACTCCGGCGGGAACTTTGAAAAAAAAAAAAAAAAATGTGGCGTTTTGACAGCTCCACGGGGAAAACCAAGAAAACCGGGGGAGAACACTATTCGAAAAGGGGGCAGTATGTCATGAGTGCCGTTGAGCTAAAGTCATCAGCGCAATGGCACTCATGACAATGACAAGGAAATAAGTGAAGGGGCACAAGTTAAGTAGCCATCAACCCACAACGACTAACGGCTAACAAACAATAGCTAAACGAATCACGGAGCCACCCAAGCCATCAGCGGCAATACAACGGGGATCGCCCAGCTGAAAGCAATCAGCAGAAGAATGGAAACCTGAGGATGGGCGATCCTGGAAACCCTCAACCAATGGCAGGGCAACGCATGGGACAAAGGGGGGTGACGTGACCGTGAGCGAGGGGGCGCTGACCGGCGCGGGGTATTTAAACCCCGCACCGGCGCGCTCCTGTCACTCTCAGTTTTTTCTACCAACGTTGTACCTGCCCTGAAATAAACCAGAACCTGATTTGCAAACCAGCGTCTGAACGTTATTCAGAGGTAGGCAGCGCATGACAGCCTTGGACTGCAAGAAGATCCAACCAGTCCATCCTCCAGGAAATAAAGCCAGACTGCTCACTTGAGGGAATGATATTAAAGGCAAAACTGAAATACTTTGGCCACATAATGAGAAGACAGGACACCCTGGAGAAGATGCTGATGCTAGGGAGAGTGGAAGGCAAAAGGAAGAGGGGTCGACCAAGGGCAAGATGGATGGATGATATTCTAGAGGTGACGGACTCGTCCCTGGGGGAGCTGGGGGTGTTGACGACCGACAGGAAGCTCTGGCGTGGGCTGGTCCATGAAGTCACGAAGAGTCGGAAGCGACTAAACGAATAAACAACACAATTATGTTTCCATATATGTAATTTTTCACTTAACTATGCAGTGGGGAATGGTAATGTTGATTATTCCATATAAACATTTGGGGGAACTCAAGGCATCTCTCATTATTTCTAGTTTAAGATATTCTTAAGGTATGTACAAGTTTAGGGCACTGATGCAGAAAAGTATGTTGCCTCTGCCCATCTTAAAGATGGCCAGTATTGAACATTGTTCAATAAAATAATATACAATTGTTAAAAATCAAGTATTGCTGAGGATATACCCACTCAGAATAAGCAAAAGCATAAAATAAACTGCCAGTTTTTTCTGAAAGCAATTATATGGAAACTACAAGGCTTAGTCAGACTATGACACAAACAGATAAGGTAGAAAATGAGAATTGTTAATCATAACTATGACATTAAAATAAATAAATAACAAGGGCAATGGATCAACTATTCCTAAAGCTGTACGTGTTTAATACTGGATGTTTGAAACTAAATAAATTTTTAAGCAAGCATCAAATTAAAACTTCAGCAGATGAAATAGTGGAAATAAAAGAAAAAATGTTAAAACTAATTACAAAATGTTCTTAAAACTGATCTCTTTCCCATTTTAGCATCCTTGGTGAGAAACATCACCAGCTCCTATGTTTCACCCTCATTATCACTACCCCCTTCTACCAGAAAATGTGCAATCAGTTCTTCTCTCAAGGCAACAGTGATGTGTGGTTAAATAGGAAATAGCCATCTCTTTCCTCATCTAATAGCTCAACATGAAACTGTTGTCTACACTATGACCCAATTTTTCATCTCCTGTATTTCTTTTCTGTTCACTTTGCATTTCACCATTATTTTTTTTTCTAGTAATCATTTTCTATACTGTACTTTTACCTTGTCCTTTTAATTATTTTTGCTTCATCGATTTGTTTTCACATGTTCTTCTCCTTTGCTTTCATTCTTCTCTCCAAGTGGGTATTTTCTAGACTCTTTTCTATTGGCTCATCAACTTTGTTTCCTGTCCTCCCCTGCTCCTTTTCTTTTCCTGTTGATCAGCAAACCTAGCTACACTTAATTATTAAAAAAGTGGGGAGGGAATCTTTTAAAATGTTTTAATTACCTTCATCCCCACCCTGCACTCTCTATTGAGCATTCTCCCTTGACACTGTAATGCATTATTAGGTATTTGTGCTTTGAACTAAATGTGAGAATTGATGGATTGAACTGATACCTACATGCACATCAATCAAAATGGCTCATTGGGGAGAGCAGAATGAGAGTGATTAAAACACTTAAAACCACTTTTGTCTTTTTTTGGCGGGGGGAATTACAGTAAAAACACTGTTTATCTCTGGCCTTCAGGAACAACTAGAGAAGAATTGCAATGTGGAATGAAGTGGAGTTAACACCATACACATTTGTAAAATGACCCCAGTCTTTTCAGTGCACTAAATTTTATCTTAAGCTTTGCAACTAGGCACCCCAATTAATTTTGAAGAAATTCTTAACTTCACTTTCAAAAAGGAAAAAAAAAGAGAAAAGGAGAGAGAGAAGGAGAAAGAGACAGAGAAAGAGACAGAGAGATTCTCAAAAGGGGAAGTGGAGATCTGACACAGCCCTATCAACAATTATTACTGTATTTGGACATAGGTAACCTTCCTTAGTTACTTACATTCTGATAACCTTGGGCTATCTTTGAAAAAGATCGAGAAACTTCATTGATGCTAGAGAAAACTATTATGTCAATATAGAGCAGGTGTTCTCCATCAAAAGAATGCCAAGAATTGTTTGATTTGTTAATGTAAGAATGAAAATCATAGAATTTAACATAAACCTGGAACATAAACCTGTGTTCTTTTGTACTGCAGTGATCAAATCTTCTATATGTATGTGATTCCATTCCTGTTTTCAATAAAAAAGATAATCCAGCAAATTTGTGTCTGAGAACCTTTTGTCAAGTAACCAAATTCCTGAATAAGGGGTTAATTTTTTGGAGAGCTGAGATTTACAAATGAACGAACAACTCTATTACAGGTCACAGATCCACCCAGCAAGATTTACAACTGAGCCTGGTGTGAAATCTGACAACATCCCAGGCTTTGGCAGTGGAGGGTATAGAGCACAACTTCACACATACATCCCAGACTGAACCTCAGCATTGTTAAGCACAATCAGGAATTACCAAAAAAGCTACTTGAGAAATAATTAAGAGCTGAGAAGGAAGAAATCTAGATCCATTCTTAAGATGTCTAGGCTAAGAGATTCATACTGTTATTTTCAATCCATCCTATTTCATAGAAGGACAAAATTGAACTTCTAAGCAAATATATATTTAATCTGAATTGTATTATTTATGAAAATAGTTGGCTGACTCCCTGACACTTCATGTTCTTTGGCCCAACATCTGTCACCCTCCCAAATTGTAAGAGGTAAAGTAATGACATTGCTACTGGAGATGAAAGGTACTTACAGTAACATTTTTATCTGAACTCCATTCCAGATAACCATAGGTTACAACTGAAACCAGAATTGAACTTTATCTCTTTATTATTCACTAAAGTTATTATAGTGAGTACACTTTCCTGTATATATAACTCATCTGCTATGTTTCAAGGGGGGTTATTTAATCTGGATAATGGATTTATCTTCAGCTTTCATACAGCCCAGATGACATTATTCAAATGGTTTGGCTCAGGGACTGAGGAAACAGCAGGGTTTCTCTGCTTTTCTCCTATGAGCCAAAGTCTTAAAGAGATCCAACCCCACAGGTAGGTAAGTCACATTTTGATATAAAATACTAAGACTGTATACCATATATCACAAACTCTTCCTTTGATGAGCTCAACGTTGTTTATAGTGTACAAAACAAATAAATGCATGAGAGGAGGAAGCTTGGTAGAGATGGGGCAATAGAAGAGTTTTAAAATATTGAAAAGGATAATCAGCCGTTTCTGTGTGGCATATGGTTTTTAGTGGCCTGGTATGGCTGATGTTCTGCTGACATGAGTCAGCAAAAAGGAGAGGGAAAAGGGGAGAGGAAGCTCAATTCTAGCCTTGAAGAGCAGGTGTACTGACCTGCAGGCTGATGGACTGACTGGGCTCCTAGCCAGGACTGTTGTGGAGCAGATGTAGACATCATTCCCATTGGTCCAACCTTGTATATACTGAAGGGCTTGGGGACTAGAACCCACCTGCTCAGTTGGTAGGGACATGTTGCTGGTCTAACCCAAAATTGTAGAGAGAGAGGAGATGAGAGAAAATGAGGGAGAAACTAGGAAAGGAAATGAGGAGAGAAAACTCCAACTACAAAGACCATTATAGAAGTGAGTGGCTGGAGACAAACATTGGAGAGTAACGTTGATGCCAGTGTGTTGAGTAGTTGTTGACTTCCAAGTCAGAGAGGGAGAAGAAAAGTCAATGGGTGGCTTCCTGGAGGAAGCGAAGTGAAGTCCGAGAGAGATAAAATCTTCACCCAAGACTCAAGATGGGATGGAGGGAGACAGCTGGCTATGGACTTAGGGTTGGAGTCTTTGATAAACCCCTAGTCTCAGGGAAGGACTGGGCAGAAGACTCCTGAGATAAATTCATCCATCAACTGAGGAGATGCAGATGATGATCGGCTGAGTGGATCCAAGGAAAGATGATCGGCTGAGTGGATCCAAGGAAAGGAGATGAGCAGCACTGAACATGGTCATTCATATTTCCAGCCCATTCCTTCCTTTTACTCTCTCTTGATAATCCCAGAAAGAGGGAGACACAGTGAAGGGGGAGGAAGTTAAACATTTAGGAAGAGAGTGAGAGGAGAATAGTCTCTGGAAGAGACACTCAGGAAGAAATCCAACACCAGGTAGAAACTGGAATCTTGTTTTAAGTACCTATTGTAAATAGCTTTGCTGTATATAGTAAAGAAGAAGCTTAAAAACCTCCACTGTCCTGGTTTCTTTGTACTAATTGCTACCTTTGTAACTGTAAGTGCACCTCCAGTTCTAAAAGAACCCACTCACACTATGATTGTCCACAAAGGGGGTGTATGTGTCAAAAAAGTCAAGGTGGCATTTGGGGCAACGTGTTCAAACCTCAGTTCTCCCTGTGAAGATGTGTGCAGTGCCAACACCCATACAAAAGGGGCAGGACTTTGAATGCATTCCCATGATTGCCATCTTGTCTTCATGACCATTCTGTCACAGATGCTGCTAGGGACACCATATGTGCTGACAAAGCAAAAATGTGATTACAGAAAAGGGAACAAAACTTGCACTACCTGAGTTTTAAGGGAAAGAACAGCACATACAGTATGTACATACTTTGGGCAAGTATTTGTGTATCCCCTGATAGTAATTAAGTAATTCCTGTTTTAAGCAGGAATTCTTGATGGCTGCACAATGGAGGGAGTTGTTGCTTGATACGCTATTATTGCCTAGCATTGGATTAAGGCCTATGTGAAATTTACAAGATTAACAAGCCTCTCTTATGCTTAAAACTCCTATAATATTGGATCTACATTTAGGCACGTTAAACTGGAATTACACTAAGTTTTAAATTAGTTGTAATATTTCGGATGAGATGTTTCCAACTATTCTGTCAATTTTTTTTCATTTTTTTTTTGTTAAGTTCAGAGCATAATTGTAAATAATTAGCTCAAAAGTATCAAAGAATTCCACACATGGTGGGAATATATTAAGCATGATCCTCCTGTTTTCCTGTAACATTAAAGCAAAATAAATAAGTAAGTAAGTAAGTAAGTTTTGTTGTTTATTCGTTTAGTCACTTCCGACTCTTCGTGACTTCACGGACCAGCCCACGCCAGAGCTTCCTGTCGGCCATCAACACCCCCAGCGACGAGTCTGTCACCTCTAGAATATCATCCATCCATCTTGCCCTTGGTCGGCCCCTGTTCCTTTTGCCTTGCACTCTCCCTAATATCAGCATCTTCTCCAGGGTGTCCTGTCTTCTCATTATGTGGCCAAAGTATTTCAGTTTTGCCTTTAATATCATTCCCTCAAGTGAGCAGTCTGGCTTTATTTCCTGGAGTATGGACTGGTTTGATCTTCTTGCAGTCCAAGGCACTCTCAGAATTTTCCTCCAACACCACAGTTCAAAAGCATTGATCTTCCTTCTCTCAGCCTTCCTTATGATCCAGCTTTCGCAGCAATATGTTACTATGGGGAACACCATTGCTTTACCTATGCGGGCCTTTGTTGTCAGTGTGATGTCTCTGCTCTTAACTATTTTATCGAGATTTGTCATAGCTCTTCTCCAAAGGATTAAGCGTCTTCTGATTTCCTGACTGCAGTCAGCATCTGCAGTAATCTTTGCACCTAGAAATACAAAGTCTTTCACTGCTTCTACATTTTCTCCCTCTATTTGCCAGTTATCAATCAAGCTGGTTGCCATAATCTTGGTTTTTTTGAGGTTTAGCTGCAAGCCAGCTTTTGCACTTTCTTCTTTCACCTTCATCATAAGGCTCCTCAGTTCCTCTTCGCTTTCAGCCATCAAAGTGGTATCATCTGCATATCTGAGATTGTTAATGTTTCCTCCAGCGATTTTAACTCCAGCCTTGGATTCCTAAAGCCCAGCATGTCGTATGATGTGTTCTGCATACAAGTTGAATAGGTAGGGTGAGAGTATACAGCCTGCCATACTCCTTTTCCAATCTTAAACCAGTCCATTGTTCTGTGGTCTGTTCTTACTGTTGCTACTTGGTCATTATACAGATTCCTCAGGAGGCAGACAAGATGACTTGGTATCCCCATACCACTAAGAACTTGCCACAATTTGTTATGGTCCACACAGTCAAAGGCTTTAGAATAGTCAATAAAACAGAAATAGATGTTTTTTTCTGAAACTCCCTGCCTTTTTCCATTATCCAGAGGATATTGGCTATTTGGTCCCTAGTTCCTCTGCCTTTTCTAAACCCAGCTTGTACATCTGGCAATTCTCACTCCATGAAGTGCTGAACTCTACCTTGCAGGATCTTGAGCATTACCTTACTGGCATGTGAAATCAGTGCCACTGTTCGATAGTTTGAACATTATTTAGTGTTTCCCTTTTTTTTGGTATGGGGATATAAGTTGATTTTTTCCAAACTGATGGCCATTCCTGTGTTTTCCAAATTTGCTGGCATGTAGCATGCATTACCCTGTCAGCATCATCTCGCAAGATCTCGAACAGTTCAGCTGGGATGCCCTCATCTCCTGCTGCCTTGTTATTAGCAATGCTTCTTAAGGCCCATTCAACCTCACTCTTCAGGATGTCTGTCTCTAGCTCACTAACCACACTTTCAAAGCTGTCCCCGATATTGTTATCCTTCCTATACAGGTCTTCCGTATATTCCTGCCACCTTTTCTTGATCTCTTCTTCTTCTGTTAGGTCCTTGCCATCTTTGTTTTTGATCATACCCATTTTTGCCTGGAATTTACCTCCAATGTTTCTAATTTTCTGGAACAGGTCTCTTGTCCTTCCTATTCTATTGTCTTCTTCCACTTGCATGCATTGCTTGTTTAAAAATAATTCCTTATCTCTTCTGGCTAACCTCTGGAATTTTGCATTTAATTGGGCATATCTCCCCCTATCACTGTTGCCTTTTGCTTTCCTTCTTTCTTGGGCTACTTCTTGTGTCTCAGCAGACAGCTATTTTGCCTTCTTGGTTTTCTCTTTCTTTTTGATGTATTTTGTTGCTGCCTCCTGAACAATGTTGCGAACTTCTGTCCAGAGTTCTTCCGGGACCCTATCTACTAAGTCCAGTCCCTTAAATCTATTCTTCACCTCCACTGCATATTCCTTAGGAATATTAGTGAGCTCATATCTAGCTGATCTGTGGGTCTTTCCTAATCTCTATAGTCTGATCCTAAATTGTGCAAGAAGAAGTTCGTGATCTGAACTGCAGTCAGCTCCAGGTCTTGTTTTTACCAACTGTATAGATGTCCACCACCGTTGGCTGCAAAGGATGTAGTCATTCTGATTTCGGTGTTGTCCATCTGGTGAAGTGCCAGCCGTCTCTTAGGTTGTTGGAAGAGAATGTTATGCAGAGTGAGTTTTCTTGGCAAAATTCCTTCAGCCTATGTCCTGGAATCTCCCATGGAATTCCGTGCAATTCCATGTGTCATTTGACTGCCCACCTTAGCATTCCAGTCTCCCGTGATGAAAATAACATCTCTTTTAGGCGTGCTGTCCAGTAGGTGCTGCAGATCCTCATAGAACTGCTCTACTTCAGCTTCTTCAGCATCTGTAGTTGGGGCGTATATTTGGATCACTGTGATATTAGATGGCTTGCCCTCAATTCGAATTGAGATCATTCTATGGTTTTTTGGATTGTATCCGAGCACTGCTTTAGCCACTTTACTATTAATTATGAAGGGTACTCCATTTCTTCTGTGGTCCTCTTGTCCACAGTCGTAGATCTGGTGGTCATTTGATGTGAAGTGGCCCATTCCAGTCCATTTCAGTTCACTGATGCCCAAAATGTCTATCTTTATTCTTGACATCTCACCAATAACCACATCCAATTTGCCCTGGCTCATAGATCTTACATTCCAGGTTCCAATGGTGTGTTGATCCTTAGAACATCAGATTCGCCATTCACCACCAGCGCCGTCAGCCGCTAGCCATCCTTTCAGCTTTGAGCTAGCTGTATCATCACATCTGGGGCTAGTTGAACTCATCCTCTGTTCCTCCCCAGTAGCATTTTGACCATCTTCTGACCTGGGGGTCTCATCTTCCGATGGTATACCAACATATCTATGGTTGTATTGATCCATTTAGTTTTCACGGCAAGAATACTGGGCTGGGTTGCCATTACCTTCCCCAGAGATCGCATTTAGTCTGACCGCTCTGTCATGACCTTCCCGTCTTTTGTGGCCCTTCACGGTTTAACTCATGGCATCATTGAGGTGCTCAGGCTCCAGCACCACGACAAGGTAACAATACTTTGCTGAAGAAGTAAGTACTTAAGTAAGGGAGATATTGTACAACTTTTGTGTAATGTTTTGCTAAAAGATCCTTTAAGGTGGTATTGTAATCCTATGTAAATTGGATCAAGTTCCTTCTATTTCCTTCTTCACAGTACTGTCTCAGTGTGTTCACATATGCTGAATTTTGTACAATAACACTTTGCATGTAAAGTCTGGACTTCTGTTAACAATCATGTGTTAATTGTTTTTTAAAGTGAACAACTCCATCTTCTGTTGTCCTTCAAGCAGGCATTACTGGATGATTATGTACATTACTTCACCCATTAAAGCTTAAACATACACCTCTCTCTCTCTCTCTCTCTCTCTTTCTTTCTTTCTTCATCATTTGTTGTACTGGTCATAATAAATAAATCATATCAATGAAAATATTGCAACAGCTCAGAAAGAAAGAAAAATAAAGAAAGAAAGACACAAATGAATTAAACAATATTTTTATTTAGCCTGACCAAACCTCCAATCATGGTCTTTATGCTAGATGCAGAAAATCATTATTACATTATTGTACTAATCATCTATTGTCTATTACAGCCTTCCCATAACTGAATTCCCATGACACATTCCCAATCAGCATGACTGTTTTCTCTCATGTTTTCTCTTAATTCTTAACTTTGTCCATTGTGTTAGTTATTTTAATGGAAAAGCAACCCATATGTTTCTTAAATAAATACACAAATGGATTGTACAAATAGGAAAGGAACAGAAAAACAGAAAGTGATTTCTGGAATTGTACCACTGCTACGCTCAGAATTTACAGTGTGGACGTAGATGTACCTATGATAGCCATTTGAGGACCAATGTTGCTTTTATTTATGTGTGTATGCATGCATGTGTATGTGTATATCTGTGTATTTGTACACACACACACACACACACACACACAAATAGTTGTGTTTTGCAAGTTACACTAGGATGAATAAACCAAAATCTGAATGGGCAAAAATACTCCCTGAGTACAATCCATTCCTCTGACTAAATGGGCAAAGTTGGATAAAAATGAAGATTAAATGGGATTCTAATTTAACTTTATATGTCTACTCTGCATTTGAAATTTCATAATGCTTAGAAAGCTAGTGCTAGATTAAAACCTAAGGACATCAGTACAATGGAACTCCTTTTGCTAACTTCCTCTTCTCTGCCTGCAGTTATGAAAACACCATTAAAAATATAAATAAAATGAAAGCCTAGGTAGGCATCTCATTATTATTGCACTAATCTTTTACTTGGAATACTAATAATTATTTATATATATATATATATATATATATATATATATATATATATATGACTATGCTAGGAAGACCTCAGCTTTTCTGTTTCTCCTGCTTGGTTGATTACAAGCAATTCCAGTTTCTCACAAGAATGTGGTTGTCTTAAGATGGATGAACAAAGGATCCTACAGTTCTGGATTATGTGAGGCATTAAGAAGCAAAATACCGGAAGTTCAAAAAGAATAGCATCTTTTGCTTGAAAACACATCTTTTTTGTCAACCAAAGAATGAAAACAAGAATTTCCGGATCAGCAAAACAATTCTATATATAAATCTACTAAAAGAAAAAGAAAAAAAAAAAGCCTGATTAGATTCACTGGGATTTATGCAAGATACATGAGTATAGGATTAGAAATATACTGTACACTGTAATTTCTAAATGACTATTTAGAAGCTTGTCCCACTGAGCTTAGGTGAGTTCCCAGTGCAGGACTGTAGTCATAACTGGCATTAATCAACAAACTTGATCATATTCTTTTCTTTTCTTCTTTAATCAAGTTATTTCTGTAATCCTTTAAAAAATACATGAATTTTCTGTGTTGTATATTTTGGTTTTCTTTTTCAAGAGTTTATGACTGATTATAAATAGTACTAATATTCAATTAATTTATGCAATTTATGGCAAAACTATTCTATTCACTGCCTCAGGTGTTAGCCATTCACAACATATTGAGACACTGGTTTGCGAAAGTGAATAATCTGCTTCTCCATTCATAAGCCCAGGCAGCAATATAAATGAAACAAGAGTTGATTATCTTGAAGCTGTGTATGTTCAATTGCTTGATTATGCCACATAGGAATAAATCAGATTATTGGCCCAGTACTATTAACTCCAATTGCTAGTGGCTCCCCAAGGTATCTAAGTCCACAGATTTTCCAAATAAAACCATCTCACTGACTCTTTAAAAAGAGAATGAGAGAGAGAGACATCTGACTCTTTAAAAAAATAATTTTCTTTTTTTTTTGGAACGTAGAAGGCTAGAGAAAAGTCAGTTAATGGACACAGTAATAATAATAATGATAAAAAAATTCATCAAGCAAGTGAACATTTCAAGAAGTCAAAGCATATGCTTACAGTGAAGAACTGTAGCAAAATCCCATTTCTAATTTGGTATAGAGATCACTGCAGAACATGAGGTTAATCTCAAAGGCTGGCTACATTTAGGTGTCTCAGAGTCCCATTTTCTGTAATGATCCATTTAAATCTAATGTAGCCCAAAGAGGGAAAAAGGCTAACTTGGGAGCTTTTGAAAAACATATGGAAATGCCTGCTGCAAATGAAAAGTGACTACATAAAGTGACTCATTAAATCTTTTCAGTGGAGGCATCCCATGAGGCAAGATTGGATGTTCCTGTTGATCAAGTTCCACAGATATAAAGCTCAGTCAAGATGTACTACTTAGTGCTTTTGAGAATAGCATTATTTCATAGATTCCATTTTAGAGATGTTCATCTTATTTTTTTTCTTCTCTGACAAAGCCCAAGGCTATGAATATACATAATCAATGATGCAGACCTAGATTGGATCTCATTTAACTTATTCTCTCTGTGGGCTTTTTCAACAGGAACTCTGCATTAGTTCAAAATGTTGTATACTTTTCTGCCATCCATATTCCCTTATTCAGAAAGCTGCTACTAATGACTTGCATATACTTCCTGGTGAGTAGATTTCTACAAGTATACTAACATCCATTCTTGTGTGTGTGTGTGTGTGTGTATGTGTGAATGTGTGCAAAATTTGTAGGAAACTTTGAAAAGTTCTGCTGGTTTCACAACATCCTCTTTTCAACAACGGTTAGCCAGATGCTTCTGAGATGCTTACAAACTGCATTTGATATAAGGAACATAGTGCTTTTCAACCTGAAGATTCCATTTCCTTTGGTGTGTGTGAGTTTATTTAATCAATTTATAAGCTATGTCAATCACCATAGCAACTCTAGATGTGTACAATATAATGAACACAACCAACAGTGCAAGAATAACAGTCAAATCATTTAAACAAACAAAATTAAGAATCCATATCAGGAAAAGTTATAAAAAATATATAATCAGTTTCAAAAGTGGAATCACAAGTCATCCTACTCCAGGGACTATTGAAAAACTCAAGACTTCAGGGTTAAATACAGCAAGGTTGGGGCCACAAGGACTTCATGGGGAATGACGTTGCAGAGGTTGAAGTGGCTGCAAACCATTCATTCATTCATTCATTCATTCATTCATTCATTCATTCATTCATTCATTTCATTTATGTCCTGCCATTTCGCTGGGAATATTAGGCTAGTGCATATCATGCAGAATCTTTCCCAGTTTTGCTTCAACTCTGTGAAATGGAAACTAGTTCAAGGTTGCCAGATTTGTTTGATTTGTTTGTCTGACATTTTGAGTCCAAAACTGTCCATTGGTTTGCCTAATATCTCTCCCATAAAAGGCTGGGAATGTCCTCTTTATGGGATGCTTCACTGTGGACTAAAGGGACGCGGTGGCGCTGCGGGTTAAACCGCTGAGCTGCCGATCGGAAGGTTGGCAGTTCGAATCCGGGTAATGGGGTGAGCTCCCATTGCTCGTCCCAGCTCCTGCTCACCTAGCAGTTTGAAAACATGCAAATGTGAGTAGATCAATAGGTACCGCTTCGGCGGGAAGGTAACGGCGTTCCGAGTCGTCATGCTGGCCACATGACCCGGAAGTGTCTATGACAACGCCGGCTCCAAGGCTTAGAAACGGAGATGAGCACTGCCCCCTAGAGTCGGATTCGACTGGACTTTACGTCAAGGGAAACCTTTACCTTTACTTCACTGTGGACTGGATACATGGAATGCAATGCCAATGATATATTTATTTTTTTGCTGCCATATTAAGACATTAAAAAAAAATCCAACATATTTTAATTTGGACAAAACATCTTTTCATTATATACTAAGACAAACGTCACTATAGAAAGTTGACTGCCTCTGTATAATCAAGTAGTAAACTCAATTTGAACTCAGTGTCTTTTCTATCTTTTCCATGGCTTTGAGAACCCCTGCTTTGCATATCTCATGCTTATTGCTTGTTGGCAATTGGTTATTGACATTTTCAGCATTCTTCCTAGATATATTGTTAGCTCCCAATGTATTGCCCACATCATTTTCTTCTCCATACATTAGCTCCTCTCCTTGTGTCTGGAAGTACTTAATCATCATCCTGTGGAAAACTGGAGAAATGGGAGCCATCCCCATCCCCTCCTTCAATCTCCATTGTTAGGCCAGCTAGACACCTGTAGTTCAGTTTTCCTGCTAATATGTTGAGGGCACAGAGTGAAAGCTGGGAGCAGGTGATAAGACACAAATTCTCCTGCCTTGTTTTTCAAGGCATCAGCCTCCTTTTTCTGCGTACTTGGAACATAAAAGATTTGGGAGTTAAAATCAGGAAGAAAATGTGCCCACCTCAGTTGATGTAAACTTATGGGAAGTCTGAAGATGTTCCAGGATGCAGGTCTACAACAGGACATTAGCTCTTAAAGGTATCCTTGATAGCCAAAAGTTGCTTGTTCAGATATTACAGTTTGCTTGGCTATCAGGAGCTGGTAAGAAGAGAAGACAAGGAAAAATAAGTTGTTTAGAAATTCTGGAGTGGACAAATTCAGATGCATCATCCTGTATAACCAGGGAGTTGGCAGGATTGCAGTTATGGGTGATTATTCTGAAAAAGGAAGGCTGATGGAGTACAGAATCCTATTGAAAGGGAAAACACTTGAGGGGTAAATTGGGGTGGGGGAGGGAAGAGTAGCAAATATTGTGGTGCCCTCCAGAATGGATAGGGTATTATCTGTAGTGATGCAACTTCTTTTAGTCAAAGCGTGTTCTGCCTAGTTCCCACCTGCATGGCTTCAATCTCCACAGTCTCCAAAGTATAAAAGAAGGTGAAAGAAGGGATGAAATCAAGTACTGCTATATTTCCTTCCTCTTTGCATTTATCCATAGCTCTTTGAGCCTTCCTCAATTACCACACAGACATGAATTAATGCAGCTATTAACTCATAGGTAACCTATTTCACAATCTCATCTAAAATTTACGTAGACATCCCCTTTTCAAACTGGTTAATGAAACCTCTCACATACCAGCCCAGTGTCAGATCCCCCCGATCAAAGGTTTCACAGAAACCCTTATGGGAGCATCTACTATCATTTCCTTCTCCAAGGAATGGAATCTGTGTTGCCAGATGGGAGGGGGTGTGAAGTTGGTGTGTGAAGTGGTTTATTATGGCTATGGAGGACATCAAGGACACGGGGTTGAGATATGCCAGGAATACCAGCTGGATGGGAGGTGGGTGACATGGTTTCATGGGAAAGGGGACTAACTAAGGGGATGTAGTTTTTAAGTTAGGTTTGAGTGGGAAATCTTTATTTGCAGCTTGCCTTCTGTACTGTTCATTATGCTTCATTAAAACAGTTAAAGGAATCCCAGCCTCTTGACTGTGATTGTGTGAATGCTCGAATGATCAGGTGTTGACATTAAGCTGCAAATCCATCTTTCAAAAACTCTTCCTGAGCAAGTAATCAGCTGAGAGTTGACAAACCATGCCTAAACATGGAAAATCCTGGGTTAAACAACCATCACTTTTACCATAATTGGAGAGAACAGTGCTGTATGCCAAAGTGGAAGAAGAAAAAAATGAAACGGAGGAAAGCTCAGGGAGCGGGGCAGCGAGTGCAAGTGGATTGTGTGAATGCTCAAATGATCAGGTGCTGACACCCAGATTTTGTGGCACCAGCTGTAGTATACTCCGACTTTAAATTCTTACTCTTCTGAAGGAGGCAAATCTCACAGTTAGAAATCACCTGACAGAATCATCAAAATTGCATAGCTCTTAGACATGCCATGAAGTTCTATAAGACTGGACTGGTTTTGGTCAGTAAAGTGGTTTCTTGGTATTGAAGCTTATCAAGATACTCACCCTGGCATAGAAAGGGACTGGCCCAAGGTCACCCACCTGGCTTTGT